>NC_137069.1:2437500-2445000 GCF_032717465.1 Coenobita brevimanus | reverse complement strand
TCAGGGTGAGGCAGGGTGAGGCAGGGTGATAATACAGGTAGGATACGTGGGCAGGCAGGGTGGTGAGGCAGGGTGATGAAACAGTAGGACACGTAGGCAGGTAGGGTGGTGAGGCAGGTGAGGTGAGAGGAGGTAGGAAAGGGGAGGTGAAGCAAGGTAGGCAGGGACGGTAACAGGATAGGTAGGGGCGGTGACGAAGGGTAGGCAGGATATATGGTAGGAGACGGGCAGAAATATAATCATCCAAGCATATACCTGCCCTAAAAATAATAATAATAATAATAATAATAATAATAATAACAATAATAATAATAATAATAACACAGCCTTCATCAGTACCTCATAAAGTCTCTCAGAATTCCAATTACTTTTTCGACAACACGTAAAAAAATTCCCCCCCCAAAAAAAAACCAATTTCTTTAATGTTCGTTCATGTATTCGTTGTTTTTCTCATAATTTTTCGTTCAGTCCTATTGCAAAATCAATTGATGTGTTTCGTATTGGTGTTGCAAAATTTATCGTTCAATGGGAAATGGTTTTGTAACAGGGGTGGACTACACTGATAAATGCATGGTCCGGAATTAGTATCAGCTGCGTACACATGTGCATACACGCTACAGTACACACACACACACACACACACACACACACACACACACTGCTACAGATATGAATATACAGGTAGAGACAGAAATACGTACATACTCACACTTTCACACACACACACACACACACACACACACACACACACACCAATAATCTACTACCCCTAACTCTATATACCTGCTTCACATTTCTATAACCAATCACCAGGTAGTCAAGGTGATGGAAGGAGGGGAGAAATTGCAGGTAAGACGCACTAATTAAGGAAATCCAGGTGTGGCGGAACCAACAGGAATTCTTTACGAGGCAAGTGTAAAAGGAGCGAGATTTTAGCGGGATGTGGATGGGTTGGGGGATGCATGTTTTGTTTATCATTATTATTATTATTATCATCATTATTATTATTATTATTATTATTATTATTACTATTTATTTTTTTTGTATGTGGGGAGGATGCACATGTTCTGAAATGTGTGTGTAGAAGGGAAGGTGTTTGTAGTCTGCACACTCTTCATACTGTCACACTTCATACTGTTTACACCTCACACTGCAACACTTCACTCTTTCTCCTTACACTGCCATACCGGTACCTCACACTGCCCCGCCATACATACTGCCTTGCTTCACACATCATCACACAGTAGCATACTTCATTCTGTTATATTTCTCACTGCCACACCTCACACTGCCACACCACACACTGCCACACCTCACACTGCCACACCACACACTGCCACACCTCAAACTGCCACACCACACACTGCCACACCACACACTGCCACACCACACACTGCCACACCACACACTGCCACACCACACACTGCCACACCTCACACTGCCACACCTCTCACTGCCACACCTCACACTGCCACACCACACACTGCCACACCTCACACTGCCACACCTCACACTGCCACACCACACACTGCCACACCACACACTGCCACACCTCACACTGCCACACCTCAAACTGCCACACCTCACACTGCCACACCACACACTGCCACACCTCTCACAGCCACACCATACATACTGCCTTCTTCACACATCAACATATATCACTGCCACAATAAGCTTGTAGTGTGGCAGCTGCAGCAATAGTAGCAGTAGTAGTAACATCAACAAAGATAATAATAATAACAATAATAATCTATCTATCTATCTATTGCCAGACGCCATAATCCCGTACGGGGTGGCCATTTGACTCTGAGTTATTTGTTTTACAGGGAGGGGCACTAACCCTCCACCAACCCACTTGACACGTAGGGAGCACGTATGGTTCGGTTATATGGTTACCACCCGGCGTTGTAAATGGTTTCTTGGCTTACAGGAAACCATTTGGCTTGTCACTCAATGTAAAGCCACCTGTGAAGGAAAGAAAAGCAATAAGAAGTGACAGGAAAGATGGGAGAAATAGGGAGAGAGGAGGGCAGGCACAGAAAAAGAATGATAAAGGCTAAGGAAGAAGTAGGCAGCACTACATCAAGTGAGTGGATGACGGTCGCCACCACCTACCACTACAATAATAATAATAATAATAATAATAATAACAATAACAGCCATAACCCACCTGCTGGTAATTTCAGCTGATGATTGCTATTAAGCAGGTGACAGCAGGCCCCCGTAGCACACAGCAGGAGGGAAGCAACCTGACCCAGAAGGAGGGCACGCCAAATTGACCTGGGGGAGAGAGGTCAGGGGTCAAAGGTCACAGAGAGGGAGAAATTAGGTCATGTTAAATAATCGAGATACTCTTAACTGGTCAATTTCCTGGTTATACACACCTCCCTCAACTCCTTCCCTCTTCCCCTAAAGGAGGATGGTGGACTGAAGAGAGAGGGGGAACTTCAGCCTGCAGTCCACTGGGTGCATGTTATAAATGAGGCTGGGGTTTTAACTTCTATTACTACTACTGCTACTGCTACTACTATTTCTATTACTTCTACTACTACTACTACTACTACTACTACTACCACCACTATTACTTCTACTACTACCACTACTACTACTACTTCTACTACTACTACTACTATTGCTACTTCTGCAGTTATTATTTCTACTACTACTACTACTACTACTACTACCACCACCACCACCACCACCACCACCACTACTACTACTACTACTACCACCACTACCACTAAGACGTTTAAAGTTAATACAAAGTCGGGTCAAAATAGCAACAACAAACACATCATCGGGCTGAAGGGGTTAATGGAGACTGTAATGGAGGTCGTTTGGGGTCAATTAGGGGTCAGAGGTCACTAAATTGGGGTCACACAAGTCTATCGCTCTATCTATTGCCAGACGCCTTGATCCCGTAAGGGGTGGCCACAAACAAAATCGCCTCCATGTCGCCCTGTCCCCCGCCATTTCGCTGCCCTGCTCCCAGCTCACCGCCCCCCCCCCCGCTCTCTCATATACCTCTCCACTCCATCCCTCCATCTCATCCTCGGCCTCCCCCTCCCTCACAAGTACCATGGTATTTTCACCTTAACCTGGCCTATTACTTCACGTGGTTCACTGCCGAAAAAGACATGGCCTTTGGTTCCTTCTTCCTCGCATAAAAAAAAAAAAACCTCTATATCCTTTTCATTGCACTTCTTCGTGACTATTTCTCGCAGTTCAGTAGTAGAAAAAAGGGCAATACTACGGCTCTATACACTTTCTATAGCACTTCTTCGTGACTAGCATCACAGTGTTAATCTATTGCTATAGCTCAATTTATAAGATAAAGAGATGGCAACTGAAATGAGGTCAGGGGTCATGAAGAAAATGGGGTCAGGTCATGCAGAAAATGGGGTCAGAGGTCATGCAGAAAATGAGGTCAGGTCATGGAGAAAATGGGGTCAGGTCATGGAGAAAATGGGGTCAGAGGTCATGCAGAAAATGAGGTCAGAGGTCATGAAGAAAATGGGGTCAGAGGTCATGAAGAAAATGGGGTCAGAGGTCATGAAGAAAATGGGGTCAGAGGTCATGAAGAAAATGAGGTCAGGGGTCATGAAGAAAATGGGGTCAGAGGTCATGAAGAAAATGGGGTCAGAGGTCATGAAGAAAATGGGGTCAGGGGTCATGAAGAAAATGGGGTCAGGGGTCATGAAGGAAATGGGGATCATGGAGAAAATGGGGTCAGGTCATGGAGAAAATGGGGTCAGGTCATGAAGAAAATGGGGTCAGAGGTCATGAAGAAAATAGGGTCAGACGTCATGAAGAAAATGGGATCAGAGGTCATGAAGAAAATGGGGTCAGAGGTCATGAAGGAAATGGGGATCATGGAGAAAATGGGGTCAGGTCATGGAGAAAATGGGGTCAGGTCATGGAGAAAATGGGGTCAGAGGTCATGAAGAAAATGGGGTCAGAGGTCAAGGTGAGACAGTTAACGTCCTGTCCTTAATTAACATTATTAATAATATTTATTTATTTACTAAGTGTGATGACGTCTTTATTTTCCTCTCTCTCTCTCTCTCTCTCTCTCTCTCTCCTGCATTTATTACTCGTCTTCGCCCCGGAGGGACTCGGGGACGGGTATTGTTTTCACTCGGTTTGTCTGTTTGTTTGTCTGTCAGTCTGTCTGTCTGTCTGTCTGTTAATAACTTTACGCGAATATTACAGGTGCGATTTTAACTAAAATTACAGGGATGATGGGCTATGACCTTCTGATCACCTGGTTAAATTTTGGGCTAAACTGAGCCAAGGCCCATGCTGTAGGCCCAAAAAATGTAAAAAAAAAAAAAAGTATTTTTTTTTTGCCATAACTCCTTTCAAATTCGTCATATCGACAAGAAACCAAAACCTAAAGGTGCATCTTTCAAATCTGCATCCTATAACATGACTCATTACATCAGGGGGTCACCCCCCAGTTAGCGGCAGGGGGGTTAGTGTCAGGTGGGTCGGGCCTAAAATTTCAAATTTGATATATAACCTCTTTGACTAGATATCCTGTTGTGTTTATAAGTCAGCACTAAAATGACTGCCGGGTACGAGTTTGCTGTGCCTTGGCACCGCTTCAAGTTCTCTTTTTCCTTCAGCCTCCCATGTCCCCCCTCCCCTCCTTTCTTTCTTTCTCTCTCTCTCTCTCTGTTTCTCTCTCTCAGGAAGTTACCCAGTGTCTGCTTAATGCCTAAACTTTGTCTTGGTAATTTGTCTAGAAGGTTGGCCAAGGGGAGAGAGAGAGAGAGAGAGAGAGAGAGAGAGTACATACTAGCACTAGCGAAATATGTGACGCAATCGGGACACAGCACAAAACACTACGTAACAAAGATTGCTATTTAATACAACGAACTATGTAACAGAAATGCTAAAGTGTCATACATCAAACTGTATCTCAAAAAATCGCTACGGAACACCAATCGCTACGGAACACAAAGCGCTACCTAGCAAAATCAGCTACGTATCACAACAACACCGGACGCATCAGCCCATCAAACATATCGTTCCCTATATCGTAACTCATCCACATTACGATAAACCCAAACGAAAAAAACCGTGTCATAAACGATAATCCAGACAATACTCCGCATCATAAACAATAATCCGAATCGTAAACAGTAATCCAGATCATAAACAATAATCCGCACCATAATCCGACTTGAATGTTTACGCGGGCTACGGGGAGGCTGGGAAATCCTGGGCTGGCCATTTATCACAGCGCGGGACCACAACAGCCAATGAGAAACGAGCGGCGGGGAAAGCTTGACGGTGATTGGTGGACACTTGTAAACAGGTCTGGCGCAGGTGTACGTCGGGGGAAAAAGGGGGAAAGGTGAGCTCTTTGAAGGGGAGTAGCTGACGTTGACTCTATTTTGAAACGATCCACGTACAGGCAGGGTCCAAGAAGACAGGTCAGCCGATGCGGAGGACCCTTGGGAGACGGAGGAGGCCAAGATGTCACTCTCACCCTCGCTTGGCAGTGTGTATCCCTCCTTCAGTTGTCTCCAGGCATAGAACTATAAGGTGGCTATGATGTTATTCTTCTGTGTCTCACGTTCGTGTAATCCATAAAAATGCCAAGTACCTGTTCTTTATAAGGTTGTCTTAACACCAATTTCATTTTTATTTCTTTCAATGCAAGGAAGAAGGAAGAAAAGGCAAGGCACAGAAATTCAGTGTTTTAGTTTTCGAAGGGGAGAAACATAGAGAGAGAGAAAGGGATAAATGCTTGCCGACTTGCAGAAAAAAATAATCTAGGTAGTTCACTCATCCTCTATAGGCCTCACTAAAAATTGATATACAGATGAAGTGAAATATCGATTACTTGGTACTGAACAGGCGAGAAACCAATGGACACTGGAAAAGAAAGGTGCCCCATTTCTCTTTCTGCCAAATGCTTAGTTAACATACAAGTAGTCTAAGGTATATGATGATTTCGCCTGTGTGTGTGTGTGTGTGTGTGTGTGTGTGTGTGTGTGTGTGTGTGTGTGTGTGTGTGTGAGGGTAGGGTAATATGCAGTAGGACAGAGCTGTGTGTGTGTAAGGGTGTAGCATTATTTGTGAAGGTACTGGAGTGTGTGTGTGTGTGTGTGTGTGTGTGTGTGTGTGTGTGTGTGTGTGTGTGTGTGTGTGTGTGTGTGTGAGGGTAGGGTAATATTCAGCAGGACAGAGCTGTGTGTGTGTAAGGGTGTAGCATTATATGTGAAGTTACTGCAGTGTGTGTGTGTGTGTGTGTGTGTGTGTGTGTGTGTGTGTGTGTGTGTGTGTGTGTGTGTGTGTGTGTGTGTGTGTGTGTGTAGCATGATTTGTCCAGTACAGCATTATGTGTGTGTGTGAGAATAGCATCGTTTATGAAGGTCCAGTATTATTTGCCTGATACAGAGCTTAGTTTACTGAAGAGATTATTGTTAGTAGCATGAAAAGGCTTAGTACTCGTAAATGGTGCAATGTTATAATTCCCACTGTCTCAGCTCCAGTGTAACAGAAGCTGAATGGCAGATCGGAAAGAGCAGAGATATTTAGACTCTTGAGAACACTAGCAGAGACGATAAGCAGTTTTGGTATCGAAGCACATGAGAACACTTATAAAACAAACAGAAATTAACAGAAAGAGTAAACCTGAAGTTGATGGATGGTGCACTTAAAGAGAAGCCTAGTGGAGCAGAGGAAACGACAGGAAAAACTAAATCTATCCCTCTATAGCCCGACGCCCTAATCCCGCAAAAGGCTGGCCGCAGACAAAACCCCTCCAAGTCGCTCTGTCACCCACCATTTGACTGCCCTCCCCACAACTCACTCCCCCTTCCCTCATGCACCTCTCAACTCCATCCCTCCACCTCATCCTCGGTCTCCTCCTTCCCTCTCCCTCCCTCCACTTCACGCACACACTAAAGCACAAAGTAAAGAGAGTACAAGAGGAAAATCATCATCACAGGCAGGTAAATCTTTCACTAGGTGCTGAAATAAAATCCACCTTAAAAATATATGCAGGAACAAAGAAGCAACAAATAAAACAAACATAAACACATGCAGGGTTGCGGAAATAAAGCGCTGATTGGCGGACCCTTGAGACAGTGGCGAGAGTGACGTCATGAGCGGAAGAGGTTAATTACGTTTACCTGGCTCACCTGTTTGATTGCGTACAGGTTAATGAAGGGGGACGGAAAGAGTGTAGCATTGTTTGTGAGGGAATAGCATTGTGTGTGTGTGTGTGTGTGTGTGTGTGTGTGTGTGTGTGTGTGTGTGTGTGTGTGTGTGTGTGTGTGTGTGTGTGTGAGGGTAGGGTAATATGCAGTAGGACAGAGCTGTGTGTGTGTAAGGGTGTGGCAATATTTGTGAAGGTACTGCATTGTGTGTGTGTGTGTGTGTGTGTGTGTGTGTGTGTGTGTGTGTGTGTGTGTGTGTGTGTGTGTGTGTGTGTGTGTGTGTGTGTGTGTGTGTATAAAGCAAATATCACCCAGAAGAAGA
>NC_137069.1:2425000-2430000 GCF_032717465.1 Coenobita brevimanus | reverse complement strand
CACTGCGTCTGAATGACTGGAGATCATAGGAAGTAGGAAATACAGACAGAGGGAGACAGTGCCAGAGTTGACCTGTTGGGTACATAAAGGACTAAGGGTAACGGTTAACTCTTGCATTAGAGAGTTGGACAGAAAAGGGATGAGAGGTTGCTGCTAGACAGGTGCTACGTGCCCGTCGTAGTGGTGGACGGATGCAAGCAGACAGTTCAGAGGAGCAGTGACCATAGAAGTAGCGATAGAAAAGAGATAAAGATGCAACAGTGCGGCGAAGAGACAGAGGTTGAAGGGAGTCAGTAAGATTACTTTTACCCCAGTCAGAGATACGAGCCAAGTCAGACATCAGGTGTGCCATAGCCTCATCCCTTGTTTGTTGAAGTAACTGCTGAGATGGACGCTGCGAGAAGCAGATGGAAAGGTGAAGGGTGGAGTCATCAACGTATGAATGGATAGAGTTAGATGTACAGCTTAGAAGGTCATTGATGAATTAAAGGAAGAGAGTTGGTGATAGGACAGAGCCCTGAGGAACACCACTACTGATAGCTCTAGGAGAAGAACGATGGCCGTCTACAACAGCGGCTACAGAACGACCAGAAAGGAAACTAGAGATGAAGGCACAGATTGAAGGATAGAAACCGTAAGAGGGCAGTTTGGAAATTAAAGATTTATGCCAGACTCGATCGAAGGCCCTTGAGCAGAATGGCCAGGAGTCTGAAAGGTAGGTGAGAAGATCGCCAGTGGAGCGTCCCTGGCAGAACCCATATTGACGATCGGAAAGAAGGTTGTAATAGAAATGATGCTTATTATTTTTTTGTTAATAGATGCAAAAACATTATAAATACAGTATGTTAAAGCAACTGGGCGATAGATGGAGAGCTGGGAATGAAAGTGAGCGACTGTGAGGGGTGACCATGAGTGTGTAGGTGAGTGAGAGTGAGTGATAGTGAAGCGTGAAAGTGACTGTATAGAATGAAAAGGTGAGGGTGACTGAGGAATGAGAGAGAGTGACTGAGGGGTGAGGGTGAGTGAATGAGCATGACTGTGAGTGAAAGTGAGTGAAAGTGAGGCGTGAGAGAGACTGATTTAAGATACAGATAAAGGGAGCTAAAAAGAGAGAGAGAGAGAGAGAGAGAGAGAGAGAGAGAGAGAGAGAGAGAGAGAGAGAGCAGGAAAAAGGAGGTACGTCAGAGGAGAAAAATGGATGGAATATTACACACAAGATGCACTCTCTCTCTCTCTCCCTCTCTCTCTCTCTCTCTCTGTATAAATATTTCTGTGTAAATATTTTTGAGACGTGATGTTAATGGGAAATTCTTTGTATCTCTGGGGACATAGAACCTGCTTTTAGGGCCTCTCTCTCTCTCTCTCTCTCTCTCTCTCTCTCTCTCACACACACACACACACACACACACACACACACACACACACACACACACACACACACACACACACACACACACACACACACACACACACATGCATACACAAATGTAATTTTTTTTCTCTCTCTCTCTCACACACACACACATATATGCATACACAAATGTAATTTTCTCTCTCTCACTCTCTCTCTCTCTCTCTCTCTCTCTCTCTCTCTCCAAGGACCCTCGCGGCTGTAAATGGCCATCGTGTGCACTTTTTACTTGGCGTTTGTGTGTGTGCGTTTTTTGTGTGCGTGTTTTAAAACGTACATAATGTCTCACCCTCAAACATTCCGCTCGTAATGCCCCGAGAGAGAGAGAGAGAGAGAGAGAGAGAGAGAGAGAGAGAGAGAGAGAGAGAGAGAGAGGCAAAGGCAGGGTGATAAATACGTACAGAGAGAGAGAGAGAGAGAGAGAGAGAGTACACATCCTCTGGCATTGTATGTGGCCAGACTTAACACATGTTCAAATTCCCACAGCGAGACTGACTAGGAGAGGGATGGAAGGAAGGAAGGGAGGGAGGAAAGAAGGAGGAAAGGAAGGAAGAAGGAAAGGAAGGACAGAGGGAAGGAAGGATGGAAGGAAGGAAGGAAGGATGGAAGGAAGGAAGGAAGGAAGGAAGGAGGAAAGGAAGGAAGAAGGGAAGGAAGGACAGAGGGAAGGAAGGATGGAAGGAAGGAAGGAAGGAAGGAAGGATGGATGGATGGATGGAAGGAAGGAAGGATGGATGGATGGAAGGAAGGAGGAAGGAAGGAAGGAAGGAAGGAAGGAAGGATGGATGGATGGATGGATGGATGGAAGGAAGGAAGGAAGGAAGGAAGGATGGATGGATGGATGGATGGATGGATGGATGGATGGATGGAAGGAAGGAAGGAAGGAAAGTAAAAGGAAGAGGATAAAAGAACGAAAGGAGAGAGAGAGAGAGAGAGTGAGAGAGAGGCGGTGGGAGAGAACCATCTGGCTGTCTCTCTGTCAACAATGTTCTGTTTTAGCCCTAATTTTGGAACCCCCCCCCCTCTGTCTCTCTCTCTCTCTTCCTAAAGGTGAAAGGAGGTACGAGAGACAGGAATTCCCATTAAGAGAAAGTAATTAAAGAGAGAGAGAGAGAGAGAGAGAGAGAGAGAGAGAGAGAGAGAGAGAGGCTCTGTCGTAGTGAAGGGGCTTTTTAAGACTACATGTGTCGCCTCAGGATCAAAACACACACACACACACACACACACACACACACACACACACACACACACACTCTCTCTCTCTCTCTCTCTCTCTCTCTCTCTCTCTCTTACACACACACACACACACACACACACACACACACACACGTGAAGGTGTTGAATCTCTCCCCACTACTTTTCATTCAACAATCATGTAGGAATGCTGGTGTTTTGTGGTGACGGTGTGAGGGCACGAACGCAACGTGGAAACAACCTCAGTAATTTAACTTCTTTTTTCAATACTTTAATTCTCCTATTAAAACTTTCCTCATCCCTGTAGGCAGATTTATTGTTTTTCTCAAGATTACTAGTATAATAATTCTTACTAGTTTTTAAATTGCAATATTTCAAAGGGTATTTGACCTAAAGCCTTCAAACTTGGTCAGCTATGTACACAGATGCTCGCAGTTTTAGGCCAAACGTGGTGGGAATCCTTCAACCTCTCCGGATATTATACGGAACACAGGGAAGTGAGTCAGGTACGCTGTCTCAAGAACCGTTTAAGCCAGGAAGCTGAAGTTTTTGCTACAGTATAGCTTTAAGGGTGATGCAGTGCGGAAAGGAGTATGGTTCCAGTCGGGTGATTATTCTCTGAGATCGCCTGGGGTTAAAAATTGGGACTTTTTTCCAGATATCATCTATTATTCCGTGAGGGATTATAGCTAGAACCACCAAACTTGGGGGACTTATAGACTGTGATGACCTAAGGTGATATGCACAAGCTCAGTGATCCTGACCTCAAAGTTCCTGTATGTCTCGGCTTCTAGTAGGCAACGGCTGTGCGAAGTTTATCTTAATCAAACCGTCCTTGGACAATTTTAAAGTGTTCTGTATATTACTCGACAGAATTCTTTTTACGAGAGACTCTTCTAACTGGTGTTAGGTAGAGCCTTCATTACCCCTTCCCTACCAATATAACCTTTCTTAAGTTAATCACAAGCGTTTGGTGATAGCCCGGTGAAAATGCAGGTGGCGCACTTCCTCTAATCAATATAGTCCTACAGGAATGCCAGTGCTTCATGCTACGATTATGCAAGACACTAGCGTCAATAGGCCATGTAACTCTGGAATAATTTGGAACGAAAAGGTCAGTCTTGTTTGATGGTGTCACTTACATGGCTGATGACTCGAGCTGGTGATGCAGGAGTCAAACCCATTTACATTCTAATGATCTGAAATCGAGAAGTGGGATGCGAGCTCCAAAACTTTGATCATGCTTTCTGATGAATTTGACATGGAAGGAACGTATCTGGGCCTTCGTATATGGCGGCTGACCGCGTTTTGTAAAATGGGATGCAGGCTAACCATACGTAACAACCACAGGAGTACCACAATTGACCATGAAAAATTAAAGGGTTGGATTTGTGATTTTAAGCTGAAGGAATCGACTTCAAGCTTTTTTAATTTTTCACAAGCCAGAGCTGAAGTTATGAAAGCAATTTAGTTCCGTCAGATGAAAATAAATCACCCATTGTTTTGCAAGATATGGATTTCAGGAGGGGGGAGAGGGAGGGGGAGACCGAGGATGAGACGGAGGGATGGAATAGACGGGGTAGTGTAAGTCTGAGGGTAGGGCAGCAAAATAGCAGGGGACAGGAAAACTACGCGACATGGAAGGAGATCGAGGTATATGTGAGAGAGGGGAGTGCAAGCTGGAGGGGAGGGCAGCGAAATGGCAGGGGGACAGGGCGACATGGAGGCGATTTGTTGGTTACGGGATTAGGGCGTCTGGCTATAGATAGAGAGACAGACAGACAGACAGACAGGTAAATAGACAGACACATAAATTAACCCACTTCATTATTTTTAGTTTTATTTCAGCAAGATTTAATCCGGTTCTGACAAAATTTTCAGAAAGTGTAAAAGACTCATTGACCTTCACTGTCCCCGAATTTGGTGAAGGTATCTGTAAAACGTTTGATTATATAAACGTTTGATTATTTACGTTTTTTTTTCATTTCGGCTGGACTCTTTAATTAAAAACGTTGTCCGTCGATTCTTTTATTGTTATGGAGGCAGTTGAGTGTTTTATTTAGGCTATAAAAGACGAGGACGAGTGAGATCAAGGACAAGTAAAGGACGAGTAGATGGATCAAGGACGAGTAGAAGGATTAAGGACGAGTAGAAGGGGAGTAGAAGGATCAAGGACGAGTGGGTTTAAGGACGAGTAGAAGGGGAGTAGAAGGATCAAGGACGACTGAGATTAAGGACGAGTAAAGGACGAGTAGAAGGATTAAGGACGAGTAGAAGGATCGAAGTCACGTAAGATCAAGGACGAGTAAGACCAAGGACGAATACAGGAGGAGTAGAAGGATCAAGGACGAGTGGAGGATCAAGGACGAGTAGGCGAGTGGGGGATCAAGGACGA
>NC_137069.1:2407500-2412500 GCF_032717465.1 Coenobita brevimanus | reverse complement strand
TCTTTTCCAGATATCCAGACTGTCACCTTATTTCCTACGAAGAATGAAAGACTGTGATGACCTAAGCTGACATGCAGTGGCCTTGACCTCATAGACCCTTCTGACCTCGGCGGCCGGAAGTTTGTCTTAATCGATATTGTCTTTGGATAATTTTATGGTAGTTTTGTTGTTTCTATTATTATTATTATTGTTATGATGATGATGATGATGATGATGGTGATGATGGTGATGATGATGATGATTATTATTATTACTACTGCTTTATTTTGGAGGGCAGATGAAAGGTGGGGTGTGGGTGGAGAAGAGTGGGCGGGATGGGCTAGATGGTGGTTGGTGGTGGGGCAAGGTGGGGGTAATACACCCTGTTAAGTGTTACAGGTTGGACAGTATGGGCGCGGATATAGTGTATTTCAAAATTTCCTCCGGGAAGATGGTGAAGACGAAGAAGACGGAGGAGGAGGAGGAGGAGGAGGAGGAGGACGAGAAAGAAGCCAAGAAACAGGGGTGGAAAAGGGAGCAGAGAGAAACAGTAAACAATGAAACTGCAAAAAGAAAAACACAGAAAAAACTAAAATAAAATGAACGCAAAAGAAAAACGGGATAAACAATAGAAAACAGAGATAAGGAAAGAAAATGGGGAACCAGGTGAATTGAGAGGGGGAAACTGCTTTACTCTGGAGCTTAAAGGAAAAGTTAGAGAGGAATGGAGACGTTTGTAGAGGAAATGAAAGAAGTGAGAGGAGATGAGGGCGATAAAGGGGGTGTAAATGAGGGGAAATGAAGAATAAAGGAAGACCATGAAGGAGGGGAGGGAAGGAGAGATGAAGGAGAAGAAATGAGAGAAGGAGAGATGAGGGAGAAGGATTGGAGAGAAGGAGAGATGCAAGGAGAAGGAGGGAAGTGAGAGAGACGAAAGGAAATGATCGAAGAAAATAAGGGAAGAAGACGAGAGGAGATGGAAAGAGGCGATGAGAGGAAGGAGAAAGAGAGACGGGATAGAAGAGATGAGGAAGGAAGAGAGGAGAGGAGAGGATGGATGAGAAGAGGAGAGGAGGAGAAGAGAGGAGAGGGGAGGAAGGGAAAGGTGAGGAAAGAAGAGAAAAAAAATGCTCAACAAGACTACTAAGAAATATGGCAGGAAAAATCAATCACTTGCTATCCCTTCCTCTCTCTCTCTCTCTCTCTCTCTCTCTCTCTCTCTCTCTCTCTCTCTCTCCTTTAACTCCCATTACCATCTCCACCATCACCCCCTCCTCATACCCCCTACAACCTTCACTTCCCCCACAACCCCCTCCTCTTCTCTTTCATTCCTCTTCCCTCCCCCTCTCTAACTGCTCTCTCTCTTCCCTCCCTAACTCCTCTTCCTCCCTCTTCCCTCTCCCTCCCTAACTCCTCTTCCTCCCTCTTCCCTCTCCCTCCTTAACCCCTCTTTCCTCCCTTCCCCTCCCCAGCTCCTCTCCCTTCCCCCTACCCAACACTTCTCTTCCCCTCTCCCTCTTCTCTTTACCCCCCTGCACTGCCCACCCCTCCTCATTTCCCCCTCACCCCCTCCCCTCTTCTCCTCCCTCTCCCCAATCAAACCAGACAGGTGAGCAGGGCAGGTGCTATCGTGTCAACCTTAATTAAAAAAAAACTCACCTGAAGCTTCCAAGGTAAATATATATATATAAAGTCACCTGCATTCCTCATTAACCCTTTCTGTATCACCTGCATTTCGTCATACTCTGTTTCCTGAATATTTCTTTAGAGGGAGGGGGAGGCCAAGGATGAGATGGGGGGATGTGAGTGGAGAGGTATATGACAGAGAAGGGGGGGGTGTGAGTTGGGAGCAGGGCAGTGAAATGGCAGGGGACAGGGCGACGTGGAAGCGATTTGTTTGTGGCCACCCCGTATGGGATTAAGGCGTCTGGCAATAGATAGATAGATATAGTAATAACAATAATAATAATAATAATAATAATAATAATAACACCATAATAATAACAATAATGATAATAATAGTAATAATAACAACAACAACAATAATAATAATAATAACAATAATAATAATAATAATAATAATAACTAGAAACCAGAAATTACTGTAACAAAACTCACAGAACTCCACATTCCTGATAAAAATACTCTTTCTTATCAGTGCACACCTACCGCAATGTTAAGGGAGTTGTGGTATGACTCAGAACTTTTATACGGAATTTGACCTGTGACCCTCGAGAGCAAGGTCAAGGTCATTTACGCTACGGAAATCACGTTCAGTCATTCCCCACTACATTTGTCTGTGGGCACCCCCTATGGGTTTAAGGCGTCTGGCAATAGATAGATGGATAATGTTAAAGATGATGTGTCGTTTCTTCCTGTGATTTTAGATGAAAAATGGAAACTGCATATCTATGTGCTGACAATTCCCCTTTTTAGACAGTTTTTCTTTTCAGGACGGTGGGAGGGGGGGGTGCTGACTCCCGAAGAACTTGAGGGGGGGGGTCAGAGCCCCTACATATCGCATAATGGATTCAAGACCATAATAAAGCAAGTATTAAATTTTCTAGGCCACATCTGCCCCCCCTTTTCATTGTTTTTGAGAATCTTTTTGGTGAGGGAGTCTGACCCCCCCAAAAAATATATATGTTTGGAAAATGGTATATAAAGGGGGAAGAACCCACCTGGGAAGCTCCACATCCATCAAGAGTATAGGTAAAGGTAATACATAGCCTACATACATAGGTACACACACACACACACACACACACACACACACACACACACACACACACACACACACACATACACACACGCATACACACACAAAATAATAAAAATACAAACGCACTCAAACACACACACACACACACACACACACACACACACACACACACAATAATAAACATACAAACACGCACTCATACACATATACACACACACACACTAATAAACATACACACACACAAACACACACTAATGGACTCTCTCTCTCTCTCTCACCCACACACACACACCCACACCCACACACACACACACACACACACACACACACACACACACACACACACATCCACATAAACACAACACTGCATAGAGAACGCTAACATTGGGCGAAAAAAGACACGAATATGACGAAGTTCGTAGGAAATTACGATGCAATAACGTAGTGCAAAGATACTGTTGCATCGTGTTGATTGCAATTGAGCGAGTGTTGCAATTCTGATGGCATTTACTAGTGTTATTATCAGGGAGGCGTGTGTGGGCAGGGATGGGGGTGACTGGGGTGAGACAGATAGATAGATGGATAGATTGATAGATGGGGTGGTTGGGGTGAGACAGACAGATTTATAGATGGGATGGTTGGACAGATTGAGAGAGAGAGAGAGAGAGAGAGAGCCAGGGGAGGGGAGAGGAGGGGAGGTGAGGGGAGGGAAGGGGAGGAAGAGGTTTGGGGGAGGGGGAAAAGGATAGAGTGAAAGGAAGGCGAGGGGATAAAAGGGGAGAGGGGAGGAAGAGGCTGGGGAGAGGAGGAGGAAGGGAGGGGAAGGGGAGAGAAATATGGGGAAGACAGGGGGAGGAAGGGAAGGGGAGAAGGAAAAGAGGTGGGGAGGAAAGAGGGAGAAACGGGAAGATGCAGAGAGAGAGAGAGAGAGAGAGAG
This sequence comes from Coenobita brevimanus, assembly GCF_032717465.1. Taxonomy (NCBI): domain Eukaryota; kingdom Metazoa; phylum Arthropoda; class Malacostraca; order Decapoda; family Coenobitidae; genus Coenobita; species Coenobita brevimanus. Next base: position 2,408,862 of record NC_137069.1, on the reverse strand, counting down.
AGAGAGAGAGTACTATTATGTTATTCCGTCTACTTCAAGAACCGCATCAGTTCCTCTTTAAGGTAGGCTGCCTCCCATTCACCTCTCTCTCTCCCTCCCTCTCTCTCTCTCTCTCTCAATTCTTTCCTCACTCCTTGCCCCTCCCTTCTCCTCCTTCCTATTCCTCACCCTCTTCTTTTCTCTCTCTTTCCTCCCTCCTCTCTCTACCCCTCTTCTCCCTCCTCTTCCTCACTCACTCCTCCTCCTCTCCTCTTCCTTCCTCCTCCTTCCTCTTCCTCGCTCCTCTTCTCTCCGCTAGCCATGTCCTCCTTGCTGTTCCTCACTCTTATTCCCTCTCCTCTTTCCCTCCCCCCCCTCTCTCTCTCTCTCTCTCCTCCCCTTTCCTCTCTCTCTCTCTCTCTCTCCTCCCCTTTCCTCTCTCTCTCTCTCTCTCCTCCCCTTTCCTCTCTTTTCTCTCCTCTCTCCTCCCCCTCTCCTCTCTTTTCTCTCCTCTCTCCTCCCTCTCTCCTCTCTTTTCTCCCCTCTCTCCTCTCTTTCTCCTCTCTTCTCTCTCCTCTTTCTCCTCTCTTCTCTCTCCCTCGCTCCACACATCGTTTGATCTTTTTCAATTCGCTGTCTCACATCTTCGCACAAGGAACAATTCTAACCTCATTTCCCAAGACTTTTAACTCTCTCTCTCTCTCTCTGTCTCTCTCTCTCTCTCTCTCTCACACACACACACACACACACGCACACACACACACACACACACACACACACACACACACACACACACACAAGGAACACATCTAACCTTATTCTCCAAGATTCATGACATTTCCCTGCCTCTTCTGTGTTTGTGTGTGTGTGTGTGTGTGTGTGTGTGTGTGTGTGTGTGTGTGTGTGTGTGTGTGTGTGTGTGTGTGTGCGCGCCCCTCTGTGTCTGTCTGTCTGTCTGTCTGTTCATCTCTTCGTGCTATCAATTTTGGCAGACGACCTAATCTCAACCAAACCGAGGTCAGACGGTGATAATGGGGTCAGGGGTCAAAGGTCAAGGTCATGAGTAAAAGAGACAATACTATGACACCATTTTCTCAGCACTTCTTCGTGACTAGCATCATAGTGTGTCACCCTCTTGCCATTGCTCCGGATTCTTGATGTAAAGGTGACAATTTTAGGCCAATTGAGTGTTACCTTGTCTACCTTGGCACTTCTTCGTGACTAGCACCATATCTCAGTGTCACCCTCCTGCCACAGCTCAGGACTGTTACCGCACCCATCCTGGCACTTCTTCGTGACTAGCACCATATCTCAGTGTCACCCTCCTGCCACAGCTCAGGACTGTCACTGCACCCATCCTGCCACTTCTTCGTGACTAGCATC
>NC_137069.1:2397500-2400000 GCF_032717465.1 Coenobita brevimanus | reverse complement strand
CCTCTTCTACCTCCTCTCACTCTCTTTTCCACTCTCTACCTTCTCTCTTTTCTCTCTCTACCCCTCTCTCTTTCTTTCTCTCTCCAAACCCCTACTGTCATCATCACAACGCCATACAGCATTGTTTTATAGTAATTTTATGAGAGAGAGAGAGAGAGAGAGAGAGAGAGAGAGAGAGAGAATGTGAGAAAGTGAGAGAGACATATTTCCGCGCCGTTAATTAAGGTGTCACCGGTTTTTTGATAACAGGGAGACGAGTCTGTCTTTCTCACTCCCAGGGCGAGAGAGAGAGAGAGAGAGAGAGAGAGAGAGAGAGAGAATAATTACGTCTCTTCCTCCCTAACCATGCGTAGAGAGAGAGAGAGAGAGAGAGAGAATAATTACGTCTCTTCCTCCCTAACCATGCGTAGAGAGAGAGAGAGAGAGAGAGAGAGAATAATTACGTCTCTTCCTCCCTAACCATGCGTAAAGAGAGAGAGAGAGAGAGAGAGAGAGAGAGAGAAATTACACCTCTTCCTCCTCAACCATGTGTAAAAAATGATGTGATGGGAAGGGATGGGGAGGGGATGGGGAGGGGATGGGGAGGGGATGGGGAGGGGATGGGGAAGGGATGGAGAGATGATGGGGAGGTGATGGAGAGATGATGGGGAAGGGATGGAGAGATGATGGGGAGGTGATGGAGAGATGATGGGGAGGTGATGGAGACATGATGGGGAAGGGATGTAGAGATGATGGGGAGGTGATGGGTAGGGATGGGGAGGGGAATGGTGATCAGAAATAGAGAAGCCGAATAGGGGAAGAGAAGATCGCAAGGGGAAGGGTTGGGGATGGGAGGGGATGGGGTAACGAAGAGATGGGGAGGGGAAGGAATGAGGAATGGATGGAAAGGGGGAAGGTGAAGTGGAAGGGAATGGTTTGGTGAAGAGAAATAGGGGATGAGGAGGGCAAAGAGTGTGAGAGGAAGGAGTAGGAATGGGGTGGTGAGGGTAAGGGGAAGGAAGGTTTAGTATGGGGTGGTGAGGGTAGGAATGGGGAGAGGGAAGCGATGGGGAGGGAAGGCGATGGGGAAGGGGTAATGAGTAGGCGGTGAATGAAATGACACAAGGGAAACGAAATGGTGGACTGGAAATGAAGGGGGATAGTGAATATGGGATGGGGAACGAATGGGATGGGAAGGGATGGAGGGGGGATGGGATGAAGATAGGGACGCTGAATAGGGAGTGGGGACGGGTGGGGTGGGAGGAATGATCAGTAGGGGAAGGGGAGGGTAGCCTGGATAGGACGAGATGGCCTTAGGTTCCTTCTTCCTTGCATAGAAAAAAGAAGAAGAGCTGAATAGAGGGTGGGAAGGGTAGGACTGGGGGTAGAATGGATAGGAATTGGGTGGGGAGAGAGTGGGGAAGGGACGGGGAGGAGGTAACAATGAAATGGGGAGAAGAATGCTGATCAGTGTTGAGGGGTAGGTATTGAGTTTGGGGAGAGAGTGGGGAGGGATGGGGAGAAGGGAGTGATTAAATGGGGAGAAGAATGAATGATGAATAGAAGAGGGATGTTGAAGAGAGGATGGGGGGGTGAAGAGGTTGGAGGGAAAGCTAGGAATAGGATAGAGGAAGGAATGGGGAAAGAGAATAGTGATTGAGAGAGGGAAGAGAAGGGTAGGCTGGAAGTGAGAAAGATGAGAAAAATGAACAGGAAATGAGCTGAAGAGAGAACGATGATCAGAAGGCAATGAGCTGAGAGGAGGATGAGATGAGGAGGAGATGAGTAAAAGGTGATGACTGGACGGCAATGAGAGAGGCTGGATAAAGGGATTGGGAAGGGAGAGAAAATAATTGATGAAGGGAGGGGTGGGGTGTGTCTGTAATGGATTGAATTAAGTTTTGATCCAGTAAAAGAACCCAAGGCTGAGAATATGCCAAAGATAACCAAGGGAGACCGTTCACTTCGAGATGCCTCAAGACACTGGCTATATAGAACTGGAGGTCATAGGCAGTGGGAAAGACAGACGGTGGATCGCTAGAGTTACTTATCAAGAAGACTTAAAAGACTGACAATACCAGTTAAATCTTGCAGTAGAGAGTCAGGGAGGTGAGAGTGTGTTGGAAGAGTGTGTTGCGGGAGAGTGTGTTGGAAGAGTGTGTGTTGAAAGAGTGTTGCGAGAGAGTGTGTTGGAAGAGAGTGTGTTGCAAGAGAGTGTGTTGCGAGAGAGTGTGTTGGAATGAGAGTGCGTTGCAAGGGAGTGTATTGGAAGAGAGTGTGTTGCAAGAGAGTGTGTTGCAAGAGAGAGTGTGTTGCAAGAGAGTGTGTTGCAAGAGAGAGTGTGTTGCAAGAGAGTGTGTTGCAAGAGAGTGTGTTGGAAAAGAGTGTGTTGCAATAGAGTGTGTTGCAAGAGAGTGTGTTGCAAGAGAGTGTATTGCAAGAGAGTGTGTTGCAAGAGATAGTGTGTTGCAAGAGACTGTGTTTCAAGAGAGTGTGTTGCAAGAGAGTGTGTTGGAAGAGA
>NC_137069.1:2387500-2392500 GCF_032717465.1 Coenobita brevimanus | reverse complement strand
ACTTCCTATCCCTCCACCCTTCCTCCACTCCATCCAGTCCTCACTCCACCCACTCCACACTCCACCCACTCCGCACTCCACCCACTCCACACTCCACCCACTCCACACTCCACCCACTCCACACTGATCCACCAACGTGACTTTTCGAAGCCCAATTTTGCGTCATAATTGGAAGGATATTGGAGGCAGGACCTCGTTAAGGACTTCACAGGAGGCGTGTGTGTGTGTGTGTGTGTGTGTGTGTGTGTGTGTGTGTGTGTGTGTGTGTGTGTGTGTGTGTGTGTGTGTGTGTGTGAGAGAGAGAGAGAGAGTGGCAGAGGTGGAGTGAGAGGATGAGGTAGACCGAGGACGAGATGGGGAAATGGAGTGACAGGAGAGGCAGACCGAGGATGAGATGGAGAGATGAAGAATCGGAATGAGCTAAGACTGGATGGAACAGACTAACAGGCGAAGCGTCAGAGTGGAGAAAGAAAGGGCGGATCCAGGATGATGATGATGATGATGATGATGATGATGGCGATGATGATGACGATAATAATAATAATAATAATAATAATAATAATAATAATAATAATAATAATAATGAATAAAATCATCTAACAGTAAAAAGAATAAAACTGAAAAAAAAATAAAATTCCCATTTAGGGAGATAAAAAAATGAGGTCATTATAGAGAAAGTGGAAGTCGTTTTAGAGGGTCAAAGAGGTCGTTATGGGGGTCGTTATGGGGGTCGTTATGGGGGTCGTTATTGGGGTCGTTATGGGGGTCATTATGGGGGTCGTTATTGGGGTCGTTATGGGGGTCGTTATAGGGGTCGTTATGGGGGTCGTTATGGGGGCGTTTAGAGGGTCAAAGAGGTCGTTCCGGGGGGTCGTTATGGGGGGTCGTTATGGGGGGTCATTAAGGGGGTCGTTATGGGGTCGTTATAGGGTCGTTATGGGGGTCATTAAGGGGGTCGTTATGGGGGTCGTTTAGAGGGTCAAAGAGGTCGTTCCGGGGGTCGTTATGGGGTCGTTATAGGGGTCGTTATGAGGGTCGTTTTAGGGGGTCAAAGAGGTCGTTCTGGGTTCGTTCTGGGGGGTCGTTATGGGGGGTCATTAAGGGGGTCGTTATGGGGTCGTTATAGGGGTCGTTATGGGGGTCGTTAAGGCGGTCAAAGAGGTCGTTAAGGGGGTCGTGCTAGGTCACTGCTAATTTTGTGAGGGTAGTTTGAGTTTATGCAAGTTTGATGATATGATGAAGGTGTTAATTGGTTAGTGATGAGGGAAGGGGTTAATTTTGGGTAATGACCTCCATCCCTCCCTCTCTCTCTCTCTCTCTCTCTCTCTCTCTCTCTCTCTCTCTCTCTCAGGTACAGGTCCAAATTACTTTAATATCCACATAGTTTGCGTCAATAAAATATAACAGTTTACAAGAGCGCGCTGGTCAGAATAAATCGCCAAGGAAGAGGTCTGACGGAATCTCCAGACCCACTCAAACTACTGTCCCATCTTTGCCCACCCTCCACGGTCCACGCACCCCAGCCTGGACCGCACTAGGGTACAGAAATGGACCACACACACTCTCCGGTATCAGTCATCATGGGAGGGGCTGGAAAATCGATGGCAATATGAGGCAGGTTAAATTTATTCTGGCTCTTGCTTCGTTCCATTTCCACAAGATGACCCCCCACTCCTCTCCTCCTTGCTGTGTGTGTGTGTGTGTGTGTGTGTGTGTGTGTGTGTGTGTGTGTGTGTGTGTGTGTGTGTGTGTGTGTGTGTGTGTGTGTGTGTGTGTGTGTGTGTGTGTGTGTGTGTGTGTGTGTGTGTGTGTGTGTGTGTGTGTGTGTGTGTGTGTGTGTGATAGTGAGTGGTGGTACATGAGTGTGGAGGCGGTGTGTGGTGATGTTTGATGGTGAAGTGTGACTCTGTGTAGTGGTGTGTAGTGTCTGAGGTGGTATGTAATCGCGTGTGGTGTGGTGTGGTGTGTGGTGTTGTGTAAGTGGTGTATGCTCCCATTGGTGTTTTGTGGTGTTATGGGGGGGGTGTTATGGGGGATGTGTGGTGCTGGGAGGGGGGGTTCTGAGAGGTACCTGTATTGTGGTGGTGTGTGGTGTTAGAGGTATGTGTGGTGTTGGTGGTGGTGTGTGGTACTAGAGGTGAATTCCAAAAGAACTACCCGGATTCAGGGAACAGACTGCTTACATATACTCCCACAAACCCCATCCAATCCTGACTATCCCATTCTCCCATACAAGAGTTCCTTTCACACTCTCTTTCATCTTCCAAGGAATTTATATGTTATGCGTCAGTATATATATATAATTCATTCTTTTTTGATCCTTCCGCCTCTCTGTGTAAATTCTCTGCTGTCTCCCCTCTTTCTATGCTTTCTTTGTCTCTCTCTCTCTCTTTAGTGTGTGTGTGTGTGTGTGTGTAATTATTTTCTTTCATTTGTTCCCTCTCTCTCTTTAGCGTCTGTTTGCTCTCTCTCTCTCTCTCTCTCTTTCTCTCTCTCTCCACACCTCCCTTTAGCGCCCCTAACTACCTTCCTCTTCCTCTTTTGCTCTCCCTCTTGCCTCGTTCGGCTGGCTATCCTTGTCTCTTCCAAACACTAACACGACTTTCAATTGCCTTACCCATCGCGTTTCTCATTTCTTCTATCTATCTATTGCCAGATGCCTTAATCCCGTAAGGGGTGGCCACAAACAAATCGCCTCCGTTTCGACCTGTCCCCCGCCATTTCACTGCCCCTCTCTCATATACCTCTCCACTCCATCCCTCCATCCCATCCTTGGCCTCCCCTTCCCTCTCCTCCCCCTCCGCCTCACTCACATACACTCTCCTCGTCAGTCTCTCACTCTCCATCCTCTCCACATGGCCAGACCACCTCAGTGTGTTTCTTCTACGTCTATATCATTTCCCTTTTCATCTCTTCTTTAACAGCTCATTTTTCACACTGTTTCCTATTATATTTCATGTCCTCTTGTCACTTCATTATTAAACTCTCATTTCTTTCCTGTCTCATTGTCTTCTTATTCCTTCTACTCATTTCTCACTCACTTCCCATCACCTCCTTCATTTCCACTGGCTATAATATATTCATTTCCCTTCCTCTACTCACTTCTCACTCACTTCCCATCACCTCCTTCATTTCCACTGCCTATAATATATTCATTTCCCTTCTTCTACTCACTTCTCACTCACTTCCCATCACCTCCTTCATTTCCACTGGCTATAATATATTCATTTCCCCTCTTACTTCCTCCTTCAGTACTCATCTTTCTTCCTCTTCCATGGCCTCCTCTTCCCTTCTACACACTTCCCTCACTCATTACCCTCATTTCCATTTTGTCCCTATGGTAAAAAGATCTTGAATTATATTATGTCCTGCCTCTTGGTTTTTTTTCCCTAAACTATGTACATGTTAATTCCTCTTTCCTTTCATCTCCTATCATCTCCTTCCACTCATTTCCCTTTTACTTTCATTTCTCCAATTTTTCCTCTGATTCCTACTACTTGTACTCTAATTCCCGCTACTACTGTTACTACTACTACTACTACTATAATTTCCTCTTCTACTACTACCGATTCAGCCACCGCCTCCCCCTCTACCATGCCTTACCAATACACTACCATACACACTGCCAGCCCCCTTTCCTACCATTCTCCTTTCCTTGCAGTACCTACCATCCCTTACCACACTACCATACACCACCACACACACTACCATTCCCACTACCATGTCCCATTACTACCATTTTCCCATTCTCCCACTTCCTATCAGTCCTTCTTTCCCTCCACCCTCTTCCATGTCCTCCCATCACTACCATACACCATCATATCCCCTTCTACCATTCCCATAATCATTTTTTCCATTCTCCCACTACCATACACCCCTCCTTTTTCACTCCCTACCATTCTTCCTTCCACCCATTGCCTACCATTCCCTCCCATACTACCATACACTACCACACATCCCTACAACCATTCTCACTACCATTCTTTCTCTGTTATTTCTCCTCATTCTCTCCAAACTTCTCTCTCTCTCTCTCTCTCTCCTCTTTCCTTCCCTCTTGCACTTCCCCTACCCCTGCCTTCCCCTGTCTCTTCCTTCCTCTGCCTTTCCCTGCCTTCTATCTGCCTCTCCCTGCCTTCTCTCTGCCTCCCCCTGCCTCTCCCTGCCTTTTCCAACCTTCTCCTTTCATCTCCCCATTCTTCATCATCTACTTCTCTCCCTGACTTCAACTTTCTCTCCCCATCTCCCCCCCTTGTCTCCCCTTTCCCTACCTCGTATCCCCTCCCCCTTCCCCTGCTGCCTCTCCCCCTCCTCCTCCCTCTCCCCCTTCACTTGCTGCCTCTTCCTCTCCTCCTCTCACTCCCCCTTCCTTTCCTCCTCTCTCTTCCATTCCCTTTCCTCTCCTTCTCCCCTCTCACTCCCCCTCCCCATTCCCCTCCCCCTTTCCCCTCTGCCTCCCTCCCCTCCTTCCCCTCCCTCCTCTCTTTCCCTTTCCTTTCTGACAATTTATATTTTCCTCTCCTTCCTCCACCCATCACCACCTGCTTCCCCCTTCCAACTCTACTTCCTCCTTCCATTTTGCTCTCTCTCTCTCTCTCTCTCTCTCTCTCTCTCTCTCACACACACACACACACACACACACACACACACACACACACTCTCACTCATCCACTTTCTCTCTCTCTCTCTCTCTCTCACACACACACACACACTCATCCACTTTCTCTCTTTCTCTCTCTCTCTCTCTCTCTCTCTCTCTCACACACACACACACACACACACACACACACACACACACACACACACACACACACACACACTCACTCACTCACTCACTCACTCACTCACTCACTCACACACTCACTCACTCACTCACTCACTCACTGTCTGTCTGTCTGTCTGTCTGTCTGTCTCTCTCTCTCTCTCTCTCTCTCTCTCTCACACACACACACACACACACCTGCACCCGAATACCTAGTAATGAGACAAAGGTGGGAGGGGGT
>NC_137069.1:2377500-2382500 GCF_032717465.1 Coenobita brevimanus | reverse complement strand
ACCTAGTGTACCTAGCAGAAGTGGAGTCGTATGGAATTTGAGAAAGAATAGATGACTTTTTTCTTTTTATATCAATGTAGAAAGCTAGGGCATTTGAAGGTATGTTAGTCAGTGATTCACCCCTCCCGTCTCCTGGGGCTGGGGTGAGGCTGGGGTGAGCTGGGGAGGTGATACAGCCGCCCTCTTCACCCCTGTTCACCCCTCTTTAATCCCTCTTCACTCTCATTCCACATCCTTTCCCCCCCCCCCTCTTCTGGCTTTTCACTCACCCTTCCTCAAGACTACTCCCCTTCACTCTTCTATCTTTCATCACCCTTCACTCCTCTTCTTCCCTTCTTCACCTCTCTTTACTCTCTTTTCCTCTCTTTCTCTCTTCTTGCTTTCTCTTCTCTTCTACCTTGCACTCTCTTCTTCTCTTCTTCTCCCCTTTTTACTAGTCTTCCTCTCAGTCCCTCTTCTTACTCCTCTTGACTCTGCTTTCCCCCTTTCCTCTCTCTTCCTACTTTCTTTTTCTCTTCTTCTCAGTTTCTTTTACTCTTCTTCCTCTCGTATTACCAGTTTTTTCACTGTTTTTAAGCCTCTTCTTCTCCTCTCTTCACCTCTCTTTCGCTCTTTTCCCCTCTCTTTTTGTCAACTTTCAGTACACTCCCTCTCTTTCTCTCTTCTTCACTTCCTCTTTAGCCCTTCTTTCCTTCTTGCCTGCACAATCTTCACTCCTCCTCTCTCTCTCTCTCTCTCTCTCTCTCTCTCTCTCTCGTTAGCCCGTAGGTCAGAGGTCAATAAGGGATCAAAGCAGGTCAACGTAATCCTCCTTGTGTTCTGTGAAATTTGGTGCTAGTCACGAAGAAGTGCTATGGGAAGGACGTAATGTCATGAATGTTATGAGAGTATGTGATAGGATAATAGTAGTGAAAAGTTTGTTGAGTGGGATTATGTTTGCATTTACATCGGCATATGCTCCACAGGCAGGCTTGGATGAGTTGTGGATAGATTTTGGGATGACCTAATACGTGTACTAAGTGGTATGGGGGATGATGAGATTGTAGTTTTGGGAGCGAACTAAAATGATCATGTAGGTGAAGCAGCTCAAGGATATGAAGGTGTACATGGGGGATGTGCATATGGTACAAGAAATGAGGAAGGGGAAAGGATACTCGAGTGTTTGGGGAGGCAATGAACATGATTGTGTGCAACTTACGTTTTAAGTAAAGAGAGAGTAGGTTGATTACATACGAGTCAGGGGGAAATTGCAGCCAGGCGAACTATTTCCTGGTCAAGAGGGCTGACAGGAGTTATGGGGAGCGAGGAGTGTGTGCAGGAACACAAGTTATTGATAATGTGACATGGCGCTTAAGGAGAGGGTGATGAAAAAGAGAACCTATGCACCTGGGGGGAAAATAGGGAAACTGAAAAACCAAGCAGTAAGGGATGCCTCCTATGGCGAGATGAGGAGAGTGGTGGCTGAACAGGGAGACGTTGACAGAGGCGTTAATGAACAGTACAGAGCCCTCAGGAGTAACCTCTTGAGAGTTACTGGTTCAGTATGTGGATGGACAAGAGGCCCACCAAGACATAAAGTAAATTGGTGGTGGGATGAGAGTTAAGGAGAAAAGAAGACTTTTTCAAGAATGGAAGAAGGGTGGTAAAAAAAAGAGGAATACTTGGCTGCCAAGCGTAGGGCTAGAAAAGAGGTTTACAGGGCGAAGTCTGAGTCACAGAGACTTTTACTTGATAACCTAAACTGTGTGGAAGGGAAGAATATGATATTTAAGGTGGCAAATCAGATGAACAGGGAGAAAAGGGACATCATAGGTGAGCATTGTGTGTAGTATGATGAAGGAAGGGTAGTGGTGAACAGTGGAGATATTAAAGTTGCATGGAGAGAGCATTATAGCCGGTTGTTGAATGAGGAGTTTGACTGGGACAGGGAAGGTTTGGAGCCTGCAGATCCAGTGTTTGGCCTTTGCCTTTGACTGACGCTGCTACTGTGAGCAAGGCAATAGGCAGTGTACAGGTGGGGAAGGCAGCAGGTATGTCTGGGTTGACTGCTGAAATGTCGAAAGCCTCAAGAGATACAGAGACGGGGTTAGTCAATTATCTGATAAAAACGATTTTATATGTGTTGTCCCAGATGACTGGCTGAAGAGTGTAACTGTAAATGTGTACTGTACAGGGGGAAGGGTGATGCCCTTGAAAGAGGAAATTATAGAGGCTTTTAGACCAGATAATGAAGGTAATGGAGAGTGTTCTAGTAGGTATGATTAGAGAAAGAGTGAATATTGATGAGATGCAGTTTGGGTTGATGCCAGGCAAAGGGACCACTGATACTACATTCATTGTTCGACAGCTTCAGAAAAAAATACGGGAAAGAGAAGAGAACTATACTCTGTTTTTGTTGATTTGTAGAAGGCTTTTGACAGAGTTCCCAGAGAAGTGGTGAAGTAGGCAATGAGAAAGTTTGGGATCGAGGAGTGGCTGGTTAGGGTGGTCATGGCCATGTATGTGAGTACTCGCAGCCAGGTCAGGGTGAATAGAGATTTACGTGATGAGTTTTCCGTGAATGTTGGTGTGCACCAGGGGTCAAGTTTGAGTCCCTTGTTGTTTATCATGGTACTTGAAGCCCTCTCGCGTGACTTCAGAAATGGATTCCCGTGGGAGATGTTGTATGCTGATGATTTGGTGCTGACTGCAGAGAATGAAAGGGAGGCGGAGGAAAGATTTAGGAAGTGGAGAGATGGTATGGGGCACTGGGGTTTAGGAGTAAATGCAAATAAAACAAAAGAGATGGCATCTAGGACTGGTGGCGGTACTATCAGAGAAGAGGAAGAGTTGCCATGTGCGATTTGCCACAAGGCCGAGCGAAGTAATTCCATCTTGTGCAGTGTTTTAGATAAGTGGGTGCATAAGAGATGTAGAGGTACTAGAGGCAGACTGCGAGACAATGCATATTTCATGTGTGCGGTGTGTCGGGGAGAGCATGTAGAGATTGCCAGGTGTGAAAGGATTGAAATTGCTGGTGAGTCTCTTGAGTGTGTGGAAGAGCTTTGTTATTTGGGAGACATGTTATGTGCTGGAGGTGGGACTGCAGCTAGCTCTGTGGCTAGAGAGAGGAATGACTAGAAGAAATCAGGGAGCTGTTGCCTCTCCCGACACTGAGAGGACTCTCCCTCCATGCTAAGGGATCTTTGTATGCAGCATGTGTTAGGAGTGTAATGCTGTGTGGAACTGAGACCTGGGCGGTAAGGAACGATGGAAGAGTTTTGAGGTGGGTTGGGACTGGTGTGTATTGGTCTTGTGATCAGGAGGCAGACTGAGATGGTTTGGGCATGTGGAGAGGATGGGGGATGATAATTGGGTGCAGAATGTGATAAGTGTTAACGTTAGGGGTGGGGTTACGAGAGGCAGACCGAAAAAGACCTGAGACAAGGTCATCGAGTGTGACCTCAGGCATGAGGGACTGCATAGGGAAACCGCCAGAGATCGAGCAACAAGGAGAGTCTCCATCAGGTGGCCAAGGCCGACGCATGCGAGGATGTTGGAACCTTCAAAAGCGAGACGAAACGAACGAAACGAAACGTAATGTAGAGCCCTTAAGGTCAGTTAAGGAAGCTCCCTAACACTTTTTCCTAAGCGATTTATTTTGCATACCTTACTGTCCTACTCTGTTACATAAACCCTTAAACCTTCGCCGTACTCTGCATAAACTAAGTGCAAATGGATATTAACCAGCCATATCCAAAACTAAATCGCTAAGGAAGAGGTGTTAGGGAGCTTCCTTAACCGACGGCTAAATGTGCGCCAGTATTCTCGTTGGGTAAAGAAGCTCCCTAACACCTCTTCCTTAGCGATTTATTATTTGATAGGACTGGCTAGCATAATTTTATACATTATTTATGCACAGTATGGCGTCGTTGGAATGATTTATGTAACACAGCAGAGGACAGCAAGGTGTAATAGGCAAAATAAATCGCTTAGGGAAAGGTGATAGGTGGCCTCCTCGGGGTGAAGGGATTGAAGCTACCAGGGGCCTCACGGGGTTTGATTAAAGTTCTCTCTCTCTCTCTCTCTCTCTCTCACACACACACACACACACACACACACACACATTGCCACTTTCCTGCCTAACCCATTGTCTCCTTGTCAACTTCCTGCCTCCCTTTTGTCACACACGTCTGCCTCTCTCTCTCTCTCTCTCTCTGTCTCTCTCTCTCTGTCTCTCTCTCTCTCTCTCTCTCTCTCTCTCTCTCTCTCTCTCTCGTCCCTTACCTGTCTCATTTCCTCCCTGTCACATTTTCTCTCTGCCTCATTTTCCAACACCCTTCTCTCTCTCTCTCTCTCTCTCTCTCTCTCTCTCTCTCTCTCTCTTTCTCTCTCTCATTTGGTCCCCCTCTCTCTCCCTGTCAATTTCCCTCCTTGTCTCTTTGCAACATTTCTCTCTCTCTCTCTCTCTCTCTCTCTCTCCTGTCACAATAGCCTTTCTTTCCCTTCCCTTTCTCCTCTACCTTTCCCATGCCACCCTGCCTATCCCCACCCTGTCACACTCTCCACCCACTCTCCCTGCCACACTCTCCACCCACTCTCCCTGCCACACTCTCCACCCACTCTCCCTGCCACACTCTCCACCCACTCTCCCTACCACACTCTCCACCCGTCACCTTCCCTCTCCACAACAAAATGCGAAACGTGATAAGGACCTTTGTGGGGGCTGGACAAAGGGCCTCTCCCCCCTTCCCTGTCACTCCACCCCTTCCCTTTGCACCCCCCTCCCTTTAGAGAACCCCCTACCTTACCCCTCTCCCTTTAGGCAGAATCGTAAACTGTTTCCTTCCTTCTTATTTCGCCCCCTAACCTAACCTAACCCAACCTAACCTAACCTACCCTAATTATTCAGCGTGCCACTCTTACCTTTACCTATGGTTCCTTTAGATGCCCTCCCTCTTTCCTCGTCATCCCTGTTCATAAATTTCCCTTTTCCCAACACACCAAATTATCTTCCTCCC
>NC_137069.1:2350000-2352500 GCF_032717465.1 Coenobita brevimanus | reverse complement strand
ATATTATATCTTTTAGTCGAGTTCTCACAATTATTCTCCTTCTTTTGCATCAAACGAATCATTCTCTCTCTCTCTCTCTCTCTCTCTCTCTCTCTCTCTCTCTCTCTCTCTCTCTCTCTCTCAGGTTGTTTATGGCCCAGCGACTGTGACTAATGAACCGGGTCTTCATTTCCTCACACCACCAGCACCTCCCCTCTCTCTCTCTCTCTCTCTCTCTCTCTCTCTCTTTCACGTCCCCTCACCTCCTCGTTTCCTTCCCTCCCTCTCCCCCCTCCTCCCTTCCCCTCCTCTCCTCCCTCCATTCACTCACCTCTCCTCCCTCCTCCTTCTCCCTTCCTCACTTACACGTCTCTCCACTTTCTTATTTCCTTCCTTTCACCTCCTCCCTTCCCCCCTTCTCTCTCTCTCTCTCTCTCTCTCTCTCTCTCTCTCTTTCTCTCTTCATCTCACCCTTCACATCTTTCTCCATTCCTTGTCTTCCCTCTCTCATCCTCTCCCATCCACTTCAGACTTTCTCTTCCCTCCCCTCCCCTCCTCTCTCACCCTCTTATCCCCCCCCTTCTCATTCCCCCTTCCACTTCCCCACCTTTCTCACCAGTCAACCCTTCCCCTCCCTTCCTTCAACTTCACACAATCCAAAACCACCTCATTTCGTCTCCTCCCCTCCCCTTCCTTCCCCTCCCTTCACTTCTCCCCCCTCCTCTCCTCTCCTCATATCCCTCCCCCCATCTACCCTCCCCTCATCCATTCCCCACGCCTCCTCTCCCCTTCCCTCCCCAACCACCCTCTCCATCGACCCATCCTCTCCCCTTCCTTCCCTTCCCTTCACTTCCCCCCCCTCTTCTCCTCTCCTCACATCCTTCCCACCCCTCTACCCTCTCCCATCCACTCCCCTCCCCTTCCCTCTCCTCCCCAACCATGCCCCCCAGCATTCTCACTCCCAAACCACTAAAATATAAGAATTAGTTGAAGTACTGGGGTGATAAATATTTCCCCCGTCTTTCCTTTCATTTGCGTCACTACCTAATCACCAAAATCACTATCAGGCCAGTACTTCTCTTCCTACATACAATTATCTCAGTTGAACTTCGTATGTAAATCAACTCTAACACCTCAAAATGACCACAAGTAGAGCATCCTAACTATTCTATCTATCTATCTATTGCCAGACGCCTCAATCCCGTACGGGGTGGCCACAAACAAATAGCCCCCACGTCGCCCTGTCTCCCGCCACACACACACATATATATATAATCCATACACATCTCCACGCCTAGCACAGTTCCCCCCCCCTCTCTCTTATTTCCACACTGTCCACCACACTCATATCTTCTGCACACACACACACACACACACACACACACACACACACACACACACACACTAATATTTCCAAACTGGTCTCAGTCTCTCTCCCCAAGTATAAGTAATAAGTGTAATGATAACTTTTGCTATGACTCAGTAAGAACCCTAGAGCAGAGTACACCTATCATTCACACGTAATATCTTTCATATATAAACTCAAGCACAATTTCCCTCTCTGTCTGTCTGTCTGCTGTCTATCTGTCTGTCTGTCTGTCTCACTGGGCCTCCTCAACATCACACCTTCTTCCCCCACTTTCCTCCTTATTAATAATCACTCACATTACACTTTATTCAGGGCTATGAGATTACATTTAGCGTTCAGTTTTACACATAATATTTCACTCTCACACCCCAGCGCCTGTTCCAGTTCCCCCTCTTTCAATATTGTGTATCCTGTAACTCCATCTCTCCCTCAATCATCATCATCATCATCATCATCATCATCGTCATTATTATCATCACCTTTACCATCATCATTATTATCACCACTGCCATCATCATCAACATCATCATCCATATCTCCTCCCATCCATCTGTCTTCTTCCATCCTCTCCACATGCCCCAAACCACCTCAGTCTACCCCTCCTCATCACAACGCTAATACATTCAAGTCCCATCCTTCCTCGCAACTCTTCAATCGCAGTCTCAATGTCGCAATCTCAACCGTGCAACAGTGAAGAACGAGAAGCATACTTGTCATTCAGTTTCACACGGAATATAACTTGCACACTGAGAAACCCACGTCAGTTTCAGTTCTCTCTCCCTCTCTCTCTCTCTCACACACACACACACACACACACACACACACACACACACACACACACACACACACACACACACACACACACACACACACACCGTATCTTTCACATCTTTCTCACTCACAATCACGAATCACTCTCATCCTATCTCACCCTCACCTGTGTAACCCCTTCCCCCCCCTCTCTCTCTCTCTCTCTCTCTCTCTCTCTCACCAGGTCGTTATATATGCCACTTGCAGGTCACGTCCTTGGCATTACCTGCAATCTCTAATCATCTTCAACACCTGAGCCTGCCTAACTTATGCAACAAACTCTGATGCACAAGTTGCCTTTCCCTTTGCAACATCTAATTAGGGGCCTTCGCAACACCTCTT
>NC_137069.1:2325000-2335000 GCF_032717465.1 Coenobita brevimanus | reverse complement strand
CACCACAGAATTCATTAGCAGTAAATATGGCGTGTCATCGATATCGCCTTCCAGTGGACTTGGAAGGCTCCCTGGCACTTCTTCCTGACCAGCATTTTTCTGGACACGTAACCCCTTCAGACCCAGGACGCCATTCTATTCTAACTACCAACAGATTATTATTACACGTCCCCGCCACGGAGGGGTTCGGGGACCGGTATTGTTTTCACTCGGTTTGTCTGTTTGTCTGGTGCGATTTTGACTAAAATTACAGGGATGATGGGCCATGACCTTCTGATCACCTGATTAAATTTTGGGTTAAATTGGGCCAAGGCCTAGGCTGTAGGCCCAAAAAATGTTGAAAAAACGGGGAAGGATTAAATCGTTTTCGCCATAACTCCTTTCAAATTCGTCATATCGACATGACACCCAAACCCAAAGGTGCATCTTTCAAATCTGCATCCTATAACATGCCTCATTACATCAGGGGGGTCACTCCCCAGGTAGCGGTAGGGGGGTCAGTGTCAGGTGGGTCGGGCCTAAAATTTCAAATGGGCATAAAATCGTCAGTTTTCACCCGATTTACTCCAAATTTAATGACTTGATATCCTGTTGTGTTTATACGTCAGCACTAAAATGACTGCTGAGGACGGGTTTGCTGTACCTTGGCACCGCTTCTTGTTATTCTTTTTACAGGTTAGACTACAAGAATTTCGGCTCCCTGTGGACTTCGGAGTCTCCCTCGCACTTCTCTGTCTGTCTGTCTGTCTGTCTGTCTCTCTCTCTCTCTCTCTCTC
This sequence comes from Coenobita brevimanus, assembly GCF_032717465.1. Lineage (NCBI taxonomy): Eukaryota > Metazoa > Arthropoda > Malacostraca > Decapoda > Coenobitidae > Coenobita > Coenobita brevimanus. The sequence goes on along the minus strand of NC_137069.1, from coordinate 2,334,224 downwards.
TCAAACCACCCAAAACTCTTCCCCCCCCCCCAACACTTTAGCTCTCAAGGACCGCATACACTGTTTTTCCACTCAATTTTTTCCCCATCTTCAGTTTTTCCACCCAGTCAGAGCTTCGTGTGGGTGTTTGTGTTGTGGACCGTCTGGCTTTTGTTGTGGGTCGTGCTGCGTCCACAATCTACAAGGGCCCGGGTTCGATTCCGTCCGTAGAGGAGCCGAACGTCCACTACGGCTCAGTGTAGGGTCGGCTCCGGGATCTCACCCTTTGTTTACGTTTTCTTTGGTGATGTCGGGAGCTGGTGTCATCTCGGCTCCTCTCTCTCTCTCTCTCTCTCTCTCTCTCTCTCTCTCTCTCCACACTGATTTTTAAAGTCCATGTAGAGAGAAGCACGAAGGGCGACAGGATTTTTGCGGCCGACTGTACATATATAGTGACGTCATACAGAAATACAACACACACACACACACACACACACACACACACACACACACACACACACACACTACCGCTGCCTGTGCTTCTATAACTTCTGCCGATCCTAGATACCAGGTTGATTATATGGAAATGAGCTGGATAATGCTGAGGACACACACACACACACACACACACACACACACACACACACACACACACACACACACACACACACATACACGCACACACACACTTAAACACATACACACAGTCATACATGCATACATATACATACATAAACACACTCACACTCATGCATACATACATATATGAAGTTAAAAATATACAAACATACATACATACGCACACACACACACACACACACACACACACACACACACACACACACACACACACACACACACACACACACACCTTCCAAGCAAAACAAGGCACCAGCTGATTAAAGTATGAAGTAAGTAAAATGTAAACAGAGCAATATTATGTGAATGGATGAAGGCTGGGATATGATTAAGAGTGAGAGAGAGAGAGAGAGAGAGAGGGAGGGAGAGAGAGTGTGTGTGTGTGTGTGTGTGTGTGTGTGTGTGTGTGTGTGTGTGTGTGTGTGTGTGTGTGTGTGTGTGTGTGTCAGTGTATGTTTGTTTTAGCAGTGACGCAAACACATCACACACACACAACACACCTTCCTGAACCCCTTTCCTACGAGCACTGAACCTTCCTGAGGCTGAAACAAATCGTATGGAGGCTGTTCTTTTCCCCCATGCTAATCGGAACGTGAACCCAGTGGACTGCAGGCTGAAGGAAGTTATATAGTGGACGTCAGAATATATTTTTGGTGACCAGGTATTATGGCTCAGGTGGGACGTGGCAATTAGCAGGTAATGGGTTAAGCAGGTGAGATATGAAGGTGAAGGTATGGGAATTTTAACAGAGAATATGAAGGAAAAATAACAGCAATTAATGGGGAAGTTTTATCTTGAAGTAGCACCCACATCTTATCTCATCTTGCCTCACCTCTCCTCAGCTCATCTCATCTTGGCTCGCTTTCTCGTAGGGTAATGAGGCTCCCTAGCACCTCTTCCTAACCGATTTATTTTGCTTATTATACCTTACTGCTCTTTAATGAGTAATGTACAGCCTTCCTCTAATATCGCCATACTCCGCACCAAAAATGTACAAAAGGATATTACCCGGCCATATCCAAAAATAATTCGCTATAAAACAAGTGCTTGGGAGCTTAACCAACGAGAATAAGGACACATCCCACCCTACTCCACCCTACATCACCCCACCTGACTCCACCCCACTCCACCCCACCCCATTCCACCCCACCTCACACCACCCCACCTAACATCACCTGACTCTACCTCACCCCACCCCACCCCACCTGACTCCACTCCACCCCACCCCATCCCACCCCACCTCACCTCATCCCACCTCACCCCACCCCACCCCTCTGCCACCCCTCCTATCCTCGTTTACATGTTAATATATCTCAGGGCTACACACACTGAAGGAAAAGGGGCAGGATCGTTGTCTTTAATGGTACTATGAAGGGCTGGATAGTTGGTTGGTGGGTGATAGTGGTGTGTGTGTGTGTGTGTGTGTGTGTGTGTGTGTGTGTGTGTGTAGTAGTAGTAGCAGTGTATATTAAAGCGGATGTACCATAGTAAAGCAAATGTTAGGGAATTTGTTCACACACACACACACACACACACACACACACACACACACACACACAAATCTTTACAGTACGGTAGTGAAGGTGTGGTATCAGATTGTGGTAGGTTGTGGTTGTGAGGGGGGATGGGGTGAGGGAGAGGGAAAGGGAGAAGGGAAGGGAGGGGGAAAGGGTGAGGGGTGAGGGAGGGGGGAGAAAGAGGGGTGAGGGGTGAGGGAGGGGGAGAAAGAGGAGTGAGGGGTGAGGGAGGGGGAGAAAGAGGGGTGAGGGGTGAGGGAGGGGGAGAAGGAGGGGTGATGGGGTGAGGGAGGGGGAGAAGGAGGGGTGATGGGGTGAGGGAGGGGGAGAAAGGAGGGGTGAGGGGTGAGGGAGGGGGAGAAAGAGGGGTGAGGGGTGAGGGAGGGGGAGAAGGAGGGGTGAGGGGTGAGGGAGGGGGAGAAGGAGGGGTGATGGGGTGAATAATGAAGGTGTCACTGTTTTATTTTAAGGGTCTCATAAAATATTCTAAACATGGGGGTGTGGGGACCATCTTGGCTTCCCCTCCCCTCCCCTCCCCTCCCCACCCATCCACCCCCTCTTCTTCCCCCTCCACCCTCTCTTCACCCTCCACTTTCCCTCTCCTCCTCCGCCCTCCTTCTCTTCCCTTTCCTTCCCTCTTTCCCCCTCCACATCCCCCCCTTTCCCTGCTTACTTTCTCTTTCGCTGTCTCTTCTTCCCCCTTACTCCTTCCCTTTTTCCTTCCCCTCCACTCTCCCTTCCCCCTCCACCCTTCCGCCTCTCTCTCCTTTCCCCTCCACCCTCCTTCTCCTCTCCCTCCTTCCCCCTCCACCCTTCCTCCCCTCTCTCTTTCCTCCTGTACCCTCCCTCCTCTCTCTTTCCTTCCTCCTTTATCCCCCCTTCACCTCTTTCTCTCCCTCCTCCATCCCTCTGTATTCTCCCTTCACTCCTCCCCCCTCTCTCTCTCTCCCTTTCCCTCCACCCCTTTCCTACCCCTTCCATCTTACCTCCATTCCTCGTCTTAATTCCACGTTTTTCTCTCCACTTCTTCCCTCCTCCACCTCCACCCTCCCAACTTCACTTACCCTCATTTTTTCCTCTCCCCTCGCCTTCTCTCCATTCCTCCACTTACCTCCATTTTTTTCCCTCCACCTCTCCTCCTTTCCTCCACCTCACTTCTACGTTGCCTCCACTCGCCCACTTACCTGTAAAAAATAGCAAAGAAGTTAGTAAGAAAATATTAAGACGAGAAGATGGGAACTGCAATAATAACAATAATAATAATAATAATAATAATAATAATAATAATAATAATAATAATAATAAAAATAACAAAAAATAATAAGAGCAATAATACTTTTTACTACTACTGCTACTACTACTGCTGCTACTACTACTACTACTAATCTGTCCATCTACCTATAGCCAGACGCCTCAATCCCGTAAGGGGTGGCCACAAACAAATCGCCTTCATGTTGCCCTGTTCCCTGCCATTTCGCTGCCCTCTCCCCAGTTCACACCCGCCTCTCTCATGTACCTCTCCATTCCATCCCTGAATCGCATCCTCGGTCTTCCCCCCCCCTCCACCTCACTCACATACACTCTCCTCGTTAGTCTCTCGCTCTCCATCTTCTCAACATGGCCAAACCACCTCAATGTATTTCTCCTAACGCCCCTCTATCACATCCACATCTACACCACAACGCTCCATCACTTCCTTACATAGGCTCGTGAAAATCTACCTATCTATCTATTGCCAGACGCCTTAATCCCGTAAGGGGTGGCCACAAACAAATCGCCTCCATGTCGCCCCCCCCCCCCGCCATTTCATTGCCCTGCTCCCAGCTCACACACCCCTCGTGAAAAAATATGGTTTAATATATACTGTAACGTTCACTGTACTCCATTTATCGTTAGACTGTGCCAATCACGAAGAAGTGTTATGGAGCGCATGTAGAGTCATAGCACTGAAGAAGATGATGATGATAATGTAAATGATGATGATGATGATACGTACTCTCCAACAAAGACACGAAACAAGCCCGCCTTACTCCCATGTACCTGGCTTCTCGCGACGCAGGTAAGAAAAAAAAAAGACCCGTCAGGCAGTAAAGGTTAATTTCTCTGTACACCTGAAGGGAAAAAATATATACACCTTCATTTATATGGTAATTTTCACTAATCAACTTTAAAGTGTTGTGTTGGTCATTCGTCTGTTAATTATGCCTGACACCTAATTACAAAGTTCATTTAGACTATCGCAACTCATTAGCACTTTATGCTTTCCTGTCACCACTCATTACCACTCCATGTCTCTCAACCAACACTCAGTCTGTCACCACTCATCATCATTCTAATTCTCTTTGCCGCCCTTCATTACCACTCCAGTTCTCTCAATCACCACTTATCATCACTCCAGGCCCTTATCACCATTTATCACCACTCCAGTCCTCTTTCACCACTCATCACCACCCCAGTCCTCTAAATCACCACTCATCACCACTCTAGTCCTCTCAATCACCACTCATCACCACCCCAGTCCTCGCTATCACCACTCATCACCACCCCAGTCCTCGCTATCACCACTCATCACCACTCCAGTCCTCTAAATCACCACTCATCACCACTCTAGTCCTCTCAATCACCACTCATCACCACTCCAGTCCTCTCAATCACCACTCATCACCCTACCAGTCCTCGCTATCACCACTCATCACCACTCCAGTCCTCTAAATCACCACTCATCACCACTCCAGTCCTCTCTGTCACCACTCATCGCCACTCCAGTCCACGCTATCACCACTCATCACCACTCCAGGGCCCTATCACCACTCATCACCATTCCAAGTCTCTCCATTACAATCATCACCACTCCTACCCTCTCGATCACCACTTCAAGCCTCAATCACCACTCACCTCCACTCCTCCTCTCTCTCTCTCTCTCTCTCTCTCTCTCTCTCATTATTTCTCTTTCCTTTCACTACTAACCTCTCTCTCTCCCTCTCTCTCTCTCTCTCTCTCTCTCTCTCTCTCTCTCACCCTTCCTCCCTCCCTCTCTCACACCCTCCCTCCTTCCCTCTCTCCCTCCCTGTCTCGTCTCTGTCTGTCTGTCTGTCTGTCTCTGTCTCTCTCTCTTTCTCTCTCTCTCTCTCTCTTCCTCCCTCCGCCTCTCACACCCTTCCTCCTTCCCTCTCTCCCTCCCTGCCTCCTCTCACTCTCTCTCTCTCTCTCTCTCTCTCTCTCTCTAAAGATTACACGCAGACGCATTATTTATCGTCTCAAGGGGAACTTTTCAAAAAATTCACTTCCTTGAATTTTGTGTGAGTTTAAGAATGAATAATTTAAAGTGAGGAATACGAGGACGAAATGAGAGATAGTTTTAATTCTCTCTCTCACTTCCTCACATTTCCTCCTTTTCACATACGACTCGGGGAGATTAATGAGGAAGGTGTGTGTGTGTGTGTGTGTGTGTGTGTGTGTGTGTGTGTGTGTGTGTGTGTCTCTCTCTCTTTAAACTCAGAGTGCGACAAAGCATTATCTTACTTTCTCATACGTGCTTTCTTTCACAAACAGACCAGGAAATTACAGTCTCTCTCTCTCTCTCTCTCTCTCTCTCTCTCTCTCTCTCTCCCTCTCTCTCTCTCTCTCTCTCTCTCTCTCTCTCTCTCATTTCGTCCGTCTTTTCAAGGACACTCAGGCTGATAGAGTGTGAGCAAACTTTACCTTTCTCACTCTAACTTTAAATCTCTCTCACTTACACAAACAGGGACAAAGTGAAAGGATTTGGCCACATTCTCTCTCTCTCTCTCTCTCTCTCTCTCTCTCTCTCTCTCTCTCTCTCTCTCTCTCTCTCTCTCTCTCTCTCTCTCTCTCTCTCTCTCTCTCTCTCTCTCTCTCTCTCATATTCGTTCCTCATACATTCTTTCCCTTTTCTCTTTCCTCTGCTCCCCCCCCCCCATTCTCTCTCTCTCTCTAAGTACTTCCTTCCTGGTTTGTGTTTTTCCTTCCGTCTCATTTTTCTTCCTCCCTCCCTCCCTCCCTCCCCCCCTCTCTCTCTCTCTCTCTCTCTCTCTCTCTCTCTCTCTCTCTCTCTCATATTTCCTTCCCACCATCGCTCTTGGTCACTCACTTCCTCTTCCTAAACTTCCTTCCATTTGTGTGTCAGTTTCTCTCTCTCTCTCTCTCTCTCTCTCTCTCTCTCAGTGTGGCTTTAGAAGTGAGAGGGGAAACATTAACTTCTCTCCCTCTGTCTCTGTCTGTCTGCCTCTCTCTCTCTCTCTCTCTCTCTCTCTCTCTCTCTCCTACCTCTACTCCCACCTAATTCGTTACATAAAACACTATAAAATAAATATTTCTAAGTAGATTAGTAGTGTCTTTAGGAGGGTCCGGCAATTACAGTGAACACTTCTACTTTTCTACTACCAAACTACCAACTAAATCTATCTACCTGTCTATCTATCTCTCTATCTATCTGTCTGTTTATCTATGTGTATATCTGTCTATCTATATGTCTTTCAACCAACCTATCTACCTACCTACCTGTCTATCTATCTACCTATCAATCTATCTATCTATCTGTCTATCTATCTATCAATGTATCTATCTATCCTCCATAACTACTTCACCCTCAGGCTATGAAAGTTTCCTCATCTGCAAATTCCTTCCCTTTTTCCCTTCTCTCTCTTTCTGCTCCCTCTCCTCCCCTCCTCCCTTCCCCTTCCTCTACCCCTCGTCTTTCTCCCCTCCTCTCCCTTCCTCGCTTCCCCTTCCTCTACCCCTCGTCTTTCTCCCCTTCCCTCCCTTACCTCTCCTTCTCCCTTAGATCCCTCCCCTCCCCCTCCCTTTTTCCCCCATCCTCCACTTCCTCAAACCCTTAGTCCTTTCCTCCCCACCTCCTTCCTCTGCTCCTGCCTCCCCTGCCCCCTCTCCTCTCTCCCCCTTCTCCCTTCCCATCTCCCCTTCCTCCCCCCTCTCTCCCCCTTCTCCATCCCTCCTCCCTTCCCATCTCCCATTCCTACCCCCTCTCTCCCCCTCCTCCATCTCTCCTCCCTCCCTATCTCCCCTTTCCCCCCCTTCTCCATCCCTCCTCATCTCCCCTTCCTCTCCCCTCTCTCCCCCTTCTCCATCCCTCCTCATCTCCCTTCCTCCCCCCTCCTCCATTCCTTCGCTCAATTCCACATTCTTTCAAAGGTTTTCGTGTTTATCTCATATTGCCTGAGGAGGTTTCATTCTAATTCTTGCATTCTTATTCTTTTGCTCCTATTCTTCATTCTCATTCATTCTTTCAGACTTTTCACTGCTTCGTTCATTCTTAATATGCTACGCTCATGCTTAGTATAGAGTTGTTCTTATTTCTTCACTCTTATTCTCTTCAGTCTAATTCACCGTTCCTATTCTTTCATTCCTTTTTAGTCGTTATTATTCTTTCCTTCTTACTGGTTACTGTGATGTGGCCTAGCACTGTACTGTTGTGTGGTGTGGTGTGGTGCTGTAAGTGGAGTAGGGTGGTGTGGTGTGGTGTGGTGTGGTGTGGTGTGGTTTGGTGTGGTGTGGTGTGGTCCAGGGATTGGTGCTGGGTTGTGTGGTGTGGTGTGGTGCTGGGTTGTGTTGTGTGGTGTGGTACTGTGTTGTGTTGTGTGGTGTGGTACTGTGTTGTGTTGTGTGGTGTGGTACTGTGTTGTGTTGTGTGGTGTGGTACTGTGTTGTGTTGTGTTGTGTGGTGTGGTGTGGTGTGGTGTGGTGTGGTGTGGTGTGGCGCGGTGTGATACTGTGTTGTGTTGCGTGGCTGAGTGAGTGGTGTGGTGTGGTGTGGTGCGATGTGGTGTGTGTGTCTTGGTAGTGAGAGAATTAATGGAGTGTGTTTTACAAGCTTCAGTACAGGAGCTGGAAGGAATCATGAAATATCCTTTGAATCTGAAGGAATGGCAAGACAAGGAGAGTATATATTCTTCTCAAACCCTTGTTCTCCACGCAAAAAGTATTGTTTGTTATGAGAGGCGAATTATCATCACCAAATTTTCAGTAAACAAAGGATAATTAAACTGATTTGTTCGTTTATGCAGGAAGAGAGGGTGGCGCAGTGAAAGGGGTGGCCAGGGGGGTCCTAGCCCCTCCTGAAATATGCCTGGCCACCTAAAGGGTTACTCCAGATTTGCCAGGGAATAGCTCTGGCCCCCCTGAAGTGTTCTCTTTGCTCCTCCCAGTAGTGAACTTGGCCACCCCTTGACCCCTGTGAGAGACAAGGAAAGAGCAGCGCTGAAACTTCCCATATCTGTTTTTCTGTCTTGCAAAAACTTAGTTACGACAAGCGACTTCTCGTAGGTACACTTGTGCTTCCGGTGCTCCTCGCCGCTTCGAAGGTCAACTTTAGTCGGGCCCGTAACTCGACCTCCTCCGTGAGCAACCCCGCTACCGAAGAAAACGGTGGCTCATCACAGAAAACCTGCTCTTTTTCAGGGCAGCCTACACTCTTCTCACCTGCACCCCACGGATCGATAGGGTGGACCGCCCCGAGGTTAAGCTGCCGCACAAAAAAGGTGGTAAAAAAGATGGCTTAGGCGTGTTTGACCCTTCCACAACAGCAACACCTATTAAAATTAGTCTTGCTACGCGTCAAACAATTTCACTTGTTAAACGGATATATATATACCACCAGATAGTCTCATTCAGACCATAGTGCAAGGGACAGACGTAATCTCGGTTAATCCCAGCAACACAATGAAGTTTACATTTTCAGTCCCACCACCACTAAAGTGATTCGTAGCAAAGTCTCCATTAATCCCTGTCGTAGATCTTATCCTGATGTCTTGCGTCATTATTAAGCAGACGATTTTTATCTGTCTTAACTCCTTCACATATTCACCCAGCCTTGACAGACGATTTTAGTCAGCCTCGGGGGACATGTCTGATAGTGAAGGGAATAATGAGGCTTTACTTCAGTCCCGAAACTCACCTTCAACTCAAACCTTAACGGAGGTAGGCCTATGTGTTTTGTGGGTGCTCGTGTGTCTGTGTTTTTAACGTCGTGCCATTGACCAAGTCTTCATTTTCGCGAAGTTAAAGTTGAGGAAGGTGGAACTGTGTGAAGGAAATATTGCAACTTCATTACAC
>NC_137069.1:2310000-2320000 GCF_032717465.1 Coenobita brevimanus | reverse complement strand
ACAAGAAATGACCGTAAGCTTGTGTCTAGATTCGCTGGTAAGATATTTGTTGTTATGTAGTAATGTTTGGCCTCAGGGAACGGGTTATCTAGCCTATGTCCAGAAAAATAACACGAAATAATGGTCCCTACTCGCTGGTCACTCTAATCATAGTTATAATTTTGTGTTTTGTTTCCCCTTTTTCATGTGTGTGTGTGTGTGTGTGTGTGTGTGTGTGTGTGTGTGTGTGTGTGTGTGTGTGTGTGTTTGGGGGGGTCCTACTCAAACCATTTACGATATGATGATGATGATGTGTATAGAGGATAATGATGATGATGATGATGATGATGATGATGACGACGGTGGGGATAGGTGATGATGATGATGATGATGATGATGATGACGACGGTGGATATAAGTGATGATTATGATATGATGGTGTGGAGAGACGATGATGATGATGATGATGGTGGTAATGATGATGATGATGATGGTGATGATGATGATGATGATGATGATGATGATGATAAAGGAAATGCAAAGATGCCACGGTGTTAAATGCTTGATTACTTTGAACTCCTATTCTCCATGTTTTCGACACAATGTTCTCTCTCTCTCTCTCTCTCTCTCTCTCTCTCTCTCTCTCTCTCTCTCTCTCTCTCTCTCATCCAACTATCCATCCATTCACACACACATTTCTCACCTTTATCGTTTACACCTTGTCACTCAGTTTCTCTCCCTCTCTCTCTCTCTCTCTCTCTCTCTCTCTCTCTCTCTCTCTCTCTCTCTCTCTCTCTAACCATCCGGAACGTGCCCAGTGCAGCCTACCATCGTCCCCTTCGCACGTTCACACTTCACGCCGTTCACAGGCAAACTTCAGCTGCTTCTCTCTGCCTTCATACTCTCCTTTCCTTCATTATTTCTCTTTCATATTTTGTAACCACACTTTCTTTGCTTTATAATATTAGCTCTCTTTCTTCGGTACTCCCTAAGGTATGTAGCTGTAGATAGATAGACAGACACAGACATACAGACAGGCAGATAGACAGACATATATACAGATAGATAGATACTCTGGTAACGTAGAAGAGGAATGAAAGTGGATGTGCAGAAAGGAATGATCTGATGGTGACATTAAAAAAAAATTAAAAAATATATATAAATAAAAGATAGTGGACCTGTAAATGACCAAATGGTGAAGTTAAAAAAATAAATAATGCAGATTTTATCCATATTGACAAGAGAGAGAGAGAGAGAGAGAGAGAGTTTTCAAGAGCATGACTGGTGATATAAAGCCCACAATAATAACACAGAATTCCATACACTAACATATATATAGGACAGTGTTAAAAAAATGTGTGGTGGTGGTGGTGGTGGTGGTGGTAGGTGTGGTGGTGGAGGAGGTAGCTGTGATGATGATGGTGGTGGTGGCAGTAGCTGTGATGACGATGGTGGTGGTGGCAGCTGTGATGATGATGGTGGTGGTAGCTGTGATGATGATGATGGTGGTAGCTGTGATGATGATGATGGTGGTGGTGGTGGTAGTTGTGATGATGATGGTGGTGGTGGTGGTGGTAGTAGCTGCTGTGATGGTAGCTGTGATGATGATGGTGGTGGTGGCAGTTGTGATGATGATGATGGTTGTGGCACCTGTGACGATGATGTTGGTGGTGGTAGCTGTGATGATGATGATGATGATGATGATGATGGTGGTTGTGGTGGTGGTGGTGGTAGCTGTGATGATGATGGTGGTGGTGGTAGACGTGGTGCTGGTGGTGTAGGGCATGGCATTGTACTTACAGCCATCCTAGTACATCAGGTGAACACAACTTACCTGCAAGAAAAAGAAAACGAAAGTGAAATTACTTATAAGAAAAGATTTACGAATTTTTACTATACTCCTCTCATATTAACTTGGCCTAAATTTGCCATCTCTCCCTCTTGAATGCTGAGCTGTAACATGGGATTAACACTAGAGTATGGTGCTAGTCATGAAGAAGTGCTGTGGAAAGGATATAGAGCAGGAGTATTGTCGTATTCTGCCTTGAGCTACGTGAGATAAGCTGCAAAAGGACGAAAATCTGGGCCAAGTTAGAGTAAAAGGAGTATAGAATTTACAGGAATAAGGATGAATATTTGAAGTATGAATAACTGAGGGTGTAGGGTGAATGAGGTGTGTAAATACTAACAGGTAAATTAGGGTGACCGGAAGTTTACCTGCAACGAAAGGTGAATTTTAAGGTAAACACACACACACACACACACACACACACACACACACAGATGAACAGGTGGATATATAATAGATAGATAGACACATAGACAGACGAAAGAGAGACAGACAAACAGGTTGTGAGAAAGAGAGAGAGAGAGAGAGAGAGAGAGAGAGAGAGAGAGAGAACTCGGAGACACAATTAAGATGAAGCGATACAAAAAGTTTAATTGTGAAATCCAACTCTCTCTCTCTCTCTCTCCCTCCCTCCCTCCCTCTCTCTCTCTCTCTCTCTCTCTCTCCCTCCCTCCCTCTCTCTCTCCCTCTCTCTCTCTCTCTCTCTCCATCCTAATCTCTTAAGACTTTCCCAAACCTCCCTCCAATCTCTTCCTGTCCCTCCATACTCGGTCCTGAGCTCGCTTTCATTTTTCTCAATCATTTTTCTCACTTTCTCTCATTTTTCTCACTCATTTTTCTCACTCATTTTTCTCACCCATTTTTCTCACTCATTTCTCACCCATTTTTCTCACTCATATTTCTCACTTTCATTTTTCTCACTCATTTTTCTCACTCATTTATCTCACTCATTTTTCTCACTCATTTTTCTCACTCATTTATCTCACTCATTTTTCTCACTCATTTATCTCACTCATTTTTCTCACTCATTTATCTCACTCATTTTTCTCACTCATTTATCTCACTCATTTTTCTCACTCATTTTTCTCACTCATTTTTCTCACTCATTTATCTCACTCATTTTTCTCACCCATTTTTCTCACTCATTTTTCTCACTCATTTTTCTCACTCATTTTTCTCACTTCCATTTTTCTCACTTTCATTTTTCTCACTCATTTTTCTCACTTATTTTTCTCACTCATTTATCTCACTCATTTTTCTCACTTCCATTTTTCTCACTCATTTTTCTCACTTTCATTTTTCTCACTTATTTTTCTCACTTTTATTTTTCTCACTTATTTTTCTCACTCATTTTTCTCACTCATTTATCTCACTCATTTTTCTCACTTTCATTTTTCTCACCCATTTTTCTCACCCATTTTTCTCACTCATTTTTCTCACTTCCATGTTTCTCACTTTCATTTTTCTCACTCATTTTTCTCACTTTCATTTTTCTCACTCATTTTTCTCACTTCCATTTTTCTCACTCATTTTTCTCACCCATTTTTCTCACTCATTTTTCTCACTCATTTATCTCACTCATTTTTCTCACCCATTTTTCTCACTCATTTTTCTCACTTTTATTTTTCTCACCCATTTTTCTCACTCATTTTTCTCACTTTTATTTTTCTCACTCATTTTTCTCACTCATTTTTCTCACTCATTTTTCTCACTCATTTTTCTCACTTCCATTTTTCAAGATTTCCATTCTTTCTCACTTTCTCTCATTTTTCTCACTTTCATTTTTCTCTATTTTTTCTCTTTCTAGTTTTTCTTTCTCTAATTTTTCTCTTTCATTTTCTCACTTACTTTCTCACTTTCTCTCACTTCTCACTCAAGTTTTCTATCCCCTTCCTCTTCTTCTCTCACTTCTTCCCTCTTTTTTGTACTTCCTTTCTCTCTCTCTCTCTCTCTCTCTTCTCCATCCTTCCTCTTTCTCTTTCCTCTTCTCTCTTCCTTCTCTCTTCTCATTCCTCCTTTCCATTCTCTCTTCTCTCCCCCTCTCTAGCCCTCTCTCTCTCTTTCCTCCCCAACTCTTTTCTTCTGTCTCTTATTTTATCCATCCACCCTCTTTCTTCTTCCTATTCTCTCTCTCTCTCTCTCTCTCTCTCTCTCTCTCTCTCTCTCTCTCTCTCTCTCTCTCTCCTATCTTTTACTCTCATTTTTCTCTCCTTTCTTTCTGTCTCTTCCCTTCCCATCACTACATCACTACACCTCTTCCTTTCTCTTTCTCCTCTCTTTTTCTCCCTCTCCTCTCACTTTCACTTTCTCTCTACTTCTCTCTCCTTCCTCCTCTCTTCTCCTCCCTCATACTCTCTCTTCCCTCCTCCTCGTTCCTCCTCCTCCTCCTTCCGATCACTATTCATCCCTCCCTCCCTCCCCCTCTCTCTCTCTCTCTCTCTCTCTCTCCCTTATCCTACTTTCACTCTCTCTCTCTCTCTCCTTTTCCTCTTTCTCTCTTCCTTTTCTTCTCGTCTTCGTTGTTCTCCTTTCTCATCCTCCCTCCCTCCTCCTCCTCCTCCTCTCCTCTTTCACACTCTCTCTCTCTCTCTCTCTCTCTCTCTCTCTCTCTCTCTCTCTCTCTCTCTCTCTCTCTCTCTCTCTTCTCTTCCTCTCTCCTCTCTCCCGATCACTGTACTTCCCTCTCTCTAATCTTCCCAATGCTTTTTTGAGCCCCCATTCCCCCCCTTCTCTCTCTCTCTCTCTCTCTCTCTCTCTCTCTCTCTCTCTCTCTCTCTCTCAATTCCCTCCTTCTCCCTCTTCCTACACTTCTCTAGTCGTTTTTCAATCTTTATTCTTTCAACATATTTCCCTTTTCCTCCTTCCCTCCCCCTCCCTCCCTCCCTCCTTCTCTCTCTCTCTCTCTCTCTCTCTCCCTCTCTCTCTCTCTCTCTCTCTCTCTCTCTCTCTCTCTCTCTCTCCTCTTATTTAGCCAACTTCTTTATATCAATATATTTCTTTCCCTCTCGCCTCCCTCTCCTTCCCTCCCTCCCTCCTTCCCTCCCTCTCTCCCTGGGCCTTCCCTCCCTCCCTTCCTCCCTCTCTTTCCCTCCCTCCCTCCCCCTGCCTCTTCTCCCTTAAAAGCTTCTCCTTCACTCCCTGTCTAAGCCTTACCTTCACCCATCTCATCTCACCTCCCTCCCTCCCTCCTTCTTTTCCTTCCTTCTTTCCTCACTCTAGCCCTCTCCCTTCCTCTCCCTGCCTCACACCTATAAAATCTCTCTCTCTCTCTCTCTCTCTCTCTCTCTCTCTCTCTCTCTCTCTTCCTTGCTCCCTCTTTTCCACACTTGTACTTCCTCTCTCACGCTTCCTTCCCCCCCTCCCCTCCCTCTCTCTCTCTCTCTCTCTCTCTCTCCCTCTCTCTCTCTCTCTCTCTCTCTCTCTCTCTCTCTCTAGTTTAATGTCACACAGCACTTGACATATTTAAAGACGAAACAGAACACAGTAGCAGTAGGCAGTGTATGGTGTGCCAGGGTAGGACAGGCACAAGACAAAGACGGTGAGGCAGAACACAGTAGTAGTGGACAGTGGTACAGTGAGGGACAAACTATCACTATCTATCTATCTATTGGCCATGTGGAGAGGATGGAGAGTGAGAGACTGACAAGGAGAGTGTATGTGAGTGAGGTGGAGGGGGGGGAAAGGGAGGGGGGAGGCCAAGGATGAGATGAAGGGACGGAATGGAGAGGTATATGAGAGAGGGGGGTGTGAGCTGGAAGCAGGGCAGTGAAATGGCGGGGGACAGGGCGACATGGAGGCGATTTGTTTGTGGCCACCCCTTACAGGATTAAGGGGGCAAACTCGACATGCTAATATTTAATCAAACCTAGAAATATAAGGTAAGAGTAATTCGACAGGTGTAATGATGAGAGCAATTCGACAGGTGTAATAATGAGAGCAATTCGACAGGTGTAATAATGAGAGCAATTCGACAGGTGTAATGAGAGCAATTCGACAGGTGTAATAATGAGAGCAATTCGACAGGTGTAATGAGAGCAATTCGACAGGTGTAATGACAGCAATTCGACAGGTGCAATGACAGCAATTCAACAGGTGTAATGAGAGCAATTTGACAGGTGTAATGAGAGCAAATCGACAGGTGTAATGACAGCAATTCAACAGGTGCAATGAGAGCAATTCGACAGGTGTAATGACAGCAATTCGACCATAAAACTCAGTAAAGCCAGAAAACACGAATAAAGATATTAGACAAATATTCATATTCCCCAACACCTCTTCTTTACCGATTTATTTTTTGAATACACCTGGCTATTATTTTGTACGTTATTTACACAGAGTATGGTGATATCAGAATGATTTAAGTAACGCAGAAGAGGGGAGTAAGGTGTAATAAGCAAAATGAATCGCTTAGGAAGAGGTGTTAGGGAGCTTCCTTATAAGACGGGTCAAGGAGTTTCCCCCAAGATGTTCACTGCTTCCCTTAACGTCTTCAGAAACTTAGACTGGGATGGCATGGGTGTACATAGATAGATAGATAGACAGATAGATAAATAGATACAGTAGATAGAAAGATAGATGATGATGATGAAGATGATGTTATGTCGATGATGATGATGATGATGATGATGATGATGATGATGATGAGGAGGAGGAGGAGGAGGAGGAGGAAGAGGAGATGGAGGATAAAGATGATGATGATGATGATGATGATGATTACGATAATGATGATGATGATGATGATGATGATGATGAGGAGGAGGAGGAGGAGGAGGAGGAGGTGGAGGATAAAGATGATGATGATGATGATGATGATGATGATGATGATGATGATGATGATAATGAAGCAAGGATTGATTATAGTGGTAGTAACAATGTATAGCTTAGGAGAAGGGTAGGACAGATGCAAGAGACTAATTATGAACAAAATAGTGACAGCAGAATAAACAGTAGGAGAGAGTAGACAGGTTACTTGGGCTATTTCATCATTATAGACGAATGTTTGGTTGTGAGTCGCTTATATCACATCTCAACCCCACACTGTAGCATCCCCCGAGCGTGAGGCTAGTGCTATACCGACCCAGCCACCTACTCTCCATCGTCCTCTGCATTTCCCAAATCGCTTCCTCATTCTCCTTACCTTCCTTCCTGTTTCTACCTCCGTTCTTCCGCCCTCCCTCCCTCCTTCCCTCCCTCCCTCTTTCCTCTCACCAGCCCCCTTTCCCTCCCCCTCTCTCTCACCTCTCCCGCCTTTCATCTCCTCCCTTTTATTTTCTCCCTCCATCCCTTCCTCCCTCCCTACTTCTCTCTCCTCACCCCCTCCCTCCTTCTTCCCTCTTAATTCCCTCCCCTCCCTCCACCCCTACCTTCCTTCCTACCTTTCTCTCTCCCACCCCCTTCCCTCCCTCCCCCTTCTTCCTCCTCCCCTCCCTCCCTCCCTTCTCCTACATCTCTTCCTCCCTTTGTGACTCCCCCTCGCTCTTTCCTATAACCTCTCTCCCTTCCTCCCTTCTTTCTTTCTCTGCTTCCTCCCTACAGAATCCTCCCTTCCTCTAGCCCCCCCTTCCCTCCCTACACATTCTCTCTCTCTCTCTCTCTCTCTCTCTCTCTCTGTTTTCTTATTTCTCTCCCTCCCCTTTTTTCCACTGGCTCCTTCCCACCTCCCTTCATCCTCCCTCCATCTCTTTCCTTCCTCCCTCCTTCCCTACCTCCATCTCTTCCTTTTCCCTCCTCCCCTACCTCCATCTAACCCCTCCTTCCCTCCCTTCATCTCCTCCCTCTTTCCTCTGCCTCTCCTCCCATCCTTCCTTAGCACTTCTCCATCTTTCCTTCCCTCCATCTTTCGTCTTCCCCCACCCCTCCCTCCTCTTCCCACCTCCTCCATCCTTCCTCCCTCCCCATCTCCTTCCTCCCTCCCTCCTGGTCCTCTCTCCTTCCCTCCATCCCTCCCTCCCTCCCTCTTCACCCTCAATCAGGACCTACATCTGAGTCTTCCTTTTCTGTGTCAAGTCTTTTATATTCAATTTTAATTTGATCACTCCTCTCTCTCTCTCTCTCTCTCTCTCTCTCTCTCTCTCTCTCTCTCTCTCTCTCATCCATTTTTCCTCTCCTTCCTCCGACTTCTTCCTCTCTTGCATTTGACTGGCCCCTCCTCCTCTTCCTCCTCCTCCTCCTCCTCTGTCCTCCTTCCCTCCTTCCCACTACGGCTTCTTCCATTCTTAGTCTCCTTTTTGTCCTCTTTAATTCCCTTTTCTCTCCTTCTTCCTCCTCCTCTCCTCCATATCACTATTCCCCCCCCCCCTCTCTCTCTCTCTCAAGGAGGATGGTGGAGTGCAGTATATGGGCAGCTTCAGCATGCAATCCACAAGGTATAGATTTGTGTACAGATCACCCTAAGACAACAACAAAAACAATAACAACAAATACATCCACTTCCACCACCACCACCACCACCACAACAACAACAACAACTACTACTACCACCACCACCATCACCACCACAACAACAACAAATACATCCACTTCCACCACCACCACCACCACAACAACAACAACAACACCTCCTACTACTACTACCACCACCACCACCACCACCACCACCACCACCACCACAACAACAACAGCAACAGCAACAAATACATCCACTTCCACCACCACCACCACCACAACCACAACAACAACAACAAATACATCCACTACCACCACCACCACCACCACAACAACACCTCCTACTACTACTACCACCACCACCACCATTACTACTACTACTACTACTACTACTACTTATAAACAATTGAATCGCATTATGGTCACTGTAATTTCTATCCAACTCCATCCCTAAATCAATTAACTTTTTCGTAACATAATTTATTTGTTATTCTGATAAATGGAGTCAAAGTTTTAACCAGTAATATATAATGATTTGTATTTTATTACGTGAGTCGGGTCCCACTACCACTACTGACACCACTACCACTCCTATTACCTCCATCACTACCACCACCATTATCACACCTATCAATCCCAGCACTACCATCACACGCACTATTCCCACCACAACCACTACCACCACACCCACCGTTCCCACCACAATCACTACCACAACACCAACTATTCCCACCACCACCACTACCACCACACCCACCGTTCCCACCACAATCACTACCACAACACCAACCATTCCCACCACAACCACTACCACCACACACACTATTCCCACAACAATCACTACCACCACATACACCATCACCACCACCACCACTACCACTACACACACCATTCCCACCACAATCACTACCACAACACCAACCATTCCCACCACAATCACTACCACCACATCCACCATCACCACATCCACCATCACCACCACAACCACCACCACCACCACCATCACCACCACCACCACAACCACCACCACCACACCCACCATTCTCGCAACCATCACCACCATCACCACCACCACCAATGCCACCATGCTAGTTACGAAGAAGTGCAATGGAGAGGATGTAAGATTGATACTGGAATATGGTGCTAGTCACGAAGAAGTGCTATGGAAAGGATGCGGTGTCACAGCATTCTCTTTTCGTGTCACTGAGCTACGTGACATAAGTTTCAAAAGGACGAAAATCTGGGCCAAGTTAAGATGAAAGGACTATGCTTCCTTCCCTCCTCATCTCTCTCTCTCTCTCTCTCTCTCTCTCTCTCTCTCTCGCTCTCTCTCGACTTCCTTTCATACATTCTTTCCTTCTCTCTTTTCCTCTCTCTCCCCTCTCCTTTTAAGCCTATACTCCTTTCCTCTATTGTATTCTTCTTTCTTCCCTTCAGATTCTAACCCTCTCTCTCTCTCTCTCTCTCTCTCTCTCTCTCTCTCTCTCTCTCATTCCTCTTCGACTGACTTTCCTCTTTCCCAGACTTCCTTCCTCTTCCTTCCCCTCTCAATCCTCCTATTTTACCTGCCTCTATTTCCCCTCTCTTTCTGTCTCTCTTCTAGCATCCCTCTCATCTTGTCTTCCTCCTCCCCCCCTACCACCATCCCCTCATACCTTCCTCCCTATCCCAACACCCCTTTTATCCCTCTTCCAGTATACCACTCTCTCTCTCTCTCTCTCTCTCTCTCTCTCTCTCTCTCTCTCTCTCTCTCTCTCTCTCTCTCCCCAGTTTCTCCCTCCTCCCTCC
>NC_137069.1:2277500-2300000 GCF_032717465.1 Coenobita brevimanus | reverse complement strand
CAATGCAATGTCTATAAGCATGCAAACTTTCATTCAGGTCCCATCCTTACCACCGGGGAACTAGAGGGGGGCGCTCTTCCCCCCATACTACTGTCTCGGTATGCCATTAGCACTTGAATACAGCGCTGGTCACGAAGAAGTGCCATGGGAAGGATGTATAGTACTGTCCTATGTTACTGGCCTTGGTGAAATAAGCTGTCAAGGAAATTTCCATTGTCTTAAGGAGCTGTCAAGGAAATTTCCGTAGTGTCAAGGAGCTGTCAAGAGAATTTCCGTTGTCTTTAGGAGCTGTCAAGGAAACTTTCGCTTGCGCCATTTGCTTTCACTCCCTAATATATACATTTTTTTTTATTTCCCGGACCTATCTATCTATTTATTTATCTATCTATCATACACAAGTAGATATAAGTATAATATGAAGACGATTGATATTCTGAAACGCATTTAAATTTGGCTCACCTGACGCCATGACACCTGCATCACACGCCTTCCTTCTTCCCGTCGAGGTGATCACAAATTTCCCTTTTACGCCTTCACCGTTCCCAAATAATCACTATCACTGGCTTCACCGTAAGTTCCGACGTGGCACAGTAGTTTGAGAGTCACTAAATCCTCCTTCAAGTAGTAGTTTTTAAGGTTTAGTGCAAAATGATCACCTCCCGCGCAGCACAACCCCCCACTTCCAAGTCTAAATTGGCACTGACAAGGGCATGATCCGGGGTAGGCTCGTGAGATGGCAACACTCCGATTTTAAAAAGTCATTCATGTAATCCATCAAATATCGGTATTTATGTACAGTTGATAATTTCTAACGTACAGAGGACTTAGAATAAATAATAACAGTTCCATTCAATTCGTAAAATCCAGGCAAGAACGCCAAATATATGTGAAAATATGAAATGAATGGTTTGTTGACATCGGGGCGGTTGCCAAATCGCGCTGCTCCCAAATGTGTTTACGCGGCTTTAAATGTCCCGGGTTTGTTATTATTATCCCGGTAATTTAAAAGGTTATTGATGGTGGCTGATGAATGAAGGGGTTTAAATCCGAGAGAGAGAGAGAGAGAGAGAGAGAGAGAGAGAGAGAGAGAGAGACGGTACTTTCATCACTTTCAAACTTCAAAATGTCCTCCACTCACTCAATTCTTGCTCCAAAATACGATATTCTTCAACACGAGCTACAGTTTGGCTTCTATTCATTATGTAGGCGTGTATAATGTTAGTAAATGAACACGGGAAGGTGTGTATGTGTGTGTGTGTGTGACGGGACTTGAATTTCGCAAAAATAGACGGATAATACTGGCCGTTTGTAGCCGTTTGAAAGCTAATAAATGAGAATGCTTTATAATCTTCGGAGCTTTAGCATTTCCCGCGATCGTAGTCGTGTTGAACACACAGACAGATGGACAGATAGATGGATAGATATATAGACGGACAGATAGATAGACGAATAGATACACATACTTCTCACAGCCCTACCAGCCACAGCCACCACCACAGCCACAGCCACAGCCTATCTCATGGTCCCAGCGAGTAATTCCATTCCGACGGGAGTGTGGTGGTGACAGCTGATCGTCACAGGGAGAAGGAGGAGGAGGAGGAGGAGGAGGAGGAAGAAAAAGAAGATGAAGAAGAAGAAGAGGGGAGAGGAGAGGAGGTGAGGGGAGGAGAGGAGAGGAGAGGAGAGAAGAGGAGAGGAGGAGGAAAAAGAAGATAAAGAAAAGAAGAGGGCAGGAGAGGAAGAAGAAGAATGGAAGAAGAAGAAGAAAGGGGGAGGGGAGGAGAGGAGAGGAGAGGAGGAGGAGTGGCCAGAGGGTAAGAAGGAGGAGGAGGAGGAGGGGAAGGAGGAGGGAAGGGAAGGAAGATGCAGAGAGCCGGATGGATGAGCAAGGGCCAGCGGGTATGGAGGAAGAGGAGGAGGAGGAGGAGGAGGAGGAGGAGGAAGAGGAGGAGGAGGAGGAGGAACTAGAAAAAAAGAAGTCACAATAGGAAAGAAGATGATAAAGGAAGGAAGGACGGAAGGAAAGAAAGGAAGGAAGGAAGAGAGGAAGGAAGAAAGGAAGGAAAGAAAGGAAGGAAGGAAGAGAGGAAGGAAGAAAGGAAGGAAAGAAAGGAAGGAAGGATGGAATGAAGAAATAAGGAAGGAAGGAAGGAAGGAAGAAGCAAGGAAGAATGGAAAGAGGGAAAGGAAGGAAGGAAGGAAGGACGGAAGGAAAGAAAGGAAAGAAAGGAAGGAAGGAAAGAAAGGAAGGAAGAAGGAAAGAAGGAAGAAGGAAGGGGATAAGGAGGATATAGAAAGAAATTAAGGAAGAGACGAGACAGAAAAAGGAAGAAAGGAAGGAATGAAGGAATGAGAGAAGAATGACGACAACGATAAAAAGAATGAGAAGAATAAGAAAGAATGTGAAGGAATGAAGGAAAAGGAATATAAAAGAATGAAGGAGAAGAAGTGAGAGGAAGACAGGAGGAGGAGGAGGAGGAGGAAGATGGAGAGAGAGAGAAACAGACAGACAGACAGACAGACAGAGAGAGGGTGCATGAGAGTGTAAAGGAGATTGTGTGAGAGAGAGAGAGTGTAAGAGAGAGGAGTGAGAGGTGTCGTATGTGAGCGAGTGAGAGAGAGAGGGTGACGAAACAGGCTGTGTGTGTGTGTGTGTGTGTG
This sequence comes from Coenobita brevimanus, assembly GCF_032717465.1. NCBI lineage: Eukaryota > Metazoa > Arthropoda > Malacostraca > Decapoda > Coenobitidae > Coenobita > Coenobita brevimanus. The sequence goes on along the minus strand of NC_137069.1, from coordinate 2,297,339 downwards.
TGTGTGTGTGTGTGTGTGTGTGTGTGTGAGAGAGAGAGAGAGTGTAAGAGAGAGGAGTGAGAGGTGTCGTATGTGAGCGAGTGAGAGAGAGAGGGTGACGAAACAGGCTGTGTGTGTGTGTGAGAGAGAGAGAGAGAGAGAGAGAGAGAGAGTAATTCCACAATCATCCACATTCCCCTCTCAAACCTGCCCCGTTCATCACTAGCTTCACCTTACCAATTAGCAGGTAGGGTGGAGGCAGGGTAGTGGCAGGGTGGTAGTGGTAGGGTGGTAGTAGGGTGGTGGCAGGGTGGTGGTAGGGTGGTGGCAATAGGGTGGTGGCAGGGTGGTGGTGGTAGGGTGGTGGCAGGTGGTGGCAGGGTGGTGGTAGGGTGGTGGCAGGGTGGTGGTGGTAGGGTGGTGGCAGGTGGTGGCAGGGTGGTGGTAGGGTGGTGGCAGGGTGGTGGCAAGGTGTGAGTTATTAGGGATGATGTCAGTAGATGTACGATGGGAATTGATGATGATGATAATGGTGATGATGATGATGATGATAATGGTGATGATGATGATGATGATGATGATGATAATGGTGATAATGATGATAATGGTGATGATGATGATAATGGTGATGATGATGATAATGGTGATGATGATGATGATAATGGTGATAATGATGATAATGGTGATGATGATGATGATAATGGTGATGATGATGATAATGGTGATGATGATGATGATGATAATGGTGATGATGATGATGATGATGATGATGATGATGATGATGATGATGATGATAATGGTGATGATGATGATGATGATAATGGTGATGATGATGATGATGATGATGATGATGATGATGATAATGGTGATGATGATGATGATGATGATAATGGTGATGATGATGATGATGATAATGATGATGATAATGGTGATGATGATGATGATGATGATAATGGTGATGATGATGATGATGATGATGATGGTGATGATGATGATGATGATGATAATGGTGATGATGATGATAATGGTGATGATGATGATAATGATGATGATAATGGTGATGATGATGATAATGGTGATGATGATGATAATGGTGATGATGATGGTGATGATGATGATGATGATGATGATGATGATGATGATGACACAAAATTGGCTCTTCCAAATAAAGACAAAGTAATAAAACTCATAATTTTAACTTTATTGAGATGGGCTGGATAAAAAAATACTCTCTCTCTCTCTCTCTCTCTCTCTCTCTCTCTCTCTCTCTCTCTCTCTCTCTCTTTTCTATCAGTCACACCTACAAAGACCACAAAATCAACCCTATCCCCTGCCAAAGACCCTTACAAAGACCACTAAATCTACCCTCTTCCCTGTCAGAACCTCCTATAAAAGACCACAAATTGACCCTGTCCCCCTGCCAGAGACCACGAATCAACCCTCTTCCCCTGCCAGTCCCATGAAGACCGCAAATCAACCCTACCCCCTGCCACAGACCCCTACAAAGACCACAAATGACCCCTTCCCCCTGTCAGCCTCACCCAGTCCACCAAACTAACTCTTTTCCCTTCCTATACTCTGTTCACTTTCACTGGGCATAAATCTGGCGTCTCTCCATCTTTAGTACTGAGTTATACAAGAGACCAACCCCAGAATACGAGGCTAGTCACGAAGAAGTGCTATGGAGAGGACGTGGAGTCGAAGTATAACGCTATTCTCTTATTCACCGACGAGATATAAGTTAGAAAAGGGCTGACAATTACATCAAGTTACGAAAAATTGGGCCAAGTTAAGGTGAATGGGGTGTAGATGTCCCCCCCTGAGTCCCCCCCTACTAGCAGAAGTCCCCCCCAGCCTTGTAGTCCCCATTCACCGCCCTGGGGAGAGAGAGGGGGACATGAAAAGACCCATAACTTTACTGGGATAGCACTGATCGCAAACCCAGCTCTCTCTCTCCCCTCACCGCAGTCCCCCTTCCTCGCCACAGTCCCCCTTCCCCACCACAGTCCCCCTTCCTCACCACAGTCCCCTTCCTCACCACAGTCCCCTTCCTCACCACAGAGCCCTTCCTCACCGCAGTCCCCTTCCTCACCACAGTCCCCTTCCTCACCACAGTCCCCTTCCTCACCACAGTCCCCTTCCTCACCACAGTCCCCCCTTCCTCACCACAGTCCCCTTCCTCACCACAGTCCCCTTCCTCACCACAGTCCCCTTCCTCGCCACAGTCCCCTTCCTCACCACAGTCCCCCTTCCTCACCACAGTCCCCCTTTCCTCACCACAGTCCCCTTCCTCACCACAGTCCCCTTCCTCACCACAGTCCCCTTCCTCGCCACAGTCCCCTTCCTCACCGCAGTCCCCTTCCTCACCACAGTCCCCTTCCTCACCACAGTCCCCCCTTCCTCACCACAGTCCCCTTCCTCACCACAGTCCCCTTCCTCACCGCAGTCCCCCTTCCTCACCGCAGTCCCCTTCCTCACCGCAGTCCCCCTTCCTCACCACAGTCCCCTCCAAGTCCCCACCGTTTCACAGATCTCCGGGATAACCTTGAGGGTCCCCGTTTATAGGATGAGACGAAGTGAAGGAACGTAAAAGAGAGAGAGAGAGAGAGAGAGAGAGAGAGAGAGAGAGAGAAAATCGTCCCACAACCCAACCAAAGTCCCCCCTTCCTTTCCTCCCCCTTCCTCCCCACATGTCCTCCTTCTCCCCATTCCCCCCCCCTCAATTCTCCATTTCTCCCCTTCCTCTCCATTCCCCCTTTTTCCCTTCCTCCCTCCTTCTGCCTTTCCTCCCCATTCCTCCCCACAAGTCTCCTCTTCCCCCTCTTCCCTCCCACTTCCTCCCCTCAATTCCCTCTTCCCACTTCCCTCCCCAGTCCTACCCCTTCCACCCCACAAGTTCCCCAGTCACCTTTCTCCCTTTCCTCCCCCTTTCTCCCCCTTCCTCCCCCTTCCCCCAGGCCCTCCCAGTAACAAAATAAATACATTAATCGATAAATTAAAACAATGTAACTATGATAAACGAAAACAAATAAAAATAACATGAAACATACTGACAAAGGTGAAAGAGGACATTGAAAAAGAAATTACCTCCCCTCCCCTCCCCTCCCCAATCCCAGAGTCCTCCCCAGTCCCCCTCCCTTGAGTAGCAACGATCCCCAGGGCCGGAACCTCAACGCCTCCCCTGCTTCTTGGGTGAGACGACGAACGTGCCTGTACATAAACACACACACACACACACACACACACACACACACACACACACACACACACAGAACCACTATCATTTTTATCACACACACACACACACACACACACAGAATCGCCACCATCTCCCTCTCTCTCTCTCTCTCTCTCTCTCTCTCTCTCTCACACACACACACACACACACACACACACACACACACACACACACACACACACACACACATAGAGGCAAAAGACAGTGAGAAAGGGGTTGAGAGAGAGAGAGAGAGAGAGAGAGAGAGAGAGAGAGAGAGAGAGAGCAGACTCAGAAAACTATTGACAAAGTGAGCGAGAGAGAGAAAAACAGACAAGAGTGATAACTGATGAAAGTTTGAGAGAAGTTTAGTGTGAAACAGAGGTCCTGACTGAGAGAGAGAGAGAGAGAGAGAGAGAGTATGAAGGACGAGTTGAGAGAGAGACCTGAGTGAGAAAATTAAAGATAGAAATAGGAGAGAGAGAATAAGTAGGACGAGTAGTGTGGCTGACAGAAAGAGAGAGAGAGAGAGAGAGAGAGAGAGAGAGAGAGAGAGAGAGAGAGAGAGAGAGAGAGGACATTTTAAGCTTACCCACAACAAGAAATGCAAGAGTTAATCATTACTCCCAGGCCTCCACGTATGCAACGGGTCAACTCTGGAACTGTCTCCCTCTGCCTGTATTTCCCTCTGCCTATGACCTCCAGTCTCTCAAAATCTGTGCGTCCAGGCATCTCGAAATGAACGGGTCTTGAATTTGGCTCTGTTATCTTGTTTTTGCTGGCTCCTGGCCTTGGGTTCCTTCTTCCTTGCATAAAAAAAAATCTAATATTCAGGGACTTAATGGAGTGGGAGAGACGGAGGGGGAGCCCAAGGATGAGATGGAGGGATGGAGTGGAGAGGTATATGACAGAGAAGGGGATGTGAGCTGGGAGCAGGGCAGGGAAATGGCGGGGGACATGGAGGCGATTTGTTTGTGGCCACCCCTTACGGGATTAAGATAGATAGATAGGTAGGATTAAACAAGAATAAATCCCCGGGTAGACAGGTAAATCCCCCTTGCTTAATGAGGGTGGAGGGATTAGGAGGGATTAATCGAGTTGTATTAAATCACCTAAAGGCAGAGGTAAAGACACTATATCACACTACATGACACTATGCTACACTATATCACACTACAGAACACTATGCTACACTATATCACACTACAGAACACTATGCTACACTATATCACACTACAGAACACTATGCAACACTATATCACACTACAGAACACCATGCTACACTATATCACACTACAGAACACCATGCTACACTATATCACACTACAGAACACCATGCAACACTATATAACACAATACGACACTACACTTCCTTACAGTAGGCAGCGACAACACACTACGAAGCTCCACACTTCACTACACGTTCTATATCACCCCACACCACACCACACCACACCACACCACACCACACCACACCACACCACACCTCACCACACTACACCACACCACACCATACCTTCCTACATCACACCACACTACACCTCACCTCACCACACCACACCACACCTCACCACACTACACCACACCACACCATACCTTCCTACACCACACCACACTACACTACACTACACTACACCACACCACACCACACCACACTACACCACACCACACCATACCTTCCTACACCACACCACACCACACCACACCACACCATACCTTCCTACATCACACCACACTACACCTCACCACATCACACCACCACACCACACCACACCACACCACACCTCACAACATCACACTATACCACACCATACCTTTCTGCACCACGAGAGACACTACACACCACACATCACACCACACCACACCACACCACACCACACCACTCGACAGTAATTGCGTTTCGCTCCCCGTCATCCATAAAATTACACCTTCCACCACACCTTGCCGACTCCTGGTGTGGTGTGGTGTGGTGTGGTGGTGTGGTGTGGTGGTGTGGCTGTGGCGTGTGTCCTGTTTTTCCATTTCTTTGGCTTTGAATTCACTCTACTTTGCACGAGAATAACTTTGAATTCCACCCAGCATCCCCGGGGGCTTGGGAGGCTCCGTAACACCTCTTCCTCTGCGATTTATTTATTTATTCATTCCACCTACACACTCTCAGGCTTCCGTGGCTCACTCTCAGCTTAATAAAATCGTCTTTCTTCTCTCCCCCCCCCTGCTCTTCCTCCTCCTCCTCCTCCTCCTCCTTCTTCCCCCGCCTGCTCCTCCTCCTCCTCCTCTTCCCCCTTCCTCCCGTCCTCCTCCTCCTTCTCCTCTTCATCCTATCCACACTTCGTCTCCCTCCTCTTCCTCCTCTTCTTCCTCCTCCTCCTCCTGTACCTCCTCCTCCACCTCCTCCTCTTCTCCCTTCAGTCCTCCTCCTCCTCTTCATCCAGTCCAAACTTCCCCTCCCTCCTCTTCCTCCTCCTTCTCTCCCCTTCCTCTCCCTCTTCTTCCTCCTCCTCCTCCTCCTTCTCTTCATCCTATCCAAACTTCCACTCCCTCCTCTTCCTCCTCCTCCTCCTCCTCCTCCTCCTCCTCTTCTTCCTCTTCCTCCTCCTCCTCCTCCTCCTCCTCCTCTTCCTCCTCCTCCTCCTCCTCCTCTTCATCCTCCTCCTCCTCTTCCTCCTCCTCCTCCTCTTCCTCTTCCTCCTCTTCCTCCTCCTCCTCCTCCTCCTCCTCTTCATCTTCCGTACTTTTTCAATTCATTTTCCGGGTTTTGAAGGGGTCAGAATTTATTGCCAAAAGTTGCCATATAAATTCTGAACTTAATTGTCCCTTACCTTTGGCTCTTGAAGTTACCCCTACCTCACCCCTCCCCTGACCCCTCCTCCCTCTCCCTTCTCCCTCCCTCCCTCCCTTTCCTTCTCTCTCCCCCTTCCATCCCTATCTCTCCCTTTCCCTCCTGACCCTCTTACTTCCTTTCTCCCTCCCTCCCCGTTCTTTCTTCTCCCTTCCTTCCTCGCTTCCCTCCCTTCTCTCTCCCCCCTTCCCTCTCTATCTCTCCCTTGCCCCCCTTACTTCCTTTCTCCCTCCCTCCCTTTCCTGTCTCCTCCTTTCCTCCCTTCATCCTTCCCTTAGCTTACCTGCCTCACTCATCTCCCTTTCTCCCTCCCTTAATTCTCTTCCTACCCCTCCTTCTCTCTCTCTCTCTCCCTCCCTCCCTCTCTCTCTCTCTCTCTCACACACACACACACACACACACACACACACACACACACATGCACACTTTACCTTCACTCTGCCAATAGTTTTCCCCTCTCTCTCCCTCTCTCTCTCTCTCTCTCTCTCTCTCTCTCTCTCTCTCTCTCTCTCTCTCTCTCTCTCTCTCTCTCTCTCTCTCTCTCTCTCTCTCTCTCTCTCTCTCTCTCTCTCTCTAATAATAGCCTACCCTTCTTTCACACAGCGTCCTTCATGTTAATTATACCTTAAGCACGTCATATCTTTGGGGGTTACCTCTCTCTCTCTCTCTCTCTCTCTCTCTCTCTCTCTCTCTCTCTCTCTCTCTCTCTCTCTCTCGTGTCTGTCTGTCTGTCTCTGTTTCTGTCTCGGTCTGTCTCGGTCTGTCTGTCTGTCTTTCTCTCTCTCTCTCTCTCTCTCTCTCTCTCTCTCTCTCTCTCTCTCTCTCTCTCTCTCTCGTGTCTGTCTGTCTCGGTCTGTCTGTCTGTCTGTCTGTCTCTCTCTCTTTGTCTCTGTCTACTACCTGATGCTGCAATGCAATACGCTCCTGCAACATGATAATAATTCCTCTGCAACCTATAATACTACCGTCTATAATCATTTAGTCTTTAATATTGCATACGAGAAGGAATGATATACGCAAATAATCTTTCAAGTCCTTATATTACACTGTTATACTCTTGCAATCCGGTATCATTCCACTGCAACCTGGTATTTGCAATCTATAATGTTGAATTTTGGCCGTGTGGCGAGGATGGAGGGCGAGAGACTGACGAGGAGAGTGTATGTGAGTGAGGTGTAAGGGGGGGAGAGGGAGGGGGAGGCCAAGGATGAGATGGAGGGATGGAGTGGTGTATGAGAGAGGGGGGTGTGACCTGGGAGCGGGGCGGTGAAATGGCAGGGGACAGGGCGACATGGAGGCGATTTGTTTGTGGCCACCCCTCACGGGATTCGGGCGTCTGGCAATAGATAGAGGGATAGATTTAGAACTATGTATTTCCCCACCTAATTATACTCCAACGTGGTATAACCTGGTATAATTCCACTACCACCTAGTATATTGTAATCCGTAATCCTTCAGCTCCCTGGATTAGACAGTGGATTAGGATTAGGGAGATTACGGAGAAAGATAAGAGGCGATAAGGGTGAGGTGTGGAGATAAGGAGATGAGATGCTGATGGGAGGAGGAGGAGGAGGAGGAGGAGGAGGAGGAAGAGGAGGAGGATTAAAAGGTATGAGGTAGGGGTATTAGGGCGTGAGAGAGAGAGAAAGAGAGAGAGAGAGAGAGTAATGGAGGTTGCGCTCTCTCCCTCCCTCTCTCTCTCTCTCTCTCTCTCTCTCTCTCAGCTCATTTCACGCAGCTCAGTGGCAGATCAAGACAATACTACGGCTCTACATCCCTTCCGTAGCACTTCTTCGTGACTAGCACCCTATTCTAGTTTTAATACCTTACTAAAGCTCCATACGAGAAGACTCTACTAAGCTCTACATCCTCTCCATAGCACTTCTTCGTGACTAGCATCATATTCTAGGGATGGCAATTTTAGGTCAATGTAGAGAGGAAGTGTGGTGTATGGTGTGGGGTGGGGGGACAGGGTGTGGGGTGGGTGTGGGGGGTAGGAGAGGGTGTGGGTTGGGCGTGGGGGTGGGAAAGGGTGTGACTGTGTGGGTGAGAGAGAGTGTGACGGGATTGGAGAGAGGGTGTGTGTTGTGGGGGTGGAGGAGAGCGTATGGTGTGGGTGGGGGAAAGGGTGTGATTGTGTGGGTGGAAGAGAGCGTGCAGGGGTGGGAGAGAGGGTGTGTGGTGTGTGGGTGGGGGGGGAAAATGTGTGTGGTGTGTGGAAGAAAGAGTGTGTAGTGTGGAGAGAGGGTGGGAGGTGTGGAGGTTGGAGAGAGGGTGTGTGGTGTGTGGTAGGGAAAGTGGGTGGTTTTGAGGTGGGGGAGAGGGAGGGTGGGAAAGTGTGGTGAGAGAGAGAGAGAGAGAGAGAGAGAGAGAGAGAGAGAGAGAGAGAGAGAGAGATGGGAAGGGGAGAAGAAGAGGGTCGTTTGAGACAGGAACGAAGGTGAGAGGCGTATTTGTGGTGGAGGAGGCAGCAGGTGTGGGGGTGGGAAAGAGAGGGTGGAGGCAGCAGGTGTGTGGGGGTGGGGAAGAGAGGGTGGAGGCAGCAGGTGTGGGGGTGGGAAAGAGAAGGTGTGGGAGAGTGTGTGGGGGTGGGAGAGGGGGTGGGGGAGTGCGTGGAGGGGTGGGGGAGAGGCACAGAGAGCTGGAATTAAGTTCAAAGGAAGACGAGAAAAACAAAAAAGAACGAGAGAAGCAGACGCGTTGGTGTGAGATGGATGAGTGTGGGAGTGTGTGGGAGTTTGTGAGTGTGGGGGAGGGTGTGGGGGGTGTAGGGGAGTGTTTGGGAGTGTGTGCGAGTGTTTGGGAGTGTGTGGAAGGGTGTGGGGGGGTGCTGGAGTGTATGGGAGTGTTTGGGAGTGTGTGGGAGTGTGTGGAAGGGTGTGGGGGGTGGGGAAGGGTGTGGGAGTCTGTGGGAGTCTGTGGGAGTGTAGGGATGTGTGTGGGGGTGTCGAGGTGGAGTAGAAGGTGCTATGAATAAGTCTAAAGAGAAGTGAAGAGGCCAAAGAAGAGGGTGGGGGGAAGAAATAGGGTGTGAGGGTGTGTGAAGGGTATGGAAAGGTGATACTGTGTGGGTGGGTGGGTGGGTGGAGAGGGTGAGGAAAGTGGGGTAGGAGGGTGGTATGTGGGTGTGGGGTTCGTATCAGAGTTTGTGGATAGTGTGGGAAGGTGTGGGGAGAAGTGTGAAAGAATGTGTGTGTGTGTGTGTGTGTGTGTGTGTAGTGTGGGAGGGGTGTGGGGGTGTGAGAGTGGGTGGACTTGTGTGTGTGTGTGTGTGTGTGTGTGTGTGTGTGTGTGTGTGTGTGTGTGTGTGTGTGTGTGTGTGTGTGTGTGTGTGTGTGTGTGTGTGTGTGTGTGTGTGTGTGTGTGTGTGAAGGTGGAGAGGCCAGAGCACACTCCATCAACGTTGAGGGTGTTGGCCTTAAAGAGGACACTCCACACACACACACACACACACACACACACACACACACACACACACACAGGAATACATACATACACGCGACCACAGACACATACTTCAGCCGCAAGACGCACATCGGAAAACACACACACACACACACACACACACACACACACACACACACACACACACACACACACACACACACACGCTACTCAAGACTGAATATATGACGTCAACAGAAGATGTGTCAGCAGAGGAGGAGGAGGAGGAGGAGGAGGAAGAGATTAATAATAATAATAATAATAATAATAATGATAATAATAATAATAATAATGATAATAATAATAGTAATAATAATAATAATAATAATAATAAAATAACTTTCCACTGTGCACAAGGTCAGTTAGTCAGACGAGTTCTTTGAGAGACTGACATGGAGAGAGAGAGAGAGAGAGAGAGAGAGAGAGTCAGCAAGATGGATGGAACACCGTCAACAAGGAAGTGAGAGTCAGCAGTCACCAGTAGAGTCAGCGGAGGAGATGTAGGGCAATAAGCAAGCAGGGAGAAGAGTCAGCCATTGAGTCAGCAGGAACGATATGGACGACTCTCAGCAGGGAAGTGAGACGTCAGCAGAGAAAATGTTGGCAAAGGTAAGTGAGCAGGTGAGTCAGCATGTAGGAGTCAGTAGGTCAGCAGTTGAGTCAAGTAGAGTCAGCAGTGCAGGAGTCAGCAGGGAGTGAGTCAGCAGCAGTCAGGTAGAGAGTAGAGTCAGCAGTGTAGGAGTCAGTAGAAGAGTCAGCAGGGATGGAAAGTCAGTAGTATAGTCAGCAGAGGAGAGTCAGCAGAGTGGGGTTAGGCAGAGAGGCCTCCGGAGACAACAGACTTATAAGTAATCAATGTGGAGAGGTGTGGGGGTCCTCTGCCTACCCCTGCTGCCTTACCCACACCTGCTGCCTCACCTGTGCCTGCCTAACCTACACCTGCCTAACCTATACCTGCCTAACCTACACCTTCCTCACCTATACCTGCCTAACCTACACCTACCTTACCTATACCTGCCTCCCCCACACCTGCCTCACTCATACCTGTCTCACCCACACCTGCCTCACCCACACCTGCCTTACCAACACCTGCTCACCCATACCTACCTCACCCACAACTGCTTAACCTACACCTGCCTTACCCACACCTGTTGCCTCACCTATACCTGCCTCATCCACATCTGCCTCACCCACACCTGTCTCACCCACACCTGCCTCACCCACACCTGCCTCACCCACACCGGCCTCACCCACACGTGCCTCACCCACACCTGTCTCACCCACATCTGCCTCACCCACACCTGTCTCACCCACACCTGCCTCACCCACACCTGTCTCCCCACACCTGCCTCACCCACACCTGCCTCATCCACACCTGCCTCACCCACACCTGCCTCACTCACATCATCTCTTATCTCTCCTTACTCAAAACTCCAGAACAGACAGGGATTCAGAGGGAAGGCAGGTGACAGGCAGGAGGTTAGGCAGGAGAGGCAGAAATGAGGCAAAAGGAAAGGCAGGGAAGGAAGAGGGTAGGCAAGAGGTAGCAGAGGGAGAGGCAGAAATGAAGCATAAAGAAAGGCAGGAAAGGAAGAGGGTAGGCAAGAGGTAGCAGAGGGAAAGGCAGGAAGATAGATAGAGGAAGGCAGGCAGGAAGTAGGAAGGAGGTAGGCAATACTGAGGCAGAAGGGTAGAAGGGAGATAGGCAGAGGGTAGGCAGAGGGGTAGGCAGGGGTGAGGCAGGAGGAGAGGCCCCGTTAAAGTAGACTCGGTACCGGAAGGAGGACTGAGGTGAGATTAAGGCAGGAGGTAGGCAGAAGGGTAGGACAGAGGTAGGCAGGAAGTAGGCAGAAGGGTAGGCAAGAAGTAGGCAGAAGGGTACGCAAGAGGTAGGCAGGAGATAGGCAGGAGAAGGACAAGAGGTGGACAGGAGGTAGGCAGAAAGGTAGGCAAGAGTGAGGCAGGAGTTAGCAGGGGTGAGGCAGAGGGGTAGCACAGACGGATAGGTAGGAGTTAGCAGGGGTGAGGCAGAGGAGTAGGAGGGGTAAGGCAGGAGGTAGCAGAGGGGTAGGCAGAAGGTAGGCACAGAGGGGTGAGGCAGGGGTGAGGCACACGGGGATAGGCAGGGGTGAGGCAGGAGGTAGGCAGAGGGGTAGGCAGAAGGTAGGCACAGAGGGGTAAGGCAGGGGTGAGGTACAGAGGGGTGAGGCAGGGGTGAGGCACACGGGGATAGGAGGGTTGAGGCAGGAGATAGGTACAGGGGGAGAGGCAAGAGTGAGTAGGAGGTAGGCAGAGGGGTTAGGCAGGGGTGAGGCAGGAGGAGGCAGCCCGTTAAAGTAAGGTAGGTACTTTGTCTACCTTAAGCCATACATTATTTCCACTAAGAGTCCTATAGCCCAAGAGAGCCACACCTGAGCCACAGAGAGCCATTTCTAAGAGCCGCTGCTTGAGAGTAACCCCTTGATAGATAGATAGATAGATAGATAGAACACTGGAGTACCACTTGAGAGCCACATTTGAGTCTTATTCTGAGTCACACTTGACCCATACACCTGAGAGCCACACCACACCTGCTGATTACACCTAAGCCACACACACCTGCTAATTACACCTGGGAGCCACACACACCTGCTAATTACACCTGAGAGCCACACACACCTGCTAATTACACCTGAGAGCCACGCCACACCTGCTAATTACACCTGAGAGCCACGCCACACCTGCTAATTACACCTGAAAGCCACACACACCTGCTAATTACACCTGAGCCACGCCACACCTGCTAATTACACCTGGGAGCTACGCCACACCTGCTAATTACACCTGAGAGCCACACCACACCTGCTAATTACACCTGAGAACCACACACACCTGCTAATTACACCTGAGAACCACACACACCTGCTAATTACACCTGAGCCACGCCACACCTGCACAGAAAGAAATAAGAATAGGTGAAAAAGATGCAATACTCCTTTCACCTTAATTTGGCCCATATTTTTCCTCCTTTTTCGTCCTTTTGCAGCTTATTTCACGTATTACAGTGGCAGACAAAAAGTGCTAAGGCTTCATCACATCCTTCCCACGGCGCTTCTTCGTGACTAGCATCATCTAGTGCTAATCTATACCTCAGCATTCAAGACGGTAATATTTCAGCTGTAGGCCAAGTTAAATGTGAAACAGTGCTACGGCTCCACATCCTTCTTAAGGCACTTCTTCGTGACTAGCAGCATATCCTACTTCTCATCTACTGTTCTAACCTCAGCATTCAAGACGGCGATCAGGCAGCTCTTGGCCAGGTTAAGGTGAAAGGAGTATGAAGGACTTAAAGAGGACGAGACTGGAGCTTTTCACTGCTATTTTTGGGGTGTGGATTCTCAAGGGCATTTTTGAGGGAACGCTGTCTTGAAGAGGCGTAAAATGTTTCACCTATTTTTTCTTCCTGTTTCACCTCCTCTGTTTCATCTCTTGTATTTCTCTTCCTCCGGTTCACCTCCTCTGCTGCACCTCCTCTGTTTCACCTCCTCTGTTTCACCTCCTCTGTTTACCTTTTGCATTTTATTTCTTCTGGTTCACCTCCTCTGCTTCACTTCCTCTTTTTTGCCTCCCCTTTCACCTCTTCTATCTTTCCTCTAAGTTCACCTCCTCTGCTTCACCTTCTCTCCTTCACCTCTGCTTCTCCCCCTCCAACTTCACCTCCTCTGCTTCGTCTCTTCCTTTCCACCTCCTCTGTTTCTTATCATTGTAAAGGTAAGAAATAATTCAACTTTCCTAGCTCTTATTATCCTCTGCTGGCTAATATTCCTAAGCTGAGAGAGGCTTGGTATGTTTCTCTGCCTAATATTTCACCTCTTCTAATACTCTTAAGATGAGAGAATAGTTTGTATGGTCTGTGCAACTCTCTCTCTCTCTCTCTCTTTCTCACTCTCTCTCTCTCCCTCTCTCTCTCTCTCTCTCTCTCTCTCTCTCTCTCTCTCTCTCTCTCTCTCTCTCTCTCTCTCTCACCACCTCTAATCCGGGATGATGTTTTTCCGGAGATTTCGGTTGTCGCCCCATTAACTGCCTCTGACCCAGGTGACCTGACCCCCTGACCTGACCCCGAAATGGCTAGCGGATGACCTCACATGAGGGTAGATTATGATGATGATGATGATGATGATGATTACTATTTTTATTATTATTATTACTATTACTATTATCTTTGGTAGGTGGGGGCGCTCACTATCCACTCACTCGATGTAGGGCTGCTCTCGGGTGCCTGCCCTTTCGTGTCTTCCTTCCTCCCTTCCTTCCTTCCTCTTCTGTCTTTCATTCCTTCATTTTTTTTTTCTCTTCCTTCTGCCTACGAGTGCCTTTCCACTCCCTCTTCTGTCTTTCTTTCCTTCATTCTTTTATTTTCCTTCTGTATGTGGATGACTCTACACTGAGTGACAAACCAAATGATTTCCTGTACACCAGGAAACCATTTACTACGCTGGATGGTAACCATATAACCAAATTATGGCGCCTATTGGTTTAGTGGGTAATTAAGGCACACCAGTCGGACTGAGCCGGTGTAGGGTTATATCCAAGGGATGGTTGGGGTTTATTGCTCACGTAGGGGCGCGTCCACACGTGTGCTCGAACATGTGTTGGCAACACAGCTGGCAACATGTTCGGGAACATGTTTGCAGCAGTATTTGGACAGATGTATGCAAACATGTTTCAGTGCAGCTTCGAACACTGGCAGCAGAGGTGATGGGATAAGTGTGTCAATACCAGGCAGCTGAGACTCCATCATGATGTTGCCACCATGATCTGGACGCTGCTGTTCCCAACATGTTTGCAGCGTGTTCGTTACTGTGTTGCTTACATGTTGCCAGCACTTGTTTAAGCACACGTGTGGACGCGCCCTAATGCCACTCAGGGATGAGTGAGGCTGGTCACTATCATCTTAAATGTTAGGACCAACTTGCGTAACCCCGGGAGCCTATGCCCCTCATGGATAAACACTGGATTAGATGATAAATGAATGAATTAATTATTGTTACTATTATCTACCTGACCCTAGTCTGACCTGACCTGACCTGACCTAACCTGACCTGGCCTAACGTAACCAAACAATAACCTAGCCTGACCTGACCTGACATAACCTGACCTGGCCTAACGTAACCACACAATAACCTAGCCTGCCCTAACCTGACCTGACCTGACCAATAGTGACCTAAATTAAACGACGCTAACTTACAAAAAAAAGCTAATCAAACCCAACATAACATAGACTCAATTCTTAGATATCAGAACTCACTCTCTCTCTCTCTCTCTCTCTCTCTCTCTCTCTCTCTCTCTCTCACACACACACACACACACACACACACACACACACACACACACACACACACACACACACAGTTACTCACTCACACACAGGCACACACACACACACACACACACACACACACACACACACACACACACACACACACACACACACACACACACACACACAGACCATTAATTTCTTGTCACTATTCAAATCAGCAATTAAATCAATGAATGAGAGAGAGAGAGAGAGAGAGAGAGAGAGAGAGAGAGAGAGAGAGAGAGAGAGAGAGAGAGAGAGAATAGCGCATAAAGTTGAAAGTCACATTAGGAAAAAGGCCATACTGAGCTTTATGTACAGGTAAAGGTGACAGGAAGATGGCAGTACACTGGATGAGAGAAAAATGTGTGAAATTAAAGCGAGATGGGTGGTAGGATTCTCTCTCTCTCTCTCTCTCTCTCTCTCTCTCTCTCTCTCTCTCTCTCTCAGAATGACGAAGAAATCAAGCCCATCCTTAAAGAAATCTTAAGAATTTTTACGTATAGGATAAGAAACAATAAAGGAAGCTCCCTAACACCTCTCCCTAAGCGATTTATTTTGGGATATGGCTGGTTAATATCATACGTTACCTATGTGGGGTGTGGTGATAGTGGAAAGGATTTATGTGACACAGAAGAGGACAGTGTGGTTGAAGAAGCAAAATAAATCGCTCAGGAAAAGGTGTTAGGGAGAATAGGATTACAGACTTTAAGTACAAGGATATTTATAAATCTTACTCACCATCTTCCTTACTCATCTTTCTCCTACTCATCTTATTTCGAAGGTTAAACTCACCTGAAAGGAAAAATGATTAATTAGTGAGGAGAGGTGGAGGAGGAGGAGGAGGAGGAGGAGGAGAGGATAGTAATAATAATAATAATAATAATAATAATAATAATAATGGGGAGAAAAAGAGGAAAATAATAATAATAATAATAATAATAATAAGATGATGATGATGATGATGATGATGATGATGATGATGATGATGATGATGATGATGATGGTGATGATGATGATGATGATGATGAAAAATAATAATGAAAGTAATGATAACGATAATAATAATAATAATAATAATAATAATAATAATAATAATAATAACTAGAACGACACACAATTATCAAAAGTCAATACTGATAAAAACAAACTTGCCACAGCCATTTCCCACTAGAAGACGAGCTATGAGGAGACGTGAGGTGAAGGCCACTGACCTTGTGCATGTCAGCTTAGGTCATCAGTCTATAAGTCCACTAGCTTTACTCTTTCATGTCGAATCAGGTGACTGTCTTGAGGAGTTGTAAAAAAATCCGGACCAAAGGCGATCTCAGAGAATAATTATTTGGATCATGACTCTATTCATCATCATCATCATCATCACCATCATCATTATCATCATCATCATCATTATCATCATCATCATCCGGACCTCCTTTCCCACCCTCGGGCAGGGTGAGGAGTAGCAATGTCCAGACAGCCCAAATTTGCCCAGTCCAATAGGCCACGCTTCCATTCACTCATCATTCAAGCCCACGGAATCCTGGCTTTATCGGATACACCAAAAATATTCACCACGATTTGTATCTATCTATCTATTCTATCTATTGCCAGACGCCACAATCCCGTAAGGGGTGGCCATTTGACTTTGAGTTATTTGTTTTACAGGGAGGGGCACTAACCCTCCACCAACCCACTTGTTGACACGTAGGGAGCACGTATGGTTTGGCGATATGGTTACCACCCAGCGTTTTAAATGGCTTCCTGGGTTTTAAATGGCTTCCTGGCTCTATATTAAGCACGGCCATGACCCAGGTATGTGCCAGCAAACATTCCAGCCCCCATACTCAGGTGGTTCTTGAGAATTAGGGCCACTTTCTCCTCTCGTGATCCTATCCTGCTTCAAGTTGTGGGATTAGAAGGATACTTGGAGAGAGGAAGAGGTCAATCAGCACTACAGTATGGCAAAGAATGAAGCTAGTGTCTCTTACATCCACGCCTAGAATACATCTCCCAGTTTTCACTCCTGTGTTACTCTTTCGCTTCGTTTTGTTCTCCTGTCCAGATTGAATGGATGTGGAAAGAGGAAGTGATGGAAGAAGGGCGGATGAGAGAGAGAGAGAGAGAGAGAGAGAGAGAGAGAGAGAGAGAGAGGGAATGAGTGAGTGAGTGAGGGATGGATGAAGGGGGGAGGGAAGGAGAAAGTGAGTGAGTGGGCGAGTGAGTGGAGACAGGGAATGAAGAAGTGAGTGTGTGAGAGAGTGAAGAATGTGAGAGAGGAAGTGAGTGAGAGAGAGAGAGAGAGAGAGAGAGAGAGAGAGAGAGAGAGAGAGAGAGAGAGTGGTGAGCAGGTGGAGGGAAGGAGGAAACAGGTTGCTCTAATCTCACTCCCCCCTCCCCCTCCCTCCCTCTCACAGTCTCTCTCTCTCAAAAAATATTCATCTTTACTGTGATGATGATGATGATGATGATGATGATGTATTAAGGCCTTTAGCAAGTCCCTCATCATCATCATCATCATCATCATCATCACCGCCACCACCATCCCCCTCCTCCCCCTCATCATCATCATCATCATCATCATCATCAGTACGTACAGGAAATACTTTAAGGACTACTATAAAATCCATGAGAATAGAAAGAAAAAAATCAATTCTTTCCTTTTCGAAGCCGTCCCGGATTTTGGTCGAATCGGCGAAGCGGGGCGGAAATCGAGGCAAAAAGGGAGTAAGAAAGAATCAGGAAAAAAAGAAAGAAAAAAAGATCAGTAAAGCATTGCTCTTAGTGGTAGGTGGTGGCGACCGTCATCCACTCACTTGATGTAGTGCTGCCTACTTCTTCCTCAGCCCTTATCATTCTTTTTCGTACTTCTTCCTTAGCCCTTATCGTTCTTTTCCTGTGCCAGCCCTCCTCTCTTCCTATTTCTCACCATCATCCACTCACTTGATGTGGTGCTGCCTACTTCTTCCTCAGCCCATATCATTCTTTTTCAGTGCCAGCCCTCCTCTCTTCCTATTTCTCACCATCATCCACTCACTTGATGTAGTGCTGCCTACTTTTTCTTCAGCCTTTATCATTCTTTTTCTGTGCCTGCCTTCCTCTCTTCCTATTTCTCACCATCATCCACTCACTTGATGTAGTGCTGCCTACTTCTTCCTTAGCCTTTATCATTCTTTTTCTGTGCCTGTCCTCCTCTCTTCCTATTTCTCCCATCTTTCCTGTCACTTCTTATTGCTTTTCTTTCCTTTACAGGTGGCTTTACATTCAGTGACAAGCCAAATGGTTTCCTGTAAGCCAAGAAACCATTTACAACGCTGGGTGGTAACCATATAACCAAACCATACGTGCTCCCTACGTGTCAACAAGTGGGTTGGTGGAGGGTTAGTGCCCCTCCCTGTAAAACAAATAACTCGGAGTCAAATGGCCACCCTTTTACGGGAATATGGCGTCTGGCAATAGATAGATAGATAAAAAAATCATTGAAAAAAATCGATGAGGCATAAAAATAATAATAATAATAATAATAATAATAATAATAATAATAATAATAATAATAAAGTCCAGAATATAGTCGAAAAAAATCACCAAAAGCCTAACTCAAAAAATCTATGTGCGATTGGTGTATGCGTCTGTCTGTCTGTCTGTCTGTCTGTCTGTGTCTGTCTGTCTGTCTATATCTGTCTGTCTGTCTGTCTGTCTGTCTGTCTCTCTCTCTCTCACACACACATTCTTCCTCCCTCCACCTCTCCCGTCCCCTGCCTCTCCCCATGTTCCCCACCATCTTCCTTCCCTCCACCTTACTACTTCTCTCCTTTCCTCTCCCTTTCCTTCCCTATTCTCTCTCTCTCTCCTTTCCTCTCCCTTTCCTTCTCTATTCTCCCTCTCCCTTCCTCCTCCCATCATACCTTCTTCCTCCCCTCCTTTACCCTCTCTAGTCTCATCCAACCCCCTTTCCTCCCTTTCCCTTACTTACCCTTCTCCTGTTCCAGCCCTTTCTCCCTCCTCCAGACCTCTCTCCCCTTTCCCCTCCTCTCTCCCTCCCCCTACTCACTCCCCCTCCCCTCCCTTCCTCTCTCCCTCCTCCCGCCCTTCTCTCCCCTTTCCCCTCCTCTCACCCTCCTCCTGCCCTCTCTCCCTTTTTCCCTCCATCTCTCCTCCTCCTACTCACTCCCCCTCCCCTCCCTTCCTCTCTCTCTCCCCCTACCCACTCCCTCTCCCCTCCCTCCCCCACTCCCCCTCCCCACATCCGGCTGCAGCATTCAAACTTCAACACAAAATACCCAGCCACCTGCCAGAAGATTATTTAAGACAATTCCAAACCTTAATTCATTTGCTGGGAAGTTTGTGGTCTCCCCTCTCCCCTTCTCTCCCCTCTCCCCCCCTCTTTCCCCCTCCCTGTCCTCCCTCCCCCCCTCCCTCTTCCATCCCTGGCTCCCCCCTTCCCCCCTTCCCCTCTCCCCCGGGCCACTTCCTCCCTTACTCTGCCTCCCTCTTCCCTCGACTCACTTCTTTCCCTCCCCTCTTCTCCCCTGCGCCCCCTCCTCCTCCTCCTTTCTCCACCCCTCTCCTCCCTCCACCTCCACCCCTACCCTTTCCCCCCTCCTCCTCCTCCTCCTCCTTTCCCCACCCCCCTCCTCCCTCCCTTTCCCCCTCTCCCCTTCCCATCTGTCCCCTTCCCCCTCCCCCTTGTATCCCCCTCCCCCTTCCCCTCTCCCTTGTGTCCCTCCCCAACCCTGCCCCTAACACCACCTCCCCTCCCTCCCCAACCCTGCTCCTAACACCCCTCCCCTCCCTCCCCAACCCCGCCCCTAACACCCCTCCCTCCCTCCTCCCCAACCCTGCCCCTAACACCCCTCCCTCCCTCCCCAACCCTGCTCCTAACACCCCTCCCTCCCTCCCCAACCCTGCCCCTAACACCCCTCCCCTCCCTCCCCAACCCTGCCCCTAACACCCCTCCCCTCCCTCCCCAACCCTGCCCCTAACACCCCTCCCCTCCCTCCCCAACCCTGCCCCTAACAC
>NC_137069.1:2260000-2275000 GCF_032717465.1 Coenobita brevimanus | reverse complement strand
CTTCCTCCTCCTCTTCCTCCTTTCATCATTCTTCCGTCTTCCTCAATCTTGTGATATTTAATCGCATAGTTCTCCATACTAACTTATCTTTCCTTCCTCCCTTTTTCATTCAGTTCCTCTCTTCCTTTCTCCTCTTCTTCCTCCTCCTCCTCCTCCTCCTCCTCCTCCTCCTCCTCCTCTTCTTCTTCTTCTTCCTCCTCCTCCTCCTCCTCCTCTCTTCCCCACTTGTCTGTAATTCAATCTCTCTCACCTCAGGCATATACTCATCTTTCTCTCTCCCCTTCCTCCCCTCTCTCTCTTCCTCCCCTCACCCTCCTCTCCCCACACCCTCCCCTCAACTCCCCACCTCTAGTTTCTCGTACCTCCCCTCCCCTTCTCCCACCTCCTCCTCCTCCCCACCACCACCATCCTCATCACTCTCTCCCCCACACAAACCACCACCACCACCACCACCACCACAATCCTTATCATTCTTCCACACAAACCATCACCAGCACCACCATCTTCATCATTCTCTCCACCACACAAACCACCACCACCACCACCACCACCACCACCATCTTCATCTCTCTCTCTCTCTCTCTCTCTAAATAACAGCCATCTCAGAGCACCATCTTTCCACCCCCCTCACATATCTTCCTCATCTTCCTTCCTCATTTATTTATCTTTATTTACATTATCGCCTCTTTCGTTATATAATTTTCATGTATTCATTATTCTGTTTATCTCACCTTTTCCTTATACTGCCTTATACTGCCTAATACATACCTTATACTGCCTTATACTGCCTAATACATACCTTATACTGCCTTATACTGCCTAATACATACCTTATACTGCCTTATACTGCCTAATACATACCTTATACTACCTTATACTGCCTAATACA
Source organism: Coenobita brevimanus (assembly GCF_032717465.1). Classification (NCBI taxonomy): domain Eukaryota; kingdom Metazoa; phylum Arthropoda; class Malacostraca; order Decapoda; family Coenobitidae; genus Coenobita; species Coenobita brevimanus. The sequence goes on along the minus strand of NC_137069.1, from coordinate 2,274,111 downwards.
TACCTTATACTGCCTTATACTGCCTAATACATACCTTATACTGCCTTATACTGCCTAATACATACCTTATACTGTACTTCCTTATACTGACTAATATTTATACTGCCTTATACTGCCTAATACATACCTTATACTGCCTTATACTGCCTAATACATACCTTATACTGCCTTATACTGCCTAATATTTATACTGCCTTATACTGCCTAACTTACAACACTCACACACACACACACACACACACACACACTATTCTCTTTATCAAAATTCTTTGTCCACATACTCGTATTCATCAATTTCATTTAATCTCAGTTAAAGCAGCAGTAGTAGGAGTAGTAGGAGTAGTGGTAGTAGTGCAGTAGTAGTAATAGTAGTAGCCCCAAGTTCATCTTAAATATGCATTAATAGTGGTAATAGTAGTAGTAGTAGTAGTAGTAGTAGTAGTAGTAGCAGCCCCAAGTTCACCATAAAAGTAAATGCTGTTTGTTTGGTCGAAGCCCTTCCGCAGCAAGCACTCTCTCTCTCTCTCTCTCTCTCTCTCAAACATTCGGTGCCACACAGGATTTGTAGCTGCCGTTTTTTGTAGCAATAGTACAGCATAAAGGCGTTACTTAAACATTTTTGCATTCCTAGCAGTAAGATGTGACCGCTATATGGCAACAGCAGGGACATAGCAAATTTATGAACTGGCTTTGGGAATAAGAAGGAGGTTAATGATCTTTATACAAAGCTTCAATATATCAGAGAAAATTTACTTACACCCGTCCTTATTCACAAAACTTGTATTCATTGCGATATTGGTTCAAACTCAGCGCAGGTAAATTAGTGTATCATCATTCTGGCAACTATCCAATGATGGCCGTCGGTGTAAATACCAGTCTTGCCACTTCAGTTTCTTTTTATATCTCCGTTTAAAATTTATATCTGCTGTGCTAACTATGATTAACATGCTCATTTATATATTCTGCATATTACTTTGCAGGATTAGAAGGTTAATGTCATCAGTTTTTCTGAAAGTCTAACATTTCATCCCTGTTGATTATCGTGTGTCTGACGTCGTGTTCCCCAGGTTAGGAGGCTGCTTTGCCGCCATGTTCCCGATATGACGAGGAGCACGAAATTAGATGCACGATAATGAACAAGGATTATAGCTGCTCCATCCTTGCAGAACATTGTTTATTTATCATTACACAGTAATATAAAGAAGACATAATTTAGTATGTTAAGCATAATTAGGATAGCAAATACTAATGCAAAGGAGATATAAAACACCAAAGCAAAGTGGCAATATTTGTGTTATACACCGGCGGCCATCATAAAGCAGTTGCTAGAATGAAGATATTTTGATATATCTGCACAGAGTATGAACTACTATCGTAATGAATGCAACTGAGTAAATAAGGGAAGGTGTAAATAATTTGTAGATGCACGTGCAAATAATCTCACGTTTGCAAAATGCTACATTACGTGAGACAGAATTGAAATGAGATGATTGGTAATTTCTCCATGCGACACCGTTTCGTCCGGTACCCACCCACCCCTCCCGTACCCAGATCAGTATCGACAGAGTTAAGATGGGGGTATGACGCTAGTGGAGAGCAAATGTTCAATCTACGGTTTTATGAATTGCTATTAATAAAACTGTGTCCTGACGCGCTCTCTCTCTCTCTCTCTCAAACATTCGCTGCCACATAGGATCTGCCGTTTTTTGTAGCAATAGTACAGCATAAAGGCGTTACTTAAACATATTTGTATTTATAGCAGTGAGATGTGACCGCTATATGGCAACAGCAGGGACATAGCATATTTATGAACTGGCTCTGAGAATAAGAAGGAGGTTAATGATCTGTATACAAAGCTTCAGTACATCAGAGAAAATTTACTTACACCCTTTCCTATTCACAAATTTTGTATTCATTGCGATATTGGTTCAAACTCAGCGCAGGTAAATTAATGTATCATCATTCTGGCAACTATACAATGATGGCCGTCGGTGTAAATACGAGTCTTGCCACTTCAGTTTCTTTTTATATCTCCGTTTAAAACTTATATCTGCTGTGCTGACAATGCTTAAGATGCTAACTTATATATTCTGCACGTTAATTTGCAGGATTAGAGGGTTAATATTAGCAGTTTTTCTTGCAAATAAAACATATCATCTTTGTTGATTATCGTGTGTCTGACGTCGTGTTCCCCAGGTTAGGAGGCTGCGTTTGCCGCCATGTTCCCGAGATGACGAGGAGCACGACGCCATATGCACGAGAATGAACAAGGAATATAGCTGCTCCTTCCTTGCAGAACACTGTTATTTACCATTTAATTCTACACAGTAATATAAAGAAGACACAATTTAGTATGTTAAGCATAATTAGGATAGCAAATACTAATGCAAAGGAGATATAAAACACAAAAGCAAAGTGACAACATTTATATAAACAACGGCGGCCATCATACAGGAGTTGGTAGAATGAAGATATTTTGATTTACCTGCACAGAGTATGAACTACTACCACAATGGATGCAACTGAGTAAATAAGGGAAGGTGTAAATAAGTTGTAGATGCACATGAAAATAATCTCACGTTTGCATAATGCTACATTACGTGAGAGAGAATTGAAGTGAGATGATTTGTAATTTCTCCATTCGACATCGTATCGTCCGGTACCCACCCACCCCTCCAGTACCCAGATCAGTGTCGACAGAGGATAGGTGGGTGTATAACGCTAGTGGAGAGCAAATGTTCAATCTATGGTTTTATGAATTGCTATTGATAAAACTGTGTCCTGACGCGCGCGCGCCCTCTCTCTCTCTCTCTCTCTCTCTCTCTCAAACATTCGCTGCCACATAGGATCTGCCTTTTTTGTATCAATAGTACAGCATAAAGGCGTTACTTAAACATATTTGCATTTATAGCAGTGAGATGTGACCGCTATATGGCAACAGCAGGGACATAGCATATTTATGAACTGGCTTTGGGAATAAGAAGGAGGTTAATGATCTGTGTACAAAGCTTCAATATATCAGAGAAAATTTACTTACACCCGTTTCTATTCACAAAACTTGTATTCATTGCGACATTGGTTCAAACTCAGCGCAGGTAAATTAATGTATCATCATTCTGGCAACTATACAATGATGGCCGTCGGTGTAAATACGAGTCTTGCCACTTCAGTTTCTTTTTATATCTCCGTTTAAAATTTATATCTGCTGTGCTAACTATGCTTAAGATGCTAACTTATATATTCTGCACATTAATTTGCAGGATTAGAGGGTTAATATCAACAGTTTTTCTTGCAAATAAAACAAATCATCTCTGTTCATTATCGTGTATCAGATGTCCTGTTCCCCAGGTTAGGAGGCTGCGTTTGCCGCCATGTTCCCGATATGACGAGGAGCTCGACACTAGATGCACGAGAATGAACAAGGAATATAGCTGCTCCTTCCTTGCAGAGCACTGTTTATTTACCATTTAATTCTACACAGTAATATAAAGAAGACACAATTTAGTACGTTAAGCATAATTAGGATAACAAATATTATCGCAAAGAAGATATAAAACACCAAAGCAAAGAGGCAATAATTGTGTGTACAACGGCGGCCATCATACAAGAGTTGCTAGAATGAAGATATTTTGATATAACTGCACAGAGTATGAACTACTACCGCAATGGATGCAACTGAGTAAATAAGGGAAGGTGTAAATAAGTTGTAGATGCACGTGCAAATAATCTCACGTTTGCAAAATGCTACATTACGTGAGACAGAATTGAAATGAGATGATTGGTAATTTCTCCGTTCGACATCGTGTCGTCCGGTTCCCACCCACCCCTCCCGTACCCAGATCAGTGTCGACAGAGAATAGGTGGGGGTGTGACGCTAGTAAAGAGCAAATGTTCAATCTATGTGTTTATGAATTGCTATTGATAAAACTGTGTCCTGACGAGCTCTCTCTCTCTCTCTCTCTCTCTCTCTCTCTCTCTCTCTCTCAAACATTCGCGGCCACATAGGATCTGCCTTTTTTTTTATCAATAGTACAGCATCAAGGCATTACTTAAACAAATTTGTATTTATAGCAGTAAGATGTGACCGCTATATGGCAACAGCAGGGACATAGTAATTTATGAACTGGCTCTGAGAATAAGAAGGAGGTTAATAATCTGTATACAAAGCTTCCAAACTATCAGAGAAAGTTTACTTACACCGGTTCCTATTCACAAAACTTGTATTCATTGCGATATTGGTTCAAACTCAGCGCAGGTAAATTAGTGTATCATCATTCCGGCAACCATACAATGATGGCCGTCGGTGTAAATACGAGTCTCGCCACTTCAGTTTCTTTTTATATCTCCGTTTAAAATTTATATCTGCTGTGCTAACTATGATTAACATGCTAACTTATATATTCTGCACGTTAATTTGCAGGATTTGGGGGTTAATATCAGCAGTTTTTCTTGCAAATAAACCATATCATCTTTGTTGATTATCGTGTGTCTGACGTCGTGTTCCCCAGGTTAGGAGGCAGCGTTTGCCGCCATGTTCCCGAGATGACGAGGAACACTACGCCATATGCACGATAATGAAGAAGGAATATAGCTGCTCCTTCCTTGCAGAACATCGTTTATTTACCATTTAATTCTACACAGTGAAATAAAGAAGACACAATTTAGTACGTTAAGCATAATTAGGATAGCAAATATTATCGCAAAGGAGATATAAAACACCAAAGCAAAGTGGCAATATTTGTGTATACAACGGCGGCCATCATACAAGAATTGGTAGAATGAAGATATTTTGATATAACTGCACAGAGTATGAACTACTACCGCAATGGATGCAACTGAGTAAATAAAGGAAGGTGTAAATAATTTGTAGATGCACGTGCAAATAATCTCACGTTTGCAAAATGCTACATTACGTGAGACAGAATTGAAATGAGATGATTGGTAATTTCTCCGTGCGACATTGTATCGTCCGGTTCCCACCCACCCCTCCCGTTCCCAGATCAGTGTCGACAGAGAGTAAGTAGGGGCTAGTGGAGAGCAAATGTTCAATCTATGGTTTTATGAATTGCTATTGATAAAACTGTGTCCTGACGCGCTCTCTCTCTCTCTCTCTCTCTCTCTCTCTCTCTCTCTATCTCTCTCTCTCTCTATCTCTCTCTCTCAAACATTCGCTGCCACATAGGATCTGCCTTTTTTGTATCAATAGTACAGCATAAAGGCATTACTTAAACATATTTGCATTTATTGCAGTGAGATGTGACCGCTATATGGCAACAGCAGGGACATAGCATATTTATGAACTGGCTCTGAGGATAAGAAGGAGGTTAATGATCTGTATACAAAGCTTCAGTACATCAGAGAAAATTTACTTACATCCTTTCCTATTCACAAATTTTGTATTCATTGCGATATTGGTTCAAACTCAGCGCAGGTAAATTAATGTATCATCATTCTGGCAACTATACAATGATGGCCGTCGGTGTAAATATGAGTCTCGCCACTTCAGTTTCTTTTTATATCTCCCTTCACAATTTATATCTGCTGTGCTATCTATGCTTAACATGCTCATTTATATATCCTGCACATTACTTTGCAGGATTAGATGGTTAATATCAGCAGTTTTTCTTGTAAATAAAAGATATCATCTTTGTTGATTATCGTGTGTCTGACGTCGTATTCCCCAGGTTAGAAGGCTGCGTTTGCCGCCATGTTCCCGATATGACGAGGAATACGAAACTAGATGCACGATAATGAACAAGGATTATAGCTGCTCCTTCCTTGCAGAACATCGTTTATTTACCATTTAATTCTACACAGTGATATAAAGAAGACACAATTTAGTACGTTAAGCATAATTAGGATAGCAAATATTATCGCAAAAAAGATATAAAACACAAAAGCAAAGTGGCAATATTTGTGTATACAACGGCGGCCATCATACAAGAGTTGCTAGAATGAAGATATTTTGATATAACTGCACAGAGTATGAACTACTACCGCAATGGATGCAACTGAGTAAATAAGGGAAGGTGTAAGTAAGTTGCAGATGCACGTGGAAATAATCTCACGTTTGCATAATGCTACATTACGTGAGACAGAATTGAAGTGAAATGATTGGTAATTTCTCCATCCGACAACGTATCGTCCTGTACCCACCCACCCCTCCCGTACCCAGATAAGTGTCGACAGAGAGTAGGTGTGGGTATGACGCTAGTCGAGAGCAAATGTTCAATCTATGGTTTTATGAATTGCTATTGATAAAACTGTGTCCTGACGCGCTCTCTCTCTCTCTCTCTCTCTCTCTCTCTCTCTCTCTCTCTCTCTCTCTCTCAAACATTTGCTGCCACATAGGATCTGCCTTTTTTGTATCAATAGTACAGCATAAAGGCGTTACTTAAACAAATTTGCATTCCTAGCAGTAAGATGTGAGCGCTATATGGCACAGCAGGGACATTGTAATTTATGAACTGGCTTTGGGAATAAGAAGGAGGTTAATGATCTGTATACAATGCTTTAATATATCAGAGAAAATTTACTTACACCAGTTCCTATTCACAAATCTGGTATTCATTGCGATATCGGTTCAAACTCAGCGCAGGTAAATTAGTGTATCATCATTCTGGCAACAAAACAATGATGGCCGTCGGTGTAAAGACGAGTCTTGCCACTTCAGTTTCTTTTTTATATCTCCGTTTAAATCTTATATCTGCTGTGCTAACTATGCTTAAGATGGTAAATTATATATTCTGCACATTACTTTGCAGGATTAGAAGGCTAATATTATCAGTTTTTCTTGCAAATAAAACATATCATCTTTGTTTATTATCGTGTGTCTGACGTCGTGTTCCCCAGGTTAGGAGCCTGCGTTTGCCGCCATGTTCCCGATATGACGAGGAGCACGACGCCATATGCACGATAATGAACAAGGAATATAGCTGCTCCTTCCTTGCAGAACACTGTTTATTTACCATTTAATTCTACACAGTAATATAAAGAAGACATAATTTAGTACGTTAAGCATAATTAGGATAGCAAATACTAATGCAAAGCAGATATAAAACACCAAAGCAAAGTGGCAATATTTGTGTGTACAACGGCGGCCATCATACAGGAGTTGGTAGAATGAAGATATTTTGATTTACCTGCACAGAGTATGAACTACTACCGCAATGGATGCAACTGAGTGAATAAGGGAAGGTGTAAATAAGCTGTAGATGCACGTGCAAATAATCTCATGTTTGCAAAATGCTAAACTATGTGAGCCAGAATTGAGATGAGATGATTGGTAATTTCTCCGTTCGACATCGTGTCGTCCGGTACCCACCCACCCCTCCCGTACCCAGATCAGTGACGACAGAGTTTAGGTGGAGGTATAACATTAGTAGAGAACAAATGTTCAATCTACGGTTTTATGAATTGCTATTGAAAAAAACTGTGTCCTGACGCGCTCTCTCTCTCTCTCTCTCTCTCTCTCTCTCTCTCAAACATTCGCTGCCACATAGGATCTGCCTTTTTTGTATCAATAGTACAGCATAAAGGCATTACTTAAACATATTTGCATTTATAGCAGTAAGATGTGACCGCTATATGGCAACAGCAGGGACATAGCATATTTATGAACTGGCTTTGAGAATAAGAAGGAGGTTAATGATCTGTATACAAAGCTTCAGTACATCAGAGAAAATTTACTTACACCCTTTCCTATTCACAAATTTTGTATTCATTGCGATATTGGTTCAAACTCAGCGCAGGTAAATTAATGTATCATCATTCTGGCAACTATACAATGATGGCCGTCGGTGTAAATATGAGTCTCGCCACTTCAGTTTCTTTTTATATCTCCCTTCACAATTTATATCTGCTGTGCTATCTATGCTTAACATGCTCATTTATATATCCTGCACATTACTTTGCAGGATTAGATGGTTAATATCAGCAGTTTTTCTTGTAAATAAAAGATATCATCTTTGTTGATTATCGTGTGTCTGACGTCGTATTCCCCAGGTTAGAAGGCTGCGTTTGCCGCCATGTTCCCGATATGACGAGGAATACGAAACTAGATGCACGATAATGAACAAGGATTATAGCTGCTACTTCCTTGCAGAACATCGTTTATTTACCATTTAATTCTACACAGTGATATAAAGAAGACACAATTTAGTACGTTAAGCATAATTAGGATAGCAAATATTATCGCAAAAAAGATATAAAACACCAAAGCAAAGTGGCAATATTTGTGTATACAACGGCGGCCATCATACAAGAGTTGCTAGAATGAAGATATTTTGATATAACTGCACAGAGTATGAACTACTACCGCAATGGATGCAACTGAGTAAATAAGGGAAGGTGTAAGTAAGTTGCAGATGCACGTGGAAATAATCTCACGTTTGCATAATGCTACATTACGTGAGACAGAATTGAAGTGAAATGATTGGTAATTTCTCCATCCGACAACGTATCGTCCTGTACCCACCCACCCCTCCCGTACCCAGATAAGTGTCGACAGAGGGTAGGTGTGGGTATGACGCTAGTCGAGAGCAAATGTTCAATCTATGGTTTTATGAATTGCTATTGATAAAACTGTGTCCTGACGCGCGCGCGCCCTCTCTCTCTCTCTCTCTCTCTCTCTCTCTCTCTCTCTCTCTCTCAAACATTCGCTGCCACATAGGATCTGCCTTTTTTTGTATCAATAGTACAGCATAAAGGCGTTACTTAAACATATTTGCATTTATAGCAGTGAGATGTGACCGCTATATGGCAACAGCAGGGACATAGCATATTTATGAACTGGCTTTGGGAATAAGAAGGAGGTTAATGATCTGTGTACAAAGCTTCAATATATCAGAGAAAATTTACTTACACCCGTTTCTATTCACAAAACTTGTATTCATTGCGACATTGGTTCAAACTCAGCGCAGGTAAATTAATGTATCATCATTCTGGCAACTATCCAATGATGGCCGTCGGTGTAAATACGAGTCTTGCCACTTCAGTTTCTTTTTATATCTCCGTTTAAAACTTATATCTGCTGTGCTGACAATGCTTAAGATGCTAACTTATATATTCTGCACATTAATTTGCAGGATTAGAGGGTTAATATCAACAGTTTTTCTTGCAAATAAAACAAATCATCTCTGTTCATTATCGTGTATCAGATGTCCTGTTCCCCAGGTTAGGAGGCTGCGTTTGCCGCCATGTTCCCGATATGACGAGGAGCTCGACACTAGATGCACGAGAATGAACAAGGAATATAGCTGCTCCTTCCTTGCAGAGCACTGTTTATTTACCATTTAATTCTACACAGTAATATAAAGAAGACACAATTTAGTACGTTAAGCATAATTAGGATAACAAATATTATCGCAAAGAAGATATAAAACACCAAAGCAAAGAGGCAATAATTGTGTGTACAACGGCGGCCATCATACAAGAGTTGCTAGAATGAAGATATTTTGATATAACTGCACAGAGTATGAACTACTACCGCAATGGATGCAACTGAGTAAATAAGGGAAGGTGTAAATAAGTTGTAGATGCACGTGCAAATAATCCCACGTTTGCAAAATGCTACATTACGTGAGACAGAATTGAAATGAGATGATTGGTAATTTCTCCGTTCGACATCGTGTCGTCCGGTTCCCACCCACCCCTCCCGTACCCAGATCAGTGTCGACAGAGAATAGGTGGGGGTGTGACGCTAGTAAAGAGCAAATGTTCAATCTATGTGTTTATGAATTGCTATTGATAAAACTGTGTCCTGACGAGCTCTCTCTCTCTCTCTCTCTCTCTCTCTCTCTCTCTCTCTCTCTCTCAAAACATTCGCGGCCACATAGGATCTGCCTTTTTTTTTATCAATAGTACAGCATCAAGGCGTTACTTAAACAAATTTGTATTTATAGCAGTAAGATGTGACCGCTATATGGCAACAGCAGGGACATAGTAATTTATGAACTGGCTCTGAGAATAAGAAGGAGGTTAATAATCTGTATACAAAGCTTCCAAGCTATCAGAGAAAGTTTACTTACACCGGTTCCTATTCACAAAACTTGTATTCATTGCGATATTGGTTCAAACTCAGCGCAGGTAAATTAGTGTATCATCATTCCGGCAACCATACAATGATGGCCGTCGGTGTAAATACGAGTCTCGCCACTTCAGTTTCTTTTTATATCTCCGTTTAAAATTTATATCTGCTGTGCTAACTATGATTAACATGCTAACTTATATATTCTGCACGTTAATTTGCAGGATTTGGGGGTTAATATCAGCAGTTTTTCTTGCAAATAAACCATATCATCTTTGTTGATTATCGTGTGTCTGACGTCGTGTTCCCCAGGTTAGGAGGCAGCGTTTGCCGCCATGTTCCCGAGATGACGAGGAACACTACGCCATATGCACGATAATGAACAAGGATTATAGCTGCTCCTTCCTTGCAGAACATCGTTTATTTACCATTTAATTCTACACAGTGATATAAAGAAGACACAATTTAGTACGTTAAGCATAATTAGGATAGCAAATATTATCGCAAAGGAGATATAAAACACCAAAGCAAAGTGGCAATATTTGTGTACAACGGCGGCCATCATACAGGAGTTGCTAGAATGGAGATATTTTCATTTATCTGCACAGAGTATGAACTACTACCGCAATGGATGCAACTGAGTGAATAAGGAAAGGTGTAAATAAGTTGTAGATGCACGTAAAAATAGTTTCACATCTGCAAAATGCTAAACTATGTGAGCCAGGATTGAAATGAGATGATTGGTAATTTCTCCGTCCGACATCATATCGTCCGGTACCTACCCACCCCTCCCGTACCCAGATCAGTGTCGACAGAGAGTAGTTAGGGGTATAACGCTAGTGAAGAGCAAATGTTCAATCTATGGGTTTATGAATTGCTATTGATACAACCGTGTCATGGCGCTGCCCGGATATTGTTGTCCGGCGATTTTGGTATCTTAATGTAATTTTATTCAGTTTAATATCTTTTTCTTATCGACACGAGTAACAGAGGATGTCGAGGTGTAGCTTAATGCGCGGATAAATCGCTAAGGATGAGGAGTTTGCCAAGCCTCCGTCCTTTAATGGGGTACTGACGCTAATCCTCTGTTTTACATAACCTGTAATTACTCAACATAGTCTTAATAATGATACATATGTTGGTGGTGGTGATAATGATGATGACGATGATGGTGGTGATGATGATGATGATGGTTTGGGTTGATGGGTAGAAATGCTGTCTGTTTTAGTTTTTCTTTTTTCTTTTCTAGATAATTATAATGAAAAAATAAAAGAAAAAAAAAACAGATTTCAATGTGACCTGCTATTTCTGTGTCATAAAGGGTGTGTGTACAGAGGTAAGGGGAAGTAGGTGCTTGGCTAGGTGGAGCGTAGCGACAGCGTAGTTTTGCCTGTGTTTTTTATTAAAGAGTCAGTTATGTTATGGTACTTTATTGTCAGGTAAAGATTCTCTCTCTCTCTCTCTCTTGGGAATTAAAGAAAGAGCTCAGATTCAAGGACTGTATGCTTTCTTTCTCTCTCTCTCTCTCTCTCTCTCTCTCTCTCTCTCTCTCTCTCTCTCTCTCTCTCTCTCTCTCCTATGTAATGCACTTTATTGTTAGATAAAGATTCTCTCTCTCTCTCTCTCTCTCTCTCTCTCTCTCTCTCTCTCTCTCTCTCTCTCTCCTATGTAATGCACTTTATTGTCAGATAAAGATTCTCTCTCTCTCTCTCTCTCTCTCTCTCTCTCTCTCTCTCTCTCTCTCTCTCTCCACAGTGCCAGTAGGGAAAGCTGGACCAGTGCCAGTTATAAGGCCTGGACCCACCACACACACACACACACACACACATACACACATAACTCTTGTACGCTTGTATTTTACGTACGCAAATGCTGGGACATGTAAACACACTAATCTCTCTCTCTCTCTCTCTCTCTCTCTCTCTCTCTCTCTCTCTCTCTCTCTCTCTCTCTCAGTAGGTAATTCCTTTGCGGACACACACACACACACACACACACACACACACACACACACACACACACACACACACACACGGTCTATTTGCCTATACTCCTTTTACCATAACTTGGTCCAAAATTGCCCTCCTCTCCATCTTAAATGCTCGGGTTTAGCAGTGGAATAAGATGCTAGTCACGAAGAAGTGCTTGGGAGGCTGCAGTTAGGGTAGCCTCTTGTGTCAGTGAGCTACGTGAAATAAGCTGCAAAAAGGACGAAAATCTGGGCCAAGTTAAGGCGAAAGGAGTATAGTTACTTAAGGATGTTTTATTTCTTTTGCACTTCTTCGTGACTAGTTTTTCTTACTTTGCACCTTAACCCCTTCAATCCGTGGACGTTCTTTTTCTCCTCCTGTTGCTGTCTCCAGATCACTTTATTCCGCTGGCGAGAAAATCTGGCTATACTCCGTTCACTCCAACTTGGCTTAAAATTGGGCTTCCTGTCATCTTGTATACGGAACTGTTTTAAGGCCGTATTCCCGTAGGTTAAGGAAGCTCCCTAACACCTTTTCCCAAGCGATTTATTTGGTTTATTGCCCCCTTACTGCCCCTCTTCTGTGTTAAAATTAATCCTGTCAATATCACCACACTCTGCATAAATAACCTACGGAACGATGTTAATCACCCGTATCTATAAATAAATCGCTGAGGAAGAGGTGTGTGTGTGTGTGTGTCTGTGTGTGTGTGAAAAGAATCAGAAGAGGCAGGAGGAGTGTGTGTGTGTGTGTGTGTGTGTGTGTGTGTGTGTGTGTGTGTGTGTGTGTGTGGTGATAAATGCTGCAGTGGAATGAAGGAGATTTTGTAAATGCTGATGAAGGGCTGGATTGAAGGGGTGGTATTGGCTAGGGTGAGGGTGAAGGGTGAGGGTGAAGGGTGAGGGTGAAGGGTGAGGGTGAGGGTGAAGGGTGAGGGTGAAGGGTGAAGGGTGAGGGTGAAGGGTGAGGGTGAAGGGTGAAGGGTGAGGGTGAAGGGTGAAGGGTGAAGGGTGAAGGGTGAGGGTGAAGGGTGAAGGGTGAGGGAGGTGTAGATGAGGGGGGAGGGGAAGGGGGAGGGATAGAGGTAAAAGGGAAGGAATTTGATGGTGGTGATGGTGATGATAGTGATGATGATGATGATGATGATGAGAGTGATAGAGATGTTATTTGTGATGAACGTGATGATGATGTGGGTGGTGATCCTAGGAAATAAGTGATGATGATAATGGCAGTGATGATGATGATGGTAGTGATGATGATGGTGATGGTGGTGATAATGGCTGTGATGATAGTGGTGATGAAGGCAGTGAGAGGGATGATGTTAGTGATGACGGCAGTGTTAGTGGTGAAGTTAGTGGTAGAGGTAGTGATGATGGTGGTGGTGATGACATTTGTGATGACAGTGATGATGGTGGTGATGAAAGTGGTGGTGATGATAGTGGTGGTGGTGATAGCAGAGGTACTGGTGGTGATAGCAGTGGTGGTGATGATGATGATCATAGTGGTGATGAGGGTAGTGATGACAGTGGCGGCGATGATGATGATGATGATGATGGTGGTGATGATGGTGGATGATAGTAGTGGTGGTGATAGCAGAGGTAGTGGTAGTGATGATGGTGGTGATGAGGGTAGTAATGACAGTGGCTGCGATGATGATGATGGTGATGATGGTGGTGGTGGTGGTGGTGATGGTGGTGGTGGTGATGATGGTGGTGGTGGTGACGATGGTGGTGGTGAGCATAGTGGTGATGGTAGTGATGATGGTGGTGATGATGGTGATGATATTGGCTGGGTACACATATCAGGAGACTCATCATTTGTCAAACTGAGAGAGAGAGAGAGAGAGAGAGAGAGAGAGAGAGAGAGAGAGAGAGAGAGAGAGAGAGAGAGAGAGAATATAAAATGAAGATTAAACAGAGGAAAAACAACAAATCTAATGTTAAAGAAAAATATGAAGGAAATGGAAGGATAATTCGCAAAAGGAAATATGTTAAGTATTAGGCAGCATGAGGCAGTATAAGGCAGTGTAAGTTGCAGTATAAGGTCTGTGTAATATAAGGGATGAGGTGGGGGTCGCCCCTTATATTTAAACCGTCCTCATAAATCGTCTTTGT
>NC_137069.1:2247500-2252500 GCF_032717465.1 Coenobita brevimanus | reverse complement strand
AGGAGGAGGAGGAGGAGGAGGAGGAAGACGAGGAGGAGAGAGTGGTGAAAGAATTTTTTTGTACTCTCTCTCTCTCTCTCTCACTGCCTTCCCCCCCTCTCTCTCCCTCCCTTCCTTCTCTCCCTCCTTCTCTCCCTCCCATTGCTCTCTCCCTCATAAGTATCTCTCCCTTCCTCCCTTTTAAATATTTATATCTACCCCAAACATAAACTAGCTCTCTCTCTCTCTCTCTCTCTCTCTCTCTCTCTCTCTCTCTCTCTCTCTCTCTCTCTCTCTCTCTCTCTCTCTCTCTCTCTGTACTCCCCTCCTCCCTCCTCCTGCCTCACACTACCCTTTTCTTTCTTCCTCCCCTCCCTCCCTTCCTCCCTTCCTTCCTTCCTCCCTTCCTTCCTTCCCTCCTCCCCGTCCCAGCTTCTCTCCTAGGGCAGTATCTCTCCTCTCTCCCTCCCTCCCTCCCTCACCATCTCTTTCTCCTCCCCCCCTCGCCTTTCTGCCTCCTCCCTCCCTCCCTCCCCACCTCCCTACCTCCCTCTCCCTCTCTTTCTCTCCCTCTCACTACTTCCTTTATCCAGTGGTCTCTCTCTCTCTCTCTCTCTCTTATCTCCCTCCTTCCTCCCCTCCTTCCCTCCTTATTTCTCTGTCTGTCTGTCTGTCTGTCTGTTTGTCTCTCTCTCTCTCTCTCTCTCTCTCTCTCTCTCTCTCTCTCTCTCTCTCTCTCTCCCTGAAGGCCCACTGACAGAGACGATGCGTGAAGAGTGAAGGACACACACACACACACACACACACACACACACACACACACACACACACACACCACTATATTTCACTCACTTCCAATAATATCTTTCTCTCCCTCTATCTCCCTCCCTCCCTCCCTCCCTCCAACAGCGTGTATCTCCCTCCATGGCTCTCTCTCTCTCTCTCTCTCTCTCTCTCTCTCTCTCTCTCTCTCTGCCTCCTCCCTCTATCTTTCTTTTTCCCCCTCTCACCCACTTCTCTCTCTCTCTCTCTCTCTCTCTCTCTCTCTCTCTCTCCCTGAAGGGCTACTGACTGAAACGAAGCGTGAGGAGTGAGGGACGTGTTGTGAAGGTGTACATGGCCGCAGGATACACACACACACACACACACACACACACACACACACACACACACACACACACACACACACACACACACTCACTCACACAGGCCCCAGGACAAACACTCTACTCCTCCACACACACACACACACACACACACACACACACACACAGTCATAAACAAACACATTTGGACACTGATGGTGACTCTCTCTCTCTCTCTCTCTCTCTCTCTCTCTCTCTCTCCTTGAAATCAGTGGAGAGTGAGAGACTGACGAGGAGAGTGTATGTGAGTGAGGTGGAGGGGGGAGAGGGAGGAGGAGGCCAAGGATGAGATGGAGGGATGGAGTGGAGAGGTATATGAGAGCGGGGAGTGAGCTGGGAGCAGGGCAATGAAATGGCGGGGGACAGGGCGACATGGAGGCGATTTGTTTGTGGCCACCCCTTACGGGATAGATAGCGTGCGGGATCCTAAGTTAAGTGTCTAAACCCCTGCCTTGTGTGTACCTATAATATTTTAGGGACTTGGAGGGAAAATCAGATGGTTGTGTCGTAGTTTGGGGTATGTTTGGGTAATTTCCTGGTTTGTAACATGGAGGATGAAAGAATAGGAAGGTGAGGCAGGGGTGAGAAGGGTGAGAGAGGGTGAGGCAGGGGTGAGAGAGGGTGAGGCAGGGGTGAGAAGGGTGAGGCAGTGTGAGGCAGGGGTTAGCAGGGACGAGACAGTGTGTAAGGCAGAGATAAAAGAAGAATGAGTCAAGGTAAGGCAGGGTTAGGCAAGGATTAGGCAGGGGTGAGGCAAGGATGAGGAAGGGTGAGGCAGGAATTAGGCGAGAGTGAGGGAGGAATTACGCAAGGGTGAGGCAGGACTGAGGAAGGGTCAGGCAGGAATTAGGCAAGGATGAGGCAAGGAATTAGGCAGGGGTGAGCAAAGGATGAGGCAGGAATTAGGCAAGGGTGAGGTAGGGGTAAAGTCCAGGTGAGGCAGGGCAGACAGAGAGGCACCACGGCCGTACCTGAACCACAAGCGTATATACCCACCCCTACGTAGGCCCATAGTCGGGGTGGGGGGTGGGGTGGGGGTGAGGAGGGGGGGTCGAGGGGGTGGCACTAGGACCCCCCCCGCCTCCCTATACGTTCACATTCTATTGTTGTTGTTCTTTTCGTTTTTTGTTTTTGTTTTGTACCAGTGCACTCTCGGTTGTTCAGAGGTTGTTCAGAAATATTGTACAACTTCTCAATGTCTCCTATGCCTACACCCACACCCCCAGACCCCCCCCCCATATCAGGCACGCAGCACACCTCAGTCCGGCCTACTGCTATGCCAGACCTTTTCAGCAGACCCCTCCCCCCCCCTTCGAAGAGTGTGTCTATGGTCTGCCTCGCCACTTCACTTGGAGAGGCAGGGTTAGGCAGGCAGAGGAGAGTGAGGCAGGGGTGATAGAGGAGAGCAGGGTTAGGCAAGGGTGAGGCAGGGGTGACAGAGGAGAGTTAGGGTTAGGCAAGGGTGAGGCAGGGGTGACAGAGGAGAGCAGGGTTAGGCAAGGGTGAGACAGGCAGGGGAGGAGAGTGAGGCAGGGGTGAGAGAAGAGAGCAGGGTTAGGCAAGGGTGAGACAGGCAGGGGAGGAGAGTGAGGCAGGGGTGACAGAGGAGAGGTAGGGTTAGCAAGGGTAAGGCAGGCAGGGGAAGAGGGTGAGGCAGGGGTGACAGAGGAGAGGTAGGGTTAGCAAGGGTAAGGCAGGCAGGGGAAGAGGGTGAGGCAGGGGTGACAGAGGAGAGGTAGGGTTAGCAAGGGTAAGGCAGGCAGGGGAAGAGGGTGAAGCAGGGGTGACAGATGAGAGGTAGGGTTAGGCAAGGGTGAGGCAGGCGTTAGGTAGGAAGGCAGGAGTCTACCTGAAGTCACATGCATATTTACACAGTCCTAAGCTACTCTAGGGGATGAGGCAGGGGTGAGGCAGGGGTAAGGCAGGAGAAGAAAGTAAGGCAGGGGTGAAAGAAGACGACAGGGTGAGGCAGGGGTGAGGCAGGAGAAAAAAATGAGGCAGGGCGAGGTAGAGGTTAGGCTGTGGTGAGGCAGGGGTGATGAACAGATGACAGAGGATAGCAGGGTGAGGCAGGGGTAAGGCAGGAGAAGAAAGTAAGGCAGGGGTGAAAGAGGACAACAGGGTGAAGCAGGGGTGAGGCAGAGGTTAGGCAGGAAGGCAGAAGGACCCTACCTGAGACCCATGCATATTTACACAGCCGTATGCTACTCCAAGGACCTCAATAAAAGACCTAAAAAAGAGAAAAAGAGGGAAAAAAGAGTAAAAAGAGGAAAAAAGAGTAAAAAGAGGAAAAAAGAGTAAAAAGAGGAAAAAAGAGTAAAAAGAGGAAGAAAGAGTAAGAAGAGGAAAAGAGTAAACAGAGGGAAAAAGAGTAAAAAGAGGAAAAAGGAGTAAAAAGAGGAAAAAAGAGTAAAGAGGAAAAAAGAGTAAAGAGGAAAAAAAGAGTGAGAGGAAAGAGTAAAAAGAGGATAAAAGAGAAAAAAGAGGAAAAAAGAGTAAAAAGAGGAAGAAAGAGTAAAAAGAGGAAAAAAGAGTAAAAAGAGTAAAAAGAGGGAAAAAGAGTAAGAAGAGGAAAAAAGTAAGAAGAGGAAAAAAGAGTAAGAAGAGGGAAAAAGAGTAAAAAGAGGAAAAAAGAGTAAGAAGAGGAAAAAAGAGTAAGAAGAGGAAAAAAGAGTAAAAAGAGGAAAAAAGAGTAAGAGGAAAAGAGTAGAAGAGGAAAAGAGTAAAAAGAGGAAAAAAGAGTAGAGGAAAAAAGAGTAAAGAGGAAAAAAAGAGTAACAAGAGGAAAAAAGAGAAAAAAGAAAAGAGTAAAAAGAAGAAAAAAGAGTAAAGAGAGGAAAAAAAGAGTAAGATGAGGAGGAAAAAAGAGGAAAAAGAAGAAAACTAAAAAAAGGAAAAAAGTAAATAGAGGAAAAAGAGTAAAAAAAAGAGTAAAAAGAGGAAAAAAGAGTAAGAAGAGGAAAAGAGTAAAAAGAGGAAAAAGAAGTAAAAAGAAGAAAAAAGAGTAAAAAGAGGAAAAAAGAGTAAGAAGAGGAAAAAAGAGTAAAAAGAGGAAAAAAGAGTAAGAGGAAAAAAGAGTAAAAAGAGGAAAAAAGAGTAAAAAGAGGAAAAAAGAGTAAAAAGAGGAAAAAAGAGTAAGAAGAGGAAAAAAGAGTAAAAAGAGGAAAAAAGAGTAAAAAAGAGTAAAAAGAGGAAAAAGAGGGAAAAAGAGTAAAAAGAGTAAAAAGAGGAAAAAAGAGTAAAAAGAGGAAAAAAGAGTAAAAAGAGGAAAAAAGAGTAAAAAGAGGAAAAAAGAGTAAAAAGAGGGAAAAAGAGTAAAAAGAGGGAAAAAAGAGTAAGAAGAGGAAAAAAGAGTAAAAAAGAGGAAAAAAGAGTAAAAAAGAGGAAAAAAGAGTAAGAAGAGGAAAAAAGAGTAAGAAGAGGAAAAAAGAGTAAAAAGAGTAAAACGAGGAAAACAGTAAAAAGAGTAAAAAGAGAGAAAGAAAAGGGAAAGAGAGCAAAGAGAAGGAAATAAGAGAGGGAGGGACGAACAGAGACCTAGAAAAGAGAAAAAGAGAGTAAGAAAAGAGAATAAGAGCAAGAGAAAAAGAGAGCAAGAAAAAGAGATAAAGAGAGCAAGAAAAGAGAAAAAGAGAGCAAGAAAAAGATAAAAGAGAGCAAGAAAAAGAGAAAAAGAGAGCAAGAAAAGAGAAAAAGAGAGCAAGAAAAAGATGTAAAAGAGAGCAAGAAAAGAGAAAAAAGAGCAAGAAAAAGAGATAAAAGAGAGCAAGAAAAAGAGATAAAAGAGAGCAAGAAAAAGAGATAAAAGAGAGCAAGAAAAGAGAAAAAAGAGAGCAAGAAAAAGAGATAAAAGAGAGCAAGAAAAAGATATAAAAG
>NC_137069.1:2177500-2237500 GCF_032717465.1 Coenobita brevimanus | reverse complement strand
CTGTTATACAAAAATATTCCAGGGAGCTTTCGAAATGGACGGGGAAACTTGAAGGGCATTAGCCTGTGATGTCATCGAGCCGTGTAGTAACGTGGAGAAAACCACAGACTTACACGCCGACCCCAGCGCGCCGCAGATCAATTGATGCTGCCTTCTCATCTCTTCTTTTATGTATTGATTTCCTCCAACAAACTCAGGTTTCCACTTACCATCGTCCAAGTTCCGGTAGAGAGTTGTTAATAGTGCTAAGGCAGCAACCACTGGCGTTTTCACTATCCTCATGGTTATATTCTATCGTAATTCTCTTGCCCACACCTCTCTCTGCCATTTTTAAAGCTCGTCTGCCTCAACTTCGCGCAGGTTCAGGAGTTTTGATTGGCGCACTTGGTCACGTGACGTGGTGGGAGCGGGAAAATCGGGCCCCCCTGGTGCGCCCTAAAGTTGCGCACACTATGACATCACATTGATGGTGTACAGGAACTTGATGGCTCAACAAATCACTTTACAATACCCAGGGGAGACGACAATTGCCGCCATATTGCTCACCCTAATATTATAATGGTTATATGTGCGTCGATGGAATGATTGCTAGGGAAACGGAATGAAATAAAGTACTCATAAATATCCAGAAAGAGTATTTACGGCATTATCTGGCCACCAGTTTATGAAATTACAGAGCATAACAAATTACAGATTAATTATCCTTTGCAAATCAAGTACTTTATCCTGCAATCAAGTATTAATGGCATAGAGAGTAAAATAGATAGATTCATTATTTGAACTGCTTATCAGGCTAATTTTATACCAGTTTCTAGGCATAGTTTACACTGACATTTCATAGAACATTTATATTTAATGTGGTGCTGGGAGTGCCATGGTGGTGGCGGCGGCGTCACTCCCGATTCATGACGTCCGCCAGAATGTAAACACGAGCAGCAACCTTTAAGATCTTCGAAAAATATTACACACAAAATCAGCAACCACAAATCACTTCCTGGGAGGGATGTTAAATCATATTCTCACACCTAAATAATACCTGTAAACCACCTGAATCTTGAAATAGGGCCACCTGTACATCTGGAATATGAGTCATTATTGGAATATTTACAGTCAGCTGAGAAGTAAAAACAAACAAGTTGTGAGGAAGCTTGTGGTCTCATATTTGTGTGTGGCAGTCCCCCTTTGCTCAGACTGATACGGTATAATCAGACATGGTGGAGCCAATATTTGACTATCAGTTTCGGTTAATATTAATAGGCGATTCGACAGTCGGGAAGAGTTCGCTTTTGAAATACTTTACAGACGGGAAGTTTTTCGAGGTTAGTCATCATTTAATTGCGTACAAACTATTTATAAGATTTTGCCACACGATCAGGTTATGGTTCCTTATACTTAGTGACACAGTATTTAAAGAGTTCTGAGGTTTTCATAGATATATTAATTTGTTAGAGGAATGCGTAGGTAGTCACATGAAGGGTGACGAGGCGAGGGTGTCATACGAGATGTTAAAATCAAGGCCTTTGGCGTATTAGCATTTTTTTACCATTATATCCCCTCAGGTTTTAGCTCTAATTAGTGTAGAGAGAATAATATTGTTTGTCTCACATTATACCACCTTTATGAACTGTTTATCCACAGGTTCTTACGTCATTGTTAGCCATATATGAAGGTGGTGCTCACTGAAGTAGAAAGACCTTGTCATCAGCATTATTCTGGGAAATATTTTGAAGTCTTCTCTCATAGGCCTGTGTATTTCTAATGAGGGTTTGACAGTTATTAGTTGTTAATGAAACTGTACATTGTAAAATTTGGGCAAAAATTACAAATCCTTAACCTGATTCAGATCTTTAACACATTGAAGGATGCTTTCAGGGTCGTAGAAAGATGATTAGTCATTGTATAGGTGGTAGCAACCATCATCCACTCACTTGATGTAGTGCTGCCTACTTCTTCCTTAGCCTTTATCATTCTTTTTCTGTGCCTGCCCTCCTCTCTTCCTATTTCTCCCGTCTTTCCTGTCACTTCTTATTGCTTTTCTTTCCTTTACAGGTGGCTTTACATTGAGTGACAAGCCAAATGGTTTCCTGTAAGCCAAGAAACCATTTACAACGCTGGGTGGTAACCATGTAACCAAACCATATGTGCTCCCTACGTGTCAACAAGTGGGTTAGTGGAGGGTTAGTGCCCCTCCCCGTAAAACAATTAACTCAGAGTCAAATGGCCACCCCTTACGGGATTATGGCGTCTGGCAATAGATAGATAGATAGATAGATAAATGGCCACCCCTTATGGGATTATGGCATCTGGCAATAGATAGATAGATAGATATTAAAGAAGAACTCCGGAAAACAAAATCCAAGCCATTTATACGATTACAGAAAGTGAGGGGCAACTAACTGAGCCCTGGCAATATTGGAATCGTAGCCACCCTTTAGAGATTGGTATGAATATTTGATTTATAGGCTCCTTATTTTCAGCATTTTTTTCCATACCACCAGCTTGTTTTTGGCCTGTGTGAGTTGATGTTGCAAGTTTTTTTTTTTTTTTTTTTTTTTTTTTTTTTAATGAACCACATCAAGCCAAGCCAAGAAATCGTAGTGTATTTAGGTGACACTACTTTGCCATGTAACAACAAGTGATGCACGTCCCACTACAAAGCATCTCAACCCCCTGTTTATATCATATATGAATCAAGGATAGATAAGCTTAATGTCTAAAATAATTTTTCAAACTACCTATAAGCCTAATATCAGATCAAGGAACAGAAGAAAAAAAATAGTTGGGGGAAAGAAAGAACTGCAGAAAAAGAGAAGCCTATAATATAAATACTGAATTGTTCATGTTATGAAATGAACAGCCACAGATACAAGTGGAATCCCTTAAAAAAAAAAAAGTTTACCGACGTACAGTATTTAAGCCGCTATCACACGAGGACCCATGAATGTTGTGTGTAGAACAGAATGGATGTCCACACTCAGCCATCCCAGTCACACATGGGGTGCTTTGATGACCACGTTCTTCTTTATCAAGTTCACCCCATGTGACTGGGAGGTCATTTGTCCCGACTTCCTAGCAGATGACGTGTTTATGAGTAACAACAGTGGACATGAGCCAGCTAATGACTTTCTTAATGGGTATTGCAGTCATTAAGTAACTGCTTGGTGATGAGAGCTGAAAGACTGGTAACTCCAAATTCGTATGATACCTCATCAGGTTATCCTTCTTAAATCCTGGATCTCTGCAGTACCATGGACCTGGGATATCCCTCACTTGCTCAGTTAAAAATGCCTTTGCCTCCCTTGACCAGAAATTTGGCTTGTTGCCCTCCAAGCTGTTATGGATTGTTCACAAGTATCTTTATCTTGAGGTTAGATGTTAGGACTTTGTTCGTGAGTTTATACCTGTCGAGTGTGCATGGGCCACTCATGCAGATATCAATCATTCCATCGTAGTTGCCACATTTCAGTATAATATACAGCACTGTACTGTATTTGAAAATTTACTCATTAATCATTAAGGAGACAGGACCACCTCTTAAAAGTTGATCAACAATTTTTACCCGCCTTTGAACTGGTTCAGTGACTGTAAAGGTGTACAGAAGTACCATACATTCGGGTATGAAGAGGATGCATCAAGAAACAAGGAAAATTTGATTACATATGGGATAGGTTAGGTTAGGATAAGTTTGGTTAGGTTAGCATAGAATTGGTTAGATTAGCATGAAATAGGCTAGGTTAGGATAAATGTGTGTTATGAAACTTGAGGTTAGGTTAGATAAATAGGCACTGATAAGGGTAATTTCTTTCAAAAATGGCTCTCTGAGATGGCATCCATCTGTCTAGGTGCACCACAAGATAACGTTCATCTGTAAACAAACACTGCCTTTTTAAACACTTTACATTGCTTCATTGAAAGCAGTGATAAGAGATAGGGAAGTGAGCATGAAAGTAAAAGAGTCGTTGCATGACAGTATTGTGATCTCCACTCACACGTATGAAGTGAAGCTTGGACCTCGTTGGAAAGGCACTAGTTGAGTGTGAGAGTAGTAGAAATGAGTAACAGTATGGTAAACCCGCGATATGACCAACTAATTGGGGGGGGAGGGGTGGGTCGCTATATCTGAAAGTTCGATATATACAAGGGGTCGGTATTTCCGAGGGATTACTGAACTCAGTTCACTATATAAGGGGAGTCATTCGATCCTATGTGCTCAGACATAACCTAAACTAACTCTATGAAGTATTACATGGATAATTCAATGGTTTATGAAGTTGAACATGTAAATACAATATGTTATGATGATGTACATACAAATACAATACCTACCGTATAATAAGAATACCTGTACAGTATAATGTAGTACTGTTACAGTACACTTACTGTGCCAGGAAGGGATGCTGTTGTCATCATGGGCTGATTCCCGAACTTCCCCCTCATTTAGTGTCCTTTGTTCGCAAAATCCGGGGGAAGTTCAGTCACGATTTGACCGTTCATTATATCCGAAATTCGCAATACCAAGATACCTTATATCGAGGGTTTACCGTACTTGCAAGGAGCATGTGGAATTACATGGAGAGACAGACTGAGAAATGAAGTGAAGGAGTATTGTGGTGTGGATGTATATGCGATTGAAAGTGTTAGGATAAATACACTGAGGTGGTTTGAGGTGGAGTGTGAGAGACTAACTAGGAGAGTGTATGTGAGTGAAGTGGAAGGAGGGGGAGACTAAGGATGAGATGGAGGGATGAAGTAGGGAAGTACAGTATAGGAGTGAAGGGAGGGTGTAAGTTGAGGGGAGGGCAGCAAAATGGTAGGGGACAGGGCAACATGGAGGTGATTTGTTTGTGGCCATCTCTTGCAGGCTTAAGGTGTCTGGCTATATATAGGTACCAGTAGGTAAAATGTTAGATTGAAATATACACTTGATGTAGTACTGCTCTCAGGTGTCTGCCCTTTCCTCTCCTCCACCCTTCTTTCATTCCATCCTCTTCTGTCGTTCTTTGCTTCATTCTTTCCTCATCCTTCTGCCTACGGGTGACTTTACACACCTTCTTCTTTCTTTGTTTCCTTCATTCTTTCCTCTTCATTCTGCCTTTGGGTGCTGCTACACTGAGTGACAAGCCAAATGGTTTCGTGTACACCAGGAAACCATTTACTATGCTGAGTGGTAACCATATACACTGGTAACCAAATTTTGGCGCCTGGTGGTTTAGCGGGTAATTACGGCGCTCCAGTCAGATTGAGCCAGTGAAGGTTTATATCCAAGGAGTGGTTGGGGTTTATTGTTCACATAATGCCAATCAGGGATGAGTGAGGCTGGTCACTGCCTAGCCCCGGGCTCCTAGGCTTCTCATGGGGCAACGTAGGATCGGATGATGGATGGATGGATGAAACAGGGATGTGTAATGTCCCCATGGTTGTTAAGTTTGTATATGGATGGAGTTATACAAGGTGGGGCCATGGATGTTAGAGGTACCCAAAGAAGAGAGGGCAGCATTTGGCAACTTCCTTTTCTGTTGTTTGCGGATGATACTGTATTATTACTTGAAGATGAAGGAGAACTGCAAGACTTGGAGAATGAGTTTGGGAGAGCATATAAGAAATGAAAACTAAAAGTGATATCACATGGAGGTGATTTGTTTGTGGCCACCCCACATGGAATTAAGGTACCCGGTAATAGATAGATAGGTAGTTTTCTGTAATTTGTTGTAAACTTATTGGTCAAAAATTAGTGCCATAAGAGGTGACGGTGACCATCATCCACACACTTGATGTAGTGCTGCCTACTTCTTCCTTAGCCTTTATCATTCTTTTTTCTGTGCCTGCCCTCCTCTCTTCCTATTTCTCCCATCTTTCCTGTCACTTCTTATTGCTTTTCTTTCCTTTACAGGTGGCTTTACATTGAGTGACAAGCCAAATGGTTTCCTGTAAGCCAAGAAACCATTTACAACGCTGGGTGGTAACCATATAACCAAACCATACGTGCTCCCTACGTGTCAACAAGTGGGTTGGTGGAGGGTTAGTGCCCCTCCCCATAAAACAAATAACTCAAAGCCAAATGGCCACCCCTTACGGGATTATGGCGTCTGGCAATAGATAAATAGATAGAAGAGGTGACTTGTAGCAAGAACTTATCGTATTTTTTCTTGCAGATATCCGATCCTACAGTTGGGGTTGACTTCTTTGCAAGGTTAATTGAAGTAACAGATGGAACAAGAATAAAGCTACAGTTGTGGGATACAGCTGGTCAGGAGAGGTTCAGGTGAGCAACTTCCTCTTTGTTAAGCAGGGCATCTTATTTCATATTAATTTCGGTACAGTAAGTTTGCTTTTCATATGTAAATACAGTACATATATTTTCTGGTATTTGTGACATATATAAAAAGAATCACGGAACAAACAGGCTAGATGGCATGCTCAAAATGAACCTGCTTCTTACTGTACCTGTATTTGAAGCCACGTGGAACACATCTTTATTTTAGTAGATCTTTTGGCATCTGGTGGCTCTGGAATGTACCTTTCTTTTTCTGCATTTTGGGTTATAAATTTGTTTTTAAGACCTAAATGGAAAATCTGAGAAAGATGTTTTGTGATACCAGGGCCTTTCATATACATTTTTTGTGGGAAGGTACAGCATTGACACAGTAGCCTGCCATATATTTATACATTTGTTTATTTCAGATCAATCACACGCACATATTATCGGAATTCTGTTGGAGCGTTGGTAGTGTTTGATGTTTGCAACAAGAAGTCACTCGAACATGTTCCAATGTGGATCATGGAAGCAAAGCGACACATTGAGCCACATAAAGCTGTTTTTATACTTGTTGGAACTAAGGTAAGGCTCAGCTATACAGATGAATTATTTTTGTGTCCTTCATTGAATAATTTGTATTTGATGTATTTTGAAAGTCATAGTTCCGTATGTACCATTAAGTTAATTTTGTCCCTACCAGTTTAGGTAATTACTATATCATTTTTTAAGCAGTAAAAATGTTCTTTTGTTTATTTAATTAATTTTGCATTCAATTATTATGTAACTTCATATTCAGTAAGAAAAGGTCATGTGCATGAATAACGGAAGACTCACCAAAATACAGTCGTGACTCATTATACAGTGGGGTCATGTCAAGTGAAAACCTATCACACACTGATTCATTGTAAGTTTCTGTCAATTTAACGTGGGTTCAATGGGAATATGTCGGGGTCAAAAGCTTCATAACGTAAAATCTCAAAAGACTCTACCTTTAAGGCCTGTCCTCGGAACCCCTCATTTGCACCGTCCATTCCACTAGGGGTAGCATCCTTGCAAAAACATGATTTCCAAGTCACAAGTTTCAGTATATCAAATATGAAAAGTTACAGCTCCACTTAATATTGCATGCCGTGTTATTTGTTGATAGTGGTATGTGGTATTGACCATCATCCACTTACATGATGTACCGTATGCTGCCTACATCTTCCTTCACCTTTATCATTCTTTTTCTGTGTCTTTCCTCCTCTCTTCCTATTTCTCCCATCTGTCCTGTCACATTTTATTATTTTTTATTACTTATTCTTTGCTTTTCAGGTGGCTTTACAATAAGTGACATGCCTAATGGTTTCCTGTAAGCCAGGACACTATTTACAATGCTGGGTGGTAACCATAGAACAAAATATACATGTTCCCTACGTGTCAACAAGTGGGTTAGAGGAGGGTTAGTGCCCCTCCCCTTAAAATAACTAACTCAAAAACGGATGGCCACCCCATACGGGATTATGGCATCTGGTTATAGATAGATAGAGGGATAGATAGCTATTCATTGCCCAGTTGCACAGTTGTTTGGCAATAGCAGTGGTGTTTCAGTGGCCTAGCAAGTGTGAGACAGAGCAAAAGGGAGACAATCACAGCACGCATAAACACCAGGTTGGCCATCTTGGCCTAAAGGTCTGATTGTCAGCTTGAATGGGAGGCACTGCGTATGCATGGGATTGTTACATGCAACCACTACAGATGTCATATAAGTGAATTCCATGATCTTTAACCCAAAACGAATATAACTTTTACCTCATCATTTTATTGATTTATTGCATACCAAACTCTTGTATACCGAGTCATGACTGTATCAGATAAAGATTCTTGGTCATCGACATCTCCGTAGTTTAGAATACCTGAGTACATTACATGCACAAGACTTGGGGCATAAGTTGGTTAAAATTTTGATTGGAGGTGATGATTTAGGTAATACCATGTGAAAAAAAAAAAATAGTACTGTTTAACTGGAACAAATATTGAATTAGTCTTTTAACTCTTTTGTGACCGTGGTTTTGTTGCAAATTCCAACCACCTATTACAATTTGATGTTGATATTATCCAGCCAAATCCAGCCGCCTGTTACCAGATGTTTCAGGTTGCTTGTAGTGAAATAACAATTGTTGTGTTTGTTTAATTAAAGCATTTGCTAGTTTTGATTACGTCACCAACTGAAAGTACATCTATTCAAGAGTATTGTGAAAAAGGAGTATTGAGGTAGAAGCGAAACTGTAGGCCGTGGTTACGCAACTCGCGTCTTTTGGTCCCGAGAGGGTTACCTGTCATTCCAGACCATGGCATTGTGTGTATATGCCAGAGCGAGAGAGAGAGGGAGGGAGATCTGCCATGCAGCATGATCCTGTCATGTTAAAAGAGGAAGAAGTTTGCTTACAGTAATACAACTACATGATACTAGCATCAATAATTTTCTGTCACAAGATGTGGATGGATCTTTACCACCACTGTTCTTACTTCCATCACCAATCTGTGCCTCTGCATAGACTAGCTGCTGTACCTGGTTGTTCACAATCACTTCATTGTTGTCTGCATGCTTAAAATCAGTGGAACTTGTGGGTGTTTTACATTCATCATTGCCATAATAATCTTTTTTCCCATGTAAGGATGGGTATGTTTTACGGTGATTCATATTCATTTTTAAAATGTTTTTTAGCCATAAGCCTTCGAAAATGTACATACTAAGCTTCATGCAGTGAAGTGCATCAATGACTTATAATGAAGATTGCTTGGAATCAAATTATTGTTATGAAAGTGGTTGGTGGCAGGAAATACAGGCTTCGTCAGGTACTTTCACTGAGTTTTCATGTTTCAGATTGATATGGAAGATGAGCGAGAGGTGAGGAAGGAGGATGCATTATCACTAGCCAAGTTTTACAACATCAGCTACGTGGAGACAAGCTCTATGAAGGGCATCAATGTGGAGGAAGCTTTCAAAACTATCACACAAGAGGTCTACGATAAGGTCCTGATTTACTTTTTTTTTCTTCTTCTTAACTGTTTTGCCTTAATCATTTAGCCAGAAGCAAGCATAATGAAAGCTCAGACTGCAAGTCACGTTTATGTTGTTCTTGCATAACCCCTCGGCTGCATATAGCATTCCGGAAATGGTGATTGGTAGAATGGGTAGTACATTCTGGAAGAGCCGCATGAAATACTGTGAACTTTTTGGTCATTTTTTGCGTCTGCTGCTCATGCTTGATGAGTGGTTCGTGAATCATCAGTGTGGAGTGTAAACTATGACTGACTAAACTGTTATCATGTTTGGTTAGGTATAAGTGGGTCATAACACATGGTGAAAGCACGATTTTTAAAACTGGTTTTCCCACACCCTGGACATAGGAATTGTTTAGGGCTGCCACAGCTTAGGGGTTAACTGTGATTCATCTGACTGAGCAGACCCACCAGCCAAAGGCAAGTAGCTGCTTCTTTGGGGCTGTTCTGTAGGTACAGTACATATACCTTGCAGGGAATCGGTGGCCCCTTATGGTAGCTATCACTTCACCAGAGTTCTTCCTAAGTCGTGGTGCAGGGAAATATGAGATAGTTTGGCTCCTGGATGGATGCCGCAGCAGCTTTACCCAAGGTGCACAGTGCCATCACATGTAATGCCCTCATCAGAATGAGTCACATTATAGCCTGCAGCAACTGCTAGGAAGTGATAGCTGGTTTTGGCACAGGGTTCATTTTCCAATCCATAAATAATAACTGCTGCACTAAAGCCAACCTCAGAAGAAGCATTCCGTTATTTGATGATTTAATATTTTACCCCTACACAGTAGTTTATGCCTTTTTTTTCTTTTTTATTAACAAAATAGTATTCAGCTTTCAGTCTTATTTATTGGCACAGTTTTTGGTACTTAATAATTATATGCTATTTTATGCTTTAAATTTCTTGGGCAATACAAAGCGCTAATTTCATTTAACATACATACCTGTCATTACAGATACTAAGTGGAGAGTTCAAGGTGGAGGACGGATGGGATGGCATTAAAACCGGATTTGCACGGCCCAACCACTCCTATAGCTTAATGGAGGCTGAGCCAGAGAAGTCAGGCTTTTGCTGCTAAGACATTGGTATCTATATGTCTAGTAGAAACCCACGCAGGCAGGAGCAAGGATGTGATTGGCATGGCTGGGAGCTTGATTTAACCTCTTCAGTCCGATGAAATTTTGATTTTATTTATGATGTCTCCGAATGATATAGTGTAGGACTGGTTAATATAGTGTAGGACTGGTTAATGATATAGTTAGTGTAGGACTGATTAATTATACTACCTGATCCTGGCAGTTAACATAAAAAATTATTGTCATTGTGTATCAAGAATAAAATTAAAACAGATAAATATTGTATCCTCTGGTGATGAAGGAGTCAGTGAAGGATGTACCCAACCTTTGAGTTTAAACAGTCTCCTTGAATTAATGAAATTGTTACCAAGAGTAATATATATGTAATTGGACTGAACAGGTTAATGACATTGTGATTTGTGAGTTCCCAGAGTGAAAGGATTGCAGTTGAGCTCGATTTCTGATGCAATGGTTAATCTTAATTTTTAGGGTGCCTTTTGTCAGACATTGGTTGTGTGTTTCATTGAAGTTGGTATCATGGTACCGGTATGTTTTAATTCAAATTGATTACATTGTATCAGATTCTTAAAATTATGCCAGAATTCTAAACTGCTGACATGTAGAATGACAGGTGTGAGCTGCATCACTTGTATAGAAATGAAGTGATGTAGAACTGAGATTTATCTTCTTTCATACACCATTTAGGAGCCCTCTGAGGAACCTCTGCATTTAAGCCCATGAATCTGGATGACACCCTTTTTTGTTTATTCTTACTGCCACCAGATGATTTTATTCAGCTTCAGAAATGGTCTGTTATATTGAAGGGGTTTATAAAGACACTGTCTAACCCCTCCAGTCTGAAGGATCTGTCCTAAACTGAGTAAAATCATCAGGACATGGCAGGAACAAAATGAAAAGAGATGTTCCTGGGCCCACTGGGTTAAATGGGTGAGATGCACATGTGTCTCCAAATATGCAAAGCAACATTTCATATCCAGATGTTTTGTATGACAGCACCTTCACTGCAATAAGCCATGTTGATGTTGTGCTTGTGAAGCTCCTGTATATTTGGGGTTGTATTTATAAAGGATATTCTTTGTTATAAACAAGTCTCCATAACAGTTAAGGTAGCTTATCACAGATTTAGTTTTTCATCTTTGTTCAGTTATTATTCAGTCTCATTTGACTGTACAGAATTCGGTAGCTCTGTGAATGAAGACAAACGCATGTACAAGTGATTACCAGCTTTTACGATGAACAAGTATTAACAACAGTCCGGTATTGTCACAGATAGTTTCGTTTTTTTATTTTTTCACATTAATATTTTGTCTTTGGCAAATGTTTTGTAGCTGTATGAGTGAAGGCATATACTGTATATGAACACAGGATCCAAAAAGTATCATGCAGGAGGGAGGTGATGATGTCCAGTGATCAGTATAGCTCCTGATGTCCTAAGAAGGTTAACCAGTTTTCATCGGAATATTTACTGGTATTTTCCCTACGTGTCAAGTGGGGTTGGTGGAGGATTAGTGCCCCTCCCTGTAAAACAATTAACTCTAAGCTCTTGGCCACCCTGTTTGGGATACATGGCATCTGGCAATGAATGACTGAATGAATGATAACTGTATAATAGAAAACGTCATAAGCAGTTGATATAATGCATCCCCATGAAAACTGGTTTGCCAGCATGACTTGGAATCATCGCCTGTGGGGTTAGGTTGCCTCGTGCGAAATGTGCACCGAATATGATACTTTTTGGAGCAAGTGTACAAGCACTCATATACCCATAGACAACTTATGCTGTGGATAGTTTATAAATACAGCCCCAGATCAACTGCAAGTAAACCAAAGGATTGAGCCTAGTCCCTCCACCGCCGTTTCAAATGTGATCGTAGTCGAGTGTTTGTGTGGGGATTATTTCCAGGAGCGTGTTTGAACTACCAGAATACAGTGATGTCTTTTAAAATTTCCTGCTGCTGCCAGATGGTTTTATTCAGCATAAAAGAAGGCCCCTAGCATAGAAGGGGTTAATGAAGGCTATATCAAACCCCTCCAGTTCAAAAAGCCTGTTCTAAACTGGTTAAAACCTTCTGGAGATAGCACAAATACTCTGAAAAGTACATCACCATATTCAGGGGGATAACCTCTACAATCTGATGACTGATTTTATTCTGCTATATCCAGACGACTTGATTCATTTTGGGAGAGTTCCTCTATAGTCTACCTCACTCTTTATCTATCTGTATCTATATCTATCTATCACGAGACACTAAAAGGATACCCACAAGTGAATCCCCTCTGTCATCCTTGGCCATCAAGTTACTATAATTAACTTCTCTTGCATAAAAAGTCTCTCTTAAGCTGGATATAATCATCTGTTAGTAACAAGAATAGAATGAAAGTTACTACATCAGATTTTGGAGGTTAGTGAAGTGTATTGATTAGTATTTTGTTTATCTTTTTCTTTGGTGTTGAATGAATCTTATTTTTGTATCTGTACAGTAATTTTCTTTTTGTCTAGGTTTAGTTGTGTTGTCCGTTAAGGTGTGATAAAGCTTAACTTATTTCTAATGAGCATTGTCATTTAAGTCTATAAAGGTTTTTCCTCTAACTTCACTCATGTCCATAGCTACACGACTTGTATATGGCTGTACAGATTACAAGCAGGTTCTCCAGTAATGACAGTATCCATAAGTTTTATTTCAGTTTTGTGTTTTTGTGCTCTATAGTATTAACATATCAGATGTATTTTTACTCACTGAACACTGGGCTGTACTCTAGGTGGCATAAGAGTCTTTGTTGCACCTTTTCATCACTGAGTTATTTGTCTGTTACACCTTAATATTTTCATGTGTGGTATTTATATAGTTTTATTAATTGACATAGTTCCCATGAATAATGTCCATCTAGCTATCTATCTATAGCCCGACGTCCTAATCCCACAAAGGGTGGCCGCAGACAAAATGCCTCCAAGTTGCTCTGTCACCCATCATTTGACTGCCCTCCCCCCAAATTACTCCCCCCTCCCACATATAATGTACAAGAGGATACTGAGGTGTAATGTGTAGAATGAATCACCAAGGAAGAGATGCTGTGAAGTCTCCAAAGCCACTTAGAATACAATCTGCAGGATGTCTGGGAATGACCTAAGGGTGCTAACCTTGTGACGATGATGGGAATGAGAGTTGCTGTATATCTTATTAATTATACCCATCTTTGGAAATTGATTTTTATCTTTAGGCCCTCTTGAGGTACTTAATTCATGCTGCCACCAGACAGTTTTATATAGATTAGGAGTGATATGTTGTAGAATGAAATTTAACAGCGGTCTCCTTTGATAACAGTAGACATCAGCTGTTTCACTCATGTGTCATTGAGTGATTTTGTTCCAGCTGGGAAAGAGCTGTCATCGTCTGAAGGTTAATTTATGGTCATACTCCTCTACATATGATTTTTATGACAAGTTTATCAATGTATAGACAGATCATGGTACACAATTGCAATGCAGAGTTTATCTATGCATTCTGTAGGTTGATTTTTACTACTCATGTATGTTCTTGCACATTATATTCTCTTACTGTAGAGTTTGTAAAATTTGTAGCACGGTTAATTATATGTAATTTTATTTAGCTTTATTAATGTTTCATTGGCAAAGATGCGAGCTCAGTTGGAGTAAGAAAACTGCAAGGAAAGCATCTTGTGTATTTATCTAAAGTTGTATACAACATACACTCACATAGGCAGACATATTGGTGTATCGTCATATCATCATCACTGTTATAATCTGAAACTAGTACAGGTATCCCATGCCTGCACAGGATGGGGAGATCTGAAGCTGAGTCATGAGACAGTGTTGAAGTTATAGCAGATGGTCACGACATGCCCCTGCCAGTATTACGTCCTGTCTTTCATATTTGTCATTCTTCCCTGATTATTGGAGAATATAATAGCTTACCTACTTATGAACTTAATTGGTTTTGAGGGTTGGTCTGTAACATGAAAAGTTCAAATTTTGAATTTTACAAATGCCTGAGGTCAATTATATGTAATTATTTTTTAACACGAATAGAAACTGAAATACCATCGTTGTACCAATTGCTTCAAGTAAATTTCATAATTAATACATTGCCATTAATTTTTAATGTTGTTGTTGTTGCTTAGCTCCGGTCTTTTTGGCTGAGTAGCCCCGCTGTCCACAAAATGAGCGACTGCTTCTGTGGAGCTGTCCTACAGGCACAGTAGAGTACATACACCATGCAGGGACCTGGCAGCCCCTTGTGGTAGATAGTGCATCATCAGGGTCAGTCAAGGTTCCTTCCCATGGCAAGGTGCAGGAAATATGAGGAAGTTTGGATCCCAGGTGGATGCCACAGCTGTTCCACTCAGGGTTCACAGCACCGCCATGTGTAGGTTCCTCGTTAGTGCCAAGTTTTAATGTAGATGTCAATGACAAACAGTTACAAAAGTAAATTAAAAATAATATACATAATATATATATATATATATATATATATATATATATATATATCCTAACAGTTTGTAACTCTAAAGTACATAAGTGGGGGAGCAAATGTTTCCTTTCTTTTTTATACTTTTTTGTGTGTGTCTTATTCATCACCATCATCATCATCAGGACCTCCTTTCCCACCCTAGGGCAGGGTGAGTAGCAGCGTCTAGACAGCCCAAGTTTGCCCTCTCCAGTGGGCCACGCTTCCACACATCCATTCACTCATCATTCAAGCCCCCGGAATCATGGCTTTATCTGATACGCCAAAAACATTCACTACGTTCTGTAGCTTCATATAAATATATCCGATAGAGTCAATCAGGACACTGTCATGTTAAAAAATGGTGCCAGGTCGATCTCTTGTGAGTCCCCAAACCTCGCCAACTTCCATACCTCTCTTTCTCACACACTCATCCACCATATCCCTCCAACTTCTCCTTGGCCAACCTCACCTCTTTCCTCCTTCAAATTAGCTCAGATATACCTTTTTCACCACTCGGTTGTTATCCATTCTCTCCACATGACCATACCACCTCAGTACACTTTTCGATTCTGGTGTCCACAGACTTCCTCGCTCCGCATCTTTCATGAATCACATTATTTCGTGTCCTATCCACTCTTTGTACTCCACACACATTCCTCAGCAGTCCCATCTTCACTGCTCGCACTCTTGACTTTTCATTTTCATGCCACACCATTGTCTTACATCCATATGTTAAAGTTGGCACTAACACTCCGTCGTGTAATCCTCGTGCAGCTGCAACACTCAAGCCTCTGTTACTTATCAAGGCCTTCATAGCACCAGCTGCATTCCTTCCTTGTGTCACTCTGCTTTCCACTTCTTTTGCACATTATCCAGGTATTTGAACTCTCTCACCAGTTCAGGTCTCTCTCCATTCACTGTAACATCACACTGGGAGTCACCTCTCTCAGTAACCATCATTTTACTCTTTTCTACATTTACTCTCAAGGCACGACGCTCACAGACATCAGCAAGACTCTGCTAGCATCTTTCATTGCCACAACTGGGAGGGATGTGTCGGTGAAATTTTGTTTATGATTGTATCAGTATAATGCAAAATGTATGGTTAACATCAGTGATAACCAAGTACACTGAATTCTATGCACAGATAATTTTTGTGGAACATGGTGTGGGTATCTTTGAATGAGAGGTTGATTAGCCAGTGTTCCACATCTCATTGATATACTGTACATATTTTAAAACTGAGCTGAATTAAAGTTACATGACCTTGGTTGTCTCCTAGCACAGTGCTTGGTTGTGAGGAAAGCTGAGAGCAAAAGAAAGACTGACCATGTTATATTGTCTGTTTATACACAGTTATTGTAGTAAACAGCACGATATTCAGCCAGATACCCTTTCCATATGACATTATAGATACTGAACACTAAGATTTACATAAAAATTGTATTTCATTTGATCATCCAAGTACCTTTTGAGGGGCGTTTGTACAAAATGAAATTCTCTTATAGTCCTCTTTTAGCCTTCGTATATTTTAAATGTGTATCGCATGTGACTGCAGATAGAAAAAAATGACAAGTTAAGAAAATTTTTTTGATCTTTACCTGATAGGGTGAACCAGTTGGGAAACCAGCCAGAAAATATACAATTGTGAAAATCAGAATAAGTTGTGCATTAGCATAACGTGTGTGTTTGAGTTATGCAATATACGCATCACCCATAGTTTTTCCCCACCGTCTTCTCCCGTCCCTGATGGAGAGGAGGTTTTAGTCAGGGTTTCACACCAAATGAAGACCTGTTGTTGGTAGTGTGGAGCTTTCCTAGACAGTTCAAGTTAGCAGTGTCATCACTAGCTGTTCCTCATTTAGTCTAGCAGAGCTTAAGACTGCCACCTTAACTATGGGACAACAGGAAAGAGGTGGAAGAAAACACGAGTGGTGTAAAGTTAAGCTTTATTCCTGACTAGTTTTGCCTATGGCTGTTTCAGGGGAACTAAAGAACCTCAGGGCCTCTTTTAGTTCCCTGAAGAAGCCATAGCAAAACTAAGTAGAAGAAAATTCAACTCTGCTTCATCATGTTTTCTTCTGCCTCCTTCCCATACTTATCAAAATGTCTACAGTGGATAACAGGTCAGTGTTTGGTGTGAAGTCCTAGTTACGACTTCTTGACAACCAGGAATAGGATTAGAGGGTAAACAGAAACAATGGCTCCTGACTGGATGTGAACTAACGAGCTTGGAACTTGGATACAATGGGGATTTATGAGTGTGAAATGTTATCTTGATAATAGTTTACTTCTTAAAAAGTAATGCTCACCACTGTTGATAAATGATAATATTTAATTATTTTTAATAACTTATTACTTAGGCATGAAAGTGAGTGGATATGGGCAGTACTGTAGATGGAAGTATTGAATTAAACTCATAGGATGTTCAGAATGTTTTATTAGAAGTAGGTTAGGGTAGTGCCAGTGCTGTTATGTTTAAAGAGATAGTATGTATGTCACGGCCTGTATAATGCTGCACTTAATTATTTAGCAGAGCTGGGCTGCACCTTGACATGACTGCTGAGCTTTGATTAACTGAAGCTCGGGAGCCCACATGCTAGAGTTATAGGTCTTGTTCCAGTGGAAAATTAGCATTTACAGGAAGCTACACCAGCATATTTCACCTCTGTCCTGAACCTGTCACCCATTGTTGAGATGCTTACCATCATTTGTCAGTCAGCCCCTGTTGGCTTGGCAGTAATTGTTTTGAGTCAAAGATAGCTGTGTGTTTATATGCTGCAGTTTACTTCCTGGAGGTGTTCAGAGGGCTTTGATTTCATGTATAATGGTGACAGGGACATAAGCTTCTCTCCAAGCCTTAAATAATCAGGAGTACTTCAGGTCCTCTTACATCCAAGGTCCCCCCTAAGCCCAAAATGATTACAGGATTGGCTGGTGATTTTTTTCTCTCTCTCTCTTTCTCTCTGCTGGTCATCTAATTAACTTCCATGTCTCTTTCTCTCATACACTCTTTGCCATATTCACTCTTTTTTTTTTTTGGGGGGGGTCTGCCATGCCACCTTCCACTTTCAGACTCATCCAGATATGCCCTTTTCACAACTCTGTCTGCATCTCTTCACTCTTGATGGTCATACCGTCTAAACACACAGTATTCTACCCTTGTATCAACAGAATTCCATATGCCTTATCTTTATCAAACCTCTGTTTCTTATGTCTGCATTACACAACACACACACCCACACTCATTCCTCAATAGTCCCATTTCTGCTGCTCTCGTTCTTGACTCTTCACGTTCATGCCATATCAGACTCTCACTGACCATCTTGTTAAAAAATTTGTGCTACCTGACCACACACCTTCACATGCCTTTGGAATTATAGCAGCCCATCTCACAACACTGCCCTGCATTCATGGCCCAACATTAGACTGGCCATTATACATCTTTGTGGCTTCCTTTTTTTTTAGTCTAATAGGCCTAGATACAGCATGGCGTTATTAAAATACCATAATAAACGGATTCACCTCACACCCATGTGGCAAAGTCTGTAGATGTCAGCAAATTAAGAGAAATGTCACCACAGGTTCATATGGCCATCAGCAGAATTTTCATGTTAATGATGAAAATAATGAGCCGAGTGAATGAGTAGCAGTTGATTAGTCGCTGCTGTGATCAGTTTGGGTGAGTCAGTCAGGGGAGAAATGATAGATGTGGGCTTGGCATCTTGTAATTCTCAGTTGGAGCTGAAATCATATGTCAGCCAGTCAGTTTTATGGGAGCATAGTATGTCTCCCTAGAAAATTAAAATGGACGAAAGTATTGGTGGTTCTGGAGACTGAGAGAAAGAGTATCCGAGTTGTTAAAATACTGAGAAATCTGGTTTTATAGCGCTTTTAGTTTAAGGATTGACATATTTAATTTGCAGTGCTGAGTTTTAAGATTGGTTCTCAGTTATTATTTTAGAGGAAAACCTGTTACAGTATTGTTTATGTGGCATTTTTTAGATTTCTGTTAGTGTTACTGTCAGCACTGCCCTGCCTTGTATACAGTATGCATAGCCTTCCTTTGGCATTACAAACTGTGCAAGATCTTTTGTTCCTTTTCTGTTTTAAATGTTCCTGTTTTTATCACTTAAGGCATTCCTAATCTTAAGGTGATGTGTTAAATTTAAGTTGTTTTCTTACCTGTTGTTTCAGAAGCTTATCGTTTTTGTCATGTCATTTTTCAGTAGCAGGGAACCAGAAATTTAGGTACCGATAATAAGCCAATCTTCGGAGCTTAATTTTTAGCGTTCAGAGATAACTGTTGCGTGAAAAAAAAATATATATAATATTATTTGGGGATGGAAGTTTAGTAATGTAATAATACTGTAGGAATGATGAGTTGGTAATGATTAGTGATGATAAAGGAAATACTGGTAAATGAGATTATTACAAAGCTTTTTGTGAAAATGGGAGAACATGTTTTTGTCCCGAAAACCTTTTAGTTATGCCATCATTTGAAATTCCAGTTTCCTGTCGTGTTGTGGCTGCAGTACGTCCACTTTAACTTGGCGTAAAATTTTATCTTTCTTGAATGCTGAGTTTTTTTTGGACAAACACTGCTGTACAATGATGGTCACGAGAGTGCCATGGAAAGGATGTAGCATTGACCCCCCCCCCCCTCCTTTTTTTTTTTTTTTCCAGTGAGACATGTGAAATAAGCTCCAAAAGAACAAAAATCTCCTCAGAGGTTGATGAATGATAAAACCTAGAGGGATGTCATAACTTTAATTCAGTGTGTAATTTTCTTTTTCCCAGTTGGCTGTTGTACATTTTTATGGTATATGATTGTAATAAATTTTGGATTTGCCTGTCGTGTTAAATTTAAGATTTATACAGTATATGCTTGTGAAATGCCGTACCTTAAATTTGTGTTCTTCTAACCACAGTATGTAAATGTCTTGCTGGTAGATTTTTCTCTTGGTGGTGTGAACTGTTTCTTTGTCATTATGAGAATCACATGCTTAAATTTGGGGGGACTTAGGTTCGGACAGCATTCCTGTGAGCCAAGAAAGCACCTGAGTACTTTTTCATATTACTTATTTTCAAGATACAGCTGTTTATTAACCTATTGCATGTTATGGTTTATATTTGCTGTGGTCTAGTGGGTTAGAGCATGTGCTGTTGGCTGAAGGGTCGTGTGAAGGTAAATACTTAGTACAAGAAGGAGGTGGATGTTTACGGTTTGGCATCATATCCAGGCAGAACATCAGCCAGTCAGCAGCTCTTCTAGGAACACATCTGCTCTGAATACCAGTGATGAGTGAATAGACCATAGACACAAGATGAACAGTATGAACTTGTCTTTTTTTTTTTTTTTTCCACACAAGATGTTTGGAAGCTTGTTGTGGTTGAGAATGCATTATTTTAACAACTGTCCTGCCCCACCCTGCCTGTGCCTAGCAAATAAAATGTATGTTGCTTGCTTAAATGACCGTGTGCTGCAAAATATTCATCTGCTTTGTATAGAACATGGATTTATAGCATACTTAAAATGCAATGTTTTTTATTTTATTATTGCAGTGTTTCCGAACCTCTTCTAACTCTAGACTCCATGCAATTAAGAATGAGTCGTGCAGATTATCAAGTTTAGTGTAGTATAACTGTTAGAAACTAGTCTTTTTAGTAATCATTGAATAGGATAGTTTGACTTCCTGAAAAACTATAATCATTACCATTTCCTTATGGCACCGTCCCTCAGTGACAAGTTGGTTGTATGGATTATAGTATGTGTGTGATATACAGGGAAGTTTTCATATTGTGCCTTCCTGACTTATGGATTGTGGGTAAAGCTCATTCTGCCAATGTGAGGAGTTTAGACATTTTATTTGTTCCATGAAATTTCTAATAAGCCATATAATCTGTGGATGTAAAAAGTTGATGGTATAAAGCATGATAAAGGTTATGGAAAGTAGCAATGATTGAATGGTTACAGCAACTAATCATGGCAGCCAGAGAGAATGATGCAGGGTTGACAATGGCAAAGCTGAATGAGTCCACCCCACAGCACACGAGAATTTACCAGCTAAAATGGAAGTTGGGGTGCAGTATAACGACCACCCTGTGAATCCAGGGCTAGATGCCTACTGTCAGTACCGGCTAACTGCTGTCTTAGAGTAACTTTATTTATAAGCAGCATAAGAGGCTGGTGTGCAGTGCAGTGAATGTATAGTTATGAACACTGTACTTGTAGTCAGTTTGTTCATACCTGACAGAACAGGGCCACTCCCACAAGAATGGCAGTTGCATAAAATTTCACAAGCCTTAGTTATGAGTTTGGAAGGGGTCTCTGTGGCTACTGGCGAAATCGACCCTCCACTCTGTCTACACTTGGCCATCAGGTGAACCAGGAAGGGGTTAGGGATCTGTGTCAGGTTAGAACAAATGTGCAATGGCAGACCCCTTGAGTTAGGTGATGTTTTCTTATGGTTTATTCTTGCTACCTCCTAATGATTTCGTGAATCTTAAGGGAGACTTTTGGTGGTGAATGGGTCAGGAAAAGCCATATCTGACCCCCCAGGTCAGAAAGTCTCTCTTGGTTTTAAGAAATCGTTGGTGGATTTAATAAAGTAAATGCATCATCAAACTGAAGAGATTAAGTAAAGTAACTGCATGTAGTACACCAATGCAACTTGTAGAACAGATAATTTCCAGTTATCCATATATTATTGACCTATGAACCTTGAAAATGGTAAAAACTGTAATGCTAACACCAAGTTCCAATGTATTTGTCATCTGTAAAGTCTGAAAGCAATGAAAGTAGTACAGTAATGGTAAATGCTAATTTTGTATAACCCCTCTTGGGTGTAGGGGAGCCTGAGGTTAGACTACCATATTTCAGGTACATATTTTAGGTAAGGAGACTGAGCTGCCTCCCCAATAGGATGAGAACTACCTCCAATCACCACTTGAAAGTTTAAATTATTTCACGTAAGGCGCCTCCGTCTGATATCTTACTAGTTGTGTTGGAGGTCATAAGGTGCCAGGTGCGGTGATCTGAACTCCTAACAAGGTACTAGAGGATTGTTATCATGTAATTCCACCAAGGGCATAAGCTGGTCCCCAATATTTTGTTGATCTAAACTATGGTAGTCTGGCCTTAGGACCTTGCATCTCACAGGAGTCATGTGGGGCTGGATGGTAGTGTTACTGATTGAAGTCGTAATATTTAAAACTGTCATTAAGGCATGTCAAAAGCAGATGCGTCTTGCGGTATTTTTTTTTCTACGCGTCAGCGAGTCGGTTGGCGGAGGGTTAGTGCCCCACCCCGTAAAACTAACTCAAAGACAAATGGCCAACCCTTACTGGATTATGGTGTCTGGCTATATCTAGACAGATAGATAGATGTATGAATTAGCAAGTTTCCCATGATTTACAGTTTCTTTAGCATAGAGAAAAATGGTACTTTAGAACACATCCCTGGCTTATTGAAGAATGATTGTGTTACCATATAGAATATTTGAAGGGCTAAAGAACATTATGTATGGATAATTGGAAAGCTGTCAGAACCATGTTGCCCTGCTTCTCACTAGCTTTGGAAGTACTGTGTTGGGTGTGAACTAATTTAAAATGCAATGTATGTATGGTACATAAATGTATATAGTAATCGTTGTAAATATTTTCTTATACTGGGCATCTGAGGAAAACTTAACATGATTGTGATTAAGGGGACATGTGATAAAGCTGTTGTTAGTGCTTTCGTGATGGTCGTAATTTCCCGTTTGTAAAAGTCAGCGTCCAGGAGTTTTTCAGGTGTTGATAATTTCTCCTAGCCTGCCCCATTGCTCACTTATTACCAGAATTGCATTTTTGTATAGTACTATTAAGGCTTTTAACTCCTTCTGTGTGATGACGCCTTTATTTTATTCTTGCTGCTGCCAGATTATTTTATTCATTTTAGGATAGATTTTGGGAGTTAGGGAGGTTAATAGAGACATTGAGACCCCTTCACAGTGAAAAATTGAGAGATGTCTTATGGTGAAGGGGTTAATGGAGACAGTTTCAAGCCTCTTGTTTCAAACCTCTTCAAAACTGTCAAAACCTCTTACAAAATAGTTTCAAACCTCTTCAAAACAGTTTTAAGCCTCTGCGAAACAGTTTTAAATCTCTTCAGAAGTTTCCAGCCCCTTCAAAGCAGTTTCAGAAGTTTCAAATCTGTTCAAAATAGTTTTAAATCTCTTCAGAAGTTTCCAACCCCTTCAAAGCAGTTTCAGATCTCTTCAAAAGTTTCAAACCTCTTCAGAACAGTTTCAGACCTTTTTAAAACAGTTTAAAGCCTCTTCATGACAAATGGTCTCCACCAGGCTGAATAAAATATCTGGTGGCAGCAAGAATGGGGAAAAAAAAAAAAAAAGTCATTGTGCAGGAGGTGTTCAGAAATTTCTGCACCTGTGTAAAGTTAATGGACCTGTGAGCACATGTTAAATGATTAGAGAACACCAGAGATTGTGTATGTGTGTGAGGGTTGTCAGTATTGGAACAGTTGGGGATGAAAGTTTGCCTGATATTCCACCGCATCCACATCTCACATTCCTCTGTTGGTAAGTATTCCATCTCTTCTTCCTGCCACTTTCTTTGCTGGCTAATATTCCCAAGCCAAGAGAGGCTTGGTATGTTTTTCTGCCCACAAATGACTCCCTTTAATAGTATGTGTCAAGGAGGAAAGTGAGAACGTGCCATAAGTGCGAAGTAGATGCAGTGTAACAGGGTCGACCGTGTAACAGTAGGTGAATTTTTGCCTGATTGTAGAGGATGTATGAATGACTGTATGATGGAGCTGTTTGTGTATATAAGTATGCTTGCAATATTTTTCTTTGTCATTGTAAAAGCATGAATTTTTTTTTTCTATAGGCATGGACTAGGATTGTAGCACCAGTAGTATTGTTAGGCCCACCTGTAAACTATGCACACGACATTATGTTCACTCTCATCACATACAAACCACCATATTAAACCCTATGATTTGATGACATCTTTTACATTATATCCTTGCTGTCTTGAGGTGGTTTTGTTCAATGTAGGAGAAACTTCCCAGACTGGAGGACATGAATATACAGATACAGTAAAACCTCACCATAACAGACTAATTAGGGCCCAGAGCATTCCGACAAAAGCGACATCCAGACTTCCCCCTGCTAACCGATATATCTGGTCTTTTTTTCCGATGTATCAGACATTAGTCCAGATTGCACCAACTTTCTTTAAACTTTTCACTACCATTGCGGTACTGTACTGTATTATGCGGTACTGTACTGTATTATACTACAATAATGAAATGGTATAATAAATTTATATATAGGTACTGTATATATAATAATACTGTACTGTACACTGACAGGCATGACTTTTATTTACCTTATTATGGTGAATATAGCTGAAGTGGTCAGGCAGTCCAGACTGCTTCTGGTTTTATCATACTTTTTCTTGATATATAAGAATTTAGTCCGGTAGCTCCTCAATCCAGTAAAAGCAAATTCTGGTCTATTGAAGTCCGTTATATTGAGGTTTTACTGCAGTTTTATTATGCCCCTCAGTTCAAAAGTTTTTTCTGTCATCATCAATCATCCTAACCTCTTTTTCTCCACTTAAATATGGGGTGAGATATTGTCTAGAAAGCAAGAGAAGGGAGAAACATGACAGAGGGAAAACTAATCAACAACTTGCCAGTGAAATGGGCAACACATTCATTCATGCATCAGTAAAGCCAGAAATCTTGAAGTGCATTTCCTATTACTGATAAGGTCAATCCAATGACTGTCAATTTGGAAAAAGGGTGCCGAATCCTTGTCATGCTTTCCCCAGTATGGAATTCATCCAACTGGCTTGACCCGCCTGTCATTATCCTAGTATCATCAACTTCGTACCTCGCTTTCTCACACACGTTTGTCTTATTTATCCAGTTTCTTGGCCTACCATGCCTCCACCCATCTTGAAACATACTCATATATAGCCTTTTCACTACCCTGTTTACATTCATTCTCTCTATTTAACCAAATGATTTAAGCAAACTTTTCAACTCTTGTCCATAAACTTCCTTACTTTACATCTTTCCTACGTTGAATTAAACTGCTTGGAGTTAGCAAAAGTAAACAACAAGATGTCATCATAGTTAAAGGGTTTACTGTCATGACACTGATTCACAAACAAACATGATAATTTCCTTGTTATAGCCAAGATTTGTCTTGGCTAGAAAGACAAGGAGAGGAGGGAGAGAGAGAGCAGAATTTTCCCACCATGTCTTTTCTCCCTAT
Organism: Coenobita brevimanus; assembly: GCF_032717465.1. Lineage (NCBI taxonomy): Eukaryota > Metazoa > Arthropoda > Malacostraca > Decapoda > Coenobitidae > Coenobita > Coenobita brevimanus. Next base: position 2,212,343 of record NC_137069.1, on the reverse strand, counting down.
GGAACACACAGTATCTTAGCTATGATAGGAAAATAATCAGGTTATTTTTGAATCTCAGTCCTAACCAGAAAGCTTTTATTGTGTACTGTACTTTTTTTGGTGAGCTGATCTTTTCAATGCTTAGCAGCCGATGATGTTTCTAAATTCTGAATGCCTGGGTCAGCATAATCACCAGACCATGTAAAATGTATGAAAGTATCAGTGTTTTAGGAAAGTACGCTAAGTTGTGATTGGTTAGCAAAACATGAGGAGCTGCTTTTATAGACCTGTATTTCATGCTTAGCCACCACACTTGTTTTTTGGATGCTTGTGTCTTTCAAAACCTCCAGATGATATCCTGAATGCGATGTTAAGAATGTCATGCCAAATTGTGGTAGGTTAGTAAAACATAGAAGAAGCTTGTAGTTCCTTGAAATATCAGAGGCTTGATTATAGAATGGTAAAGGAATCTTCATTGTTTTAGCTTTTCATATCACATCATTCTTTATAAAGTGTAATGATCAGTCCAGTATGCTTTTCTTTAGACAAGCGGGGTATTTTGAGGTTAGCTTTGAAAGGGAACATGTATATTGATTAAAGAACAGTAAGGGAATCTTCATTGTTTTGGCTTTTCATATCACAACATTCATTATAAAGCGTAATGATCAGTCCAGTATGCTTTACTCTGAGACATGCAGGATGTTTTGAGGTTAGCTTGAAAGGAAACATGTGTACTTAGGATCTGGTCATGAGGGAGGAAGCAAATGAAGGACTATGGATGGTACAGATATACTGAAATTGTATTCTTAAACTGTTTTTGCAAAGGTATAGGCATAACCCCCCCCCTCAAAATCCTCCTTAAACTGTAAAAAAAATAATCTCGTCAAGGCCAGAATAAATTTGAAATGTCATCATAGTGCAGAGGTCAGAAGCTTCCATGACTACCTCTTTTACTATGAGAATTATTTCCGAAGTTGTAAAAAATTATGCGGTTGAAACTGGAGTTACAAAAAAGTCATAGTGAGGGGTGATTCACTTTACTCCAGTGATCTTACTTTTTGAGCCTATCCTTGCTACTTAGGATGATTAAACTTAGGAGAGACTTTTTGAACTGGAGGGGTTAGGTACAATGTTTACTATCTCCTTCAAAACAAGATCTCTCTCCATAAGTTGAATACGATTGTCTGGCAGTAGCAGGAAATATAATTAAAAACTGTTACCAATTTTAAGGGGTTATGATGCAGGGTGGTTTAGTGGTTAGAAGGCACCAGTTGGAGTCATAGCCTTGCCTTGTGCATGGGCTTGAAATTCCAAGAGTTGAGAGAAAAGTATTTGATTAGGTACAACCATGAAGGGCATAGGTCAATCTCCTACCCTTGGTTTTGAACTTTGATAGGCTATCCTCAGGCCCCTGCATCTCAGAGTAGGTGATATGGGACTGGATATGTTTCTCTTTGATTGCGCTGAGTGAAATTGCGTCTTAATTCATAGATAGCACAATATTTTATACGATTTTGTAATATGTGTTTGTCCTGTTGTTACGCACTTTATATATGTTTAGGTGTACAGTGTGTTATGCAGTAAAAGGTAATTATAGTCACCCCAAGCTGTTTCTGTAGTCTTATTGTACACATACGCTCCTGTACTGATGAAACACAGATATAAAGCGAACATTAATACTTGTTCATTATTTGTTCTACCCAGTGATGTTATTAAAGTTACATTACTGTCATGCTGAAGTGTCACATGCAGGTTTTGTTTCCTAATATGCATGTTACTTCATTCTGACATTGACAGATTGTAAGCCAGTGTCAGAAATTTGATGGGAAAAAGTTAAGGTTATGATGTTAGAGAGGTGATATGGAGCAAAATATGCTGAGATTGGGTCATGTGTCAGAGTGCAGCAAGGAGGAAGAGGCATTTATCCTGCTTTGGACAGGCTCAGGATGATCATGAAGCATTTTTTCAGTCAGCCATAAATGAGTATCATTTCAGGTCAGCTGACTTTTAACATTTAATGGTTGAGGAGACCTGTTGTAGTGAAGTGAAATTCCATCCATCCCTTTCATTAGCTAAGGGGCACACTTAGGAATTTTGCTCTTGCTATGTTGCCACGGTAGTTGAGTGGTTGGTGTTTGAGTTACGAAGCTGCCAACCTAATAGCACAAAGGTTTGAATCCCCGTATAGAGAGCTGAAGCCACTTCATGCAGGTGTCAATCCACCCTTTGTGAGTAACACTTAGGGGAGGTAACTGTGGTAATCTAGATGATTTGGTGGTCTTGTATGCCATGAGTAGTGATGAATAATTCTTCACAGGCCTAAAGGCCTATGTCACAGAGATGAGCACCACAGCTTCTGTAACCTCATCTTGGTATCTGCCCCCACCTTTACTGTTTTATGTTGGGAGGAGAGGGAAAAAGACTTGCTGACGAAGGTCATGAGAATGAGCATAGAGGGAAGAGTGCATAATGGCAGGCTGAGGAAGAAGTAGGTTGAGGTCTTGGGAAGCCTCCTAAGTTAGGGAACTGAGCAGGGAGATGGCTTAAGATTGTGACAAATGGAGAGGTACCATGATGTGAAAAGACTTACACATGCTGGCAGAGGTGGAACCAGGGTTGATGGCACCCAAGGTAAATTAATAGTGGCACCCCTTGAAAACTACATTATTTAAAATTCTGGTTGAAATCTTACATTGGTACTCAAACTGGCTACTCATTATATATTTTTATACGTATAACCACATACCTATTTCTCACTTTGTCAATAGCATTTTATTTTATAATTTGAAAAACTACCAGTATTCATTTATAAAAAAAATCATTTCTGGTATTTAGGAAAAATTGGGAAAAGTAAAGAACTGACTTTAATTTTCCTAGATATTTAAAAATCATTTGGAACTTCCCTCTCAAAATTTATTGTCCAACTTAAGCTGAAGCAAACTAATCAATAATGTCATAAAAATATGTCATTTCAGTTTCTTCACGGTCAGTGCTGATCAAGGCTCATGCGGAAAGTCTTCCTTGTCCCACAGAATCTGTCAAATGTGATAACATCAATTTAACTTGCTAAAAGATAGCCCACAGATGGAAATTGAAACTGCAATATTGCGCATGATCAGAACAGCAACTCTTATGTTTGAAAATGCATTTTCATATCAGTACTGAACGATAAACTCCAGGAGTTCCTCAACTTCTGAAATCTGAACCCTTCATGGCTGTAGGGTTGGCAGTTCGAGCCTGCGCCAGGGTAACTTATTTCTTGTGAGAGATGTACTTGATTCTCCAAGGATCTCTCCTTACCCTCACAGCTTTATGGTCCATTCGCCCTAGCCCGGGAAATTCATCCTTGAAATCTGAACATTTGTACAGCTTTTCAAAAGCATATTACAAGTCAGGATTTCTTCATAATGCTGAAAACCATCAATATCAATGCTACAAAACTGTACGCGGTTGAGACAGCTTTTCTTCAATATGTTTTGGTCATGATTGCTGCTGCTCTCATATGAGTTTAGCAGTAATCCTTATCATCTAAAAGCAATCCAAATTTTGAATGTAAGTCATGGAGATGGACAAATCTTACTTCCACTTTATTATGGAGAGACTAAGCAGTTTATTTCAGTTTTGATCATTTCTTCTTTTGCAGTGAGTCCTACATCTTTGACTTTTTCGCCAGGCTTTTGCTTTGTTCTGGGGTATCTTTCTACCTGAGCATCCCATTCATCACAGTTTTAGCCCAGCATCGTGTGACCCATTGATTAATGATTATCGATTGTTCAAAAAATAATCTTGAGCGGCTTTGAAATCATAAGCATCGCCATGAAAGTTCATGAACACGATGAGTCTCAACAAGAATTTTGAACTCAACCCCATGCAAAGCCTCCCCCCTCCCCTCAAAAATAATAATTATAAAAAATCAAAAGTTGAAAATCGATTCTGTACCAGCTTTGCTTCATTTATTATATCAGCGATCTCATTTTGATCAGCCATGCTTTGCAAGAATTCCACTATAGTATCAAAGACAAATTGCTTACAAGACTAATCAAAATACTGAGTTAATCATCGGCGCCACTGTCTGACTTTTCAAAAAATAGCCCAAAATGAGTCAAGTAGCGGTAACATCTTTTTCCTTCGCTGTGTACTTTTCAAAAGCAGCCCAATTTAGCGGGTAAATTGCGGTGTTGCCAACAGTGTATCTAAACCTTTCGTGCCGTGACGTCGTACTGTACAGCCGGCGGCAGAAATTCGCGTTAGGCCAGCAGGTATATAGTTTTTGTTCCTTGGATGCACCTTGGTATTTTATTCAGGCTATATCAAGACTATTTTATTCCAAGAGGGAAAATCCAAGCCTACCCAAGACAGTTTTCTAATGACCGCGGGAAATACTCGCAGGTTAACAAAATGAGACGCATGCAAAGAAAGTGAAAGGGTTAATTATTGAGAAATGTGGGACTCTCAAATTATCATAGTCTTGAGCCAGAAGACGTGTGGCCGATTCAGTGCCTCTTAAAGTATGAATCATTGTTGTTAATATAATACGAGGTGTCTAGGGTAAGAGCGGCCAATATACGCCACTTTTCTGTTATTTCGTGTTGGGTACAGAAACGTATGGCGGAGCTCAAGGTGTAACACGTAGTCAAAGTCTGCACAGGAAAGGCGACCATACATCCACTGAACTGAGGCTGCATATCGTGTAGTTTTTTCCTCTTTAAAACTTTCTGGTTAGCCTGGAAATAGGAGCGTTCGCGCGAAGAGGAAAATCTGCCAGATCTCGTTTTCGTTTCAGTGGGCTAAGGGGGTCCTAGTTAAAAAGGGGGTCTTAGTTGAATTTCAGTGTTATTTTTCTGATCGATAATTACGATATTGGTTAAGCAACTAGCCACCACAGGGGCCAAAGAGCCAGCCGCGGTTAGCCAATGAGCGCCCGGCTGAGGTTCACACCCCCGCGCTCAGCCAATCACGTCCCTCCTGGCCCAGGTGAGAGCCCGGCCGCCCTTTAAACTCCACGAGGAAGGATGCGCTTCGTATTTACCTCAGTATTTTGTGAATTTCTCGTGGATATACGTGTTATCATGGATTCTACTGATTCAGCGAGTGGGGGGGAGTGTTCAGTGAGGTATAGAAAGCGGCAGAGAAGGCCAGAAACGTGGAAGAAGAATGTAGTGAAGCTGAAGAGAGACAGTGGTTGAGGCTTATGTTGAAAGGCAGACGAAGAAACAGGTGGCTGCACGTGTGATTGGACCTCCCTATGGATGTTCAGGAAAGTGTTCTGAAAAAGGTGAAACAGAGAATGTGAAGAAAATTTCTGAAACCTACTGGGGTTTGAAAGACCATAATGTACAGTCGAACCACCTACATAGTCGTATAACATCCATTGGTGTGAAGACGAGTGAAATTATTTTGGCCTCGTTGGATTGGTGTGTGTCCATTAATTAAAGGTATGTTAAAATAATGTCTTTTCTATTACACGTAACATTTTCATGGGCACGTCTTACAAAAAGCTTGAAGTTTACGATTCAGAAATTACAAAAAAAACGCTAATAAGGGTAGGATAAGACAAATTTTAGTTTACTGCTTTCATAGGATAGCTTTATCTGTTAGAATATTATCGTCGTACATTAATATTTTGTATGGGCCCCCCCAAAAAAAAGAACAGTTAAGTCGTACGTATTTATTTTAGTATGTGAGAAATATTTATGGATTTGTTGTACTATGAGTAACGGGACTCATCAAGAACATTTAATTGATGTACACGAACCATCATTGCAACCATGAAATTACGTCACTGCAAGCTGTTGAACTTTTAACCTTCATTTACTCGAAATAAGGCTAATGGTGTTTTGCCCTTCGCTACCCTTGAAGCCTCAGTTACTACCACGATCTAACCATCATCTAAAACCAGCAAAAATACGATAATAAACACATAATAAGTCTGAAGGAATGAAACTGTGTCAGGGAGGTTGTGTTTATGATGCAGCTACAGGTCCGATGTTGTGTGTTCTCCAGCATCCCCCTCACCTCCCCGTCTTTGGTTATGATTTTTATAGTGGCCTTGTTTTCACCTGACGGAACTGGACCACTTCCGTCGTTTAAACTGTACGCTGTGGTGGTACGAAAGTTGATGGTTATGAGGTAGGAATGAAACTCCTTGCTTAGTTTTCTCTTGTTTACCTTGGCCTAAAACTGGCATCCCTCCATCTTGAATGCAACTGTAACAGAAGATAGCTTTGGATGCCAGTCACGAGGAAGTGCTATAGACCATGTAGAGTCACAGTATTGCTTTTTTTTTTTTTTTTTTTTTGCTACTAAGGAAAGTGAAATAAAACTGCAGAGGGATGAAAATTTGGGCCAGAGTGAATAAAATATAATAAAATTTCCCAGTCGGACTACGCTTCGACTATCAACTGATCTGAAGCGGGTTAAGGTTCACATTATAGTGATTTAAAATTGATGCGAGTGTGATTGTGGGGACCAGTATCACACTTTGTTTTGTTGATTATTAATGAAACTCTTGCGTAATCTTCTGATAAGCTTGTTGCATTCCGAAGATCAAATTACTGGGTTTATTGTTACTGTTCTGGTCCCTTCCCCCTCCCCCAAATTCTCTGCTCGTATTCCTCTTCCATTACAGCGGACACGCAGCATCAGTCTAGGTACGCACTCATACTCCTTTTTTTACGTCCAGCTTTCTAATGCCAGAGTCATTCGCTGCTCTTAGTCTTACATATACCGTATGCAACTGGTCACCACTGGCAGTCATCCTCAGTCTGTTTCCTACTCCTTACAATCACAAATCTTTAACCTAAATGCATTGTGTCTAGCTATCTTGCACGAATCTTGAATTTGGCTTTCTTTTTTCTTTTTTTTCTTATTATTTTTGGAATAGCAAAGTTTTTTTTTAGGCTGTAAGCTTAGGGTTTCGTCTATTTTTCCATGAAGTTCACACGAGCATAAAGGTGTCGAGTAGCGTTTATCCTGCCTTTCCATGGCCTTGCTGCTCACTGACCTTTCCGTATCCATCCTAAACTGACTTAACCTTACTATATTTCTATCTTTCCGCTCAAACTTAACCTCACTGTTCTGCTAATTTTACCTCCAGTCTATCGTAACTTAACCCTACTGTCTCCTCAACCGTACCCTGTCGCCTTCTGCCTTGCCTCCCCCTGTCCTTGTCTCCACTGTCTCTCCAGCCGTACCCTGCCGCCTCCTAACCTAACCTCTCCCTGCCTGTGTCGCCCCCAGGATACTCCGCCTGGCTCCTGGCACACACTAATCACCTGCCGACCACAGAAGCCCCTCGGCCAACTGATGGATACCCACCAGATAGTTGCTCCGCTTCTTCGCCAGGTAAGACGAGCATGTTTACGGAAAGTTATTGTATGTTCACACGTCAGTTGTCTCGTGAATTATGTACGTACCAGTATAACACACATTCTTCGTCGAAGAATGTGTGTTAGGCGTACAGTGAGAGTTGCTTGAAACATTACGAAAGACATCAGACCAACATTTTCAGTAAGTTATGTGTAATATATATATATATAATGTATAATATATATGATGTATAATATATAACTCGTTTATGTATAGATATATTTATATGTATGTATGTATACCGTATATAATGTGTACACAAGCCAATCAGTCTGCGTATTCTCTACTCCTGTGCCTGGGTGACAGAAAATCATAATAGCTGGGGTTTACTTCGGAACAAGGACGGTGTTGGTTCCGCTGGGGGGTTCAAAGTAACGGCGCCATTACGTTATGTTCCTCGTGTAGTTGTCGTTCGGTGTGGAACCTTGGATGTGGCTTTTGTCGTACGAGGGACAGCAAGAGAAGATGGGCAGAAATTATGGTTCACGGCTGTGTGTAAATGATACTGTATATTATGGATATGTGTGTGACCGAGGAGTATCAGCTGTTTCTTGTAAATATTAAGGGATGGTGATAAAGGACTTTAGACACTTATAAGAGACACCAGGAGCACCATCGTATTGAGTGACTTCCTTTGTACTGTGAAGGCTACTCTTCTTTTACATTTAGCTGGTTGAATGGACACAAGAATTATACTGAAAAAACACAAGATTCCTGACACTAGCTGACGTCCTCTACAGGTAGGCTACAGGGCTAGGGGTGGTGGTGGTGGTGTCTAATTCGCTACCGAGCATATACAGGCCTAAGCGAGTATTTTGACACCAAATTTCGGGACGCAAACTACAACTGGGGCGAGATGGCGTTTTTGCGAACAGGGAAGGATAAGGGATTTGGCAGCAGGAACTAGGAACAGGGAAGGATGAGGGATTTGGCAGGGAAGGATGAGGGATTTGGCAGGGAAGGATGAGGGATTTGGCAGGGAAGGATGAAGGATTTGGCAGGGAAGGATGAGGGATTTGGCAGGGAAGGATGAGGGATTTGGCAGCAGGAACCAGGGACAGGGAAGGATGAGGGATTTGGCAGGGAAGGATAAGGGATTTGGCAGGGAAGGATGAGGGATTTGGCAGGGAAGGATGAGGGATTTGGCAGGGAAGGATAAGGGATTTGGCAGGGAAGGATGAGGGATTTGGCAGGGAAGGATGAAGGATTTAGCAGCCCCAGACAGTCAGGAGGGACGAGGATAGGCAGGGACTACCGTAGGGGAATTTTGGATTTTCAAACTCTATGTGATTTCTGTGTTGCAACTTCAGCTCCTCTGGCCTCGATAAAATCCATGTTTAGTAATCTCTGTTGACTTGAAACGTCCTCTGGGTTTAGTCCATCCAGCCCTCTTTCAGAAAACTTGAGTTCGATTCCGTGCCGATTAGACTTTTGGACAAAGTTTGCTTCATTTATCTCCCTCTTCATCAGCAGCACCGTTCTGGTTTTTTATGTAGAATTATTATTATTATTATTATTGTTGTTGTTATTATTATTGTTGTTATTATTATTATTATTATTATTATTATTATTATTATTATTAATATTATTGTTGTTGTTATTATTATTATTATTATTATTATTATTATAAGCAATTCAGTGGTCATTTTTGTGGAGCTCTGCTTGGTAATGACACTTAGTACCAACTATATCACATTTCAGTACACTGTATTAACGATAGATTTATGAATATACATCTATCTATCTGTCTGTTGCCAGACGCCTTAATCCCGTAAGGGGTGGCCACAAGCAAATCGCCTCCATGTCGCCCTGTCCCCCACCATTTCACTGTCCTGCTCCCAGCTCACACCCCCCTCTCTCATATACCTCTCCACTCCATCCCTCCATCGCATCCTCATTAATGCACATATGTGGTGGATATACAGTACATTTTTATACACCCTGGACAACGGCTCTTAGTGGCAGCATGCATTGTGAGGGCTGCCCAGGTGAGAATTACACAGCAGGTTAAGCAGCATGGTGACCTGATCGCCTAGTGTGATGGTACCAGCGTGTATGTTGTCGGCGCAGCGTAGGAGAAAGTTCTGATAGAGTGTGTGGTTCTCAAAGCCTCGTTGGTACAGCTGGTGACACTCATGGATCCCAGCCAGGTTGAGCGGTAGACTCGTGTCCCACCACCACACCCCCCCGCCACTCTCACCTGGCCATAGGTAGTCCCGGCGCACCTTCAGCCTGGCTCTAGGTGTCACGTGCCCTTGATTCATGTCCACCCTAGTCCTTGAACCTCCTGTTTGTTGGGGGTAAGTTGGTGCCTCGTCCTCCCTTGACCCTCGTTTCTCGTCCTCTCTCGACCCTGGTTCCTCGTCCTTCCTCGGCCCCGGTTCCTCGTCCTTCCTCGGCCCCGGTTCCTCGTCCTTCCTCGGCCCCGGTTCCTCGTCCTTCCTCGGCCCCGGTTCCTCGTCCTTCCTCGACCCTCTCTCCCCGTCCTCTCTCGGCCCTGGTTCCTCGTCCTTCCTCGCCCCTCGTACCTGCTCCTGGTGTTCCCCTGGGCCTCGCTGGTGGTGCAGAAAGGCCATCTCTCCCCAGTCATAAATAGCGTCCCTGAAGGAGGCGGTGTAGTAGTCATCTTTGCCGCGAAATGCGTCACGTCTGAAGCGACTCTGAGGCAGGACCAGAACCCTCGTCTTGTAGCTCACCTGAGGACAAGAAGGGCAAAGGAACAAGCTAATGATTATAGTGACAATTTTAGCTGAAGTTGCAGGGGTGAAAGTTCAGATATTTCCTCTTCATTCAGTTAAGCTTTGGAACATCAAGTGGGTGTTGTTTTTATCTCCGACACACACACACACACACACACACACACACACACACACACACACACACACACATTCACTGCCATGTGTATCTTTCAATCTTTCACACACACACACACACACACACACACACACACACCTGGTTCAGAAGCGGGGCCACTTCCTGATGCGTGTCCATGAGGAGGCCAAGAGCGTCGGTGGTAAAAATATCTGGTTCCATATTAGCCAGCAACCACGAGGAGTACCCTGGGGAGACAAGGCGTGTGTGTGTGTGTGTGTGTGTGTGTGTGTGTGTGTGTGTGTAAGGAAATATATATAGGTTGTGTGTGTGGGGGTATGGACGTAAAGAGATGTGTGTGTGTGTGTGTGTGTGTGTGTGTGTGTGTAAGTGCGTGAGAAGTGTGCATTGTCTTCTACCTTTGACTATAGGTAGAAATTATCACAAAAAATGCTGCTAGTCACGAAGAAGTGCTATGGAAGAGATGTAGGGGCCTAGAGCATTGTCCTGTCTTGCCACTGTGAACACTAGAATATGATGCTAGTCACGAAGAAGTGCCATAGACAGGATGTAGAGGCATAGCACTTACTTTGTCACTGAGCATAGCAAGAGATGAAGATTAGAATATTTTGCTAGTCACGAAGAAGTTAGGATACAGAATTCTCTTACTATATTGTTCCAACAATGACTGACAGGAATATGCTCACAGACTGACAGGAAATATGCTCAAAGACTGACAGGAAATATGCTCAAAGACTGACAGGAAATATGCTCAAAGACTGACAGGAAATATGCTCACAGACTGACAGGAAATATGCTCAAAGACTGACAGGAAATATGCTCAAACACTGACAGGAAATATGCTCACAGACTGACAGGAAATATGCTCAAAGACTGACAGGAAATATGCTCAGACAGGAAATATGCTCAAAGACTGACGGGACATACTAAGGCTCTATTTCCTCTGTCAGTACCGTCTGGAAATAGGTAGGATAAGGCAAAGATAAAATGTTGCTAAGGACAAGGGCTGTACTAGTGTCACCCCTGAATATTGACCTTGACCGTGACCTTGACCTTTGATGGATCTATAGCATATCCAAACACTTCTTTCCCAATCCCCACACACTTTGTATATGTGATTTTTTTTACCTAATGCCAGATCAGACAGTGGTGATGTATTTTATAAGAAACGCATATCTGTATCTGTCAATATCTATCATCCATCCATCCATCCATCCATCCATCCATCTATCTAAGTTCTTTCATCCATCCATCCATCCATCCATCTCTCCACCCATCCATCTATCCATCCATCCAGCTATCTATCCATCTATCTAAATTACCAACGATGAGCAGGTGTGGTGTAGGCTGGAGTCCATTTGCCCACCTGCTTAGCTGCCTCACCGCCTCGCTTCCTCTCACCTGACGCGGGCCTATGTGATGGAATTTGTTGAACCTGTAGAGAAATGAATATAGTTTTCACGTCAGAGCATTTGAGGGGTACAGTTACTTAAGGAACTTCCCTCCCCTCATTCTCCCCACCTCTCCCTTCCGTCATCTCCTTCACTCGTCCTTTATCCTCTCCCCTATTTCACCCTCTCCATCACTCCTCCTCCCTTATGTTCTCCCCTACTTTCATCATCTCCATCACTCCTCCTATATCTTCTCCCCTACTTCCACCCTATCTCCATCACTCTTCCCTTTTATCTTCTCCCCCACTTCATCTCCATCACTCCTTCCCTTTTATCTTCTCCTCAGCTTCACCCTCTCCCCACCCCATCCTAGTGTCATTCCTTTCCATCTGCTTCTTCATACATTCTTGACTCGAAGTTGTTATTCACGACGAGAGCAGAAATGACAGTAACGAAAATGAAAATCGTCACTATGGGAGCATCGAAATATAAATGCAATATCTGTGACCATTTAAGTATTGTCAACCCAACCAGTCGTGTATGAAACAGCCCTAGCATGTATTCAGTATGGATGGTGGGTGTTAGGGCCGAAGTGGTGGCATGTGGAGTTGTAGGAGGATTACTGGGCCCCAAGGAGGACTACTGGGCCTTGGGAATAGGCCTTGAAACCTTTGCCCAGAGTCGGACACGTAAAAAACAAAAAATAATGCAAAAATACTTCTTTGATGGATAGCACTACTTTCACCCAATTTATATCTCGATGTTTGGGAGATAAGGCTCTATCTGAAGTGGAATTTTGTCTGAATATCTGTTTTTCAGTGTGTGTGTGTGTGTGTGTGTGTCATTCTAGGTATCTCCAGACGATTTTATTCAGCTGTGGGAAGGGTTTTAGAACTGAGAACATTAGATGGATCCTTCATTAACCCCTCCACCACCAGAAACCCGTCCCTGAGGTGAATACAATCGTCTGGTGAGAGCAAAAAAATCAAATCTAGCGCTTCTCACACCAGCAGGGGTTAGTAAGATGCACGGACGCTGACCTGAACGTGATGTTGAGGTTGGGAAGGGCTTGTGTCGTGGCATCCATACTGAGCATCGCCTTTTTATACTCCTGCACCATCTCCGTCACTGATATCGTCTCGTTCTGAGGGAGAATTCGTAATATGAAGCCTCAGGTACTCTGCTATATCCAAGGTGGGCCAAATATAGCGCCCTCCTGTCTTGTGTGTTGCGTGGACTGCCCAGGTACCCGATGTGAGAAGCGTAGATACCTATAGCTGCTTCGTGGAAATAGGAATCATGCATAAAGTCTACCCATCTATCTGTCTGCCTATTTATTTGTCTATCTATGTATCTATCTACTTATCTACCGATCTCAGAAGTAGAAAATGGTGCTTAGTAGACACTGGTAATGTTTTCTGAGCCGTACCCGCAACACACGAAGAATAAGTGTAATAAACAGACCACTCCGTAAAATACAGCTCTATACGCGTAAATCCAGGGCCTGTATTCTCGTCCCTTAAGGCCTTTTCCTAAGCGATTTAATTTCCAAACGGCCCATTAATATCCCCTTTTTTGCTTCTCATATCTTTTTTAGTGTCAGATTGCATGAATAACACAACGGAGCAGAATCAGAAATAGACCGGGAAAGAAGAGGTGTTAGGAAGAGAAGAACACCACAGGATATTTAACAAATTTTTACATATCATTTTAATTAAGAGTGCCTTCAGTAACACAAAAATCCCCAGACTCTCACCCCAGCTCTTATTCTGTAGCGTAAGTGTGAGTCGCCGCGCAGAAGGAAGGCGTAAAAAAGATTCCGTATTTTCGAGTCACCCAAAAACGCGATCCACAGGTTGCGTTGTGTTTTGGTTCTCTTGGTGACGCAGGCAGTGAAGGCTTCGGGGTTGTGGTAGGGTAGGATGAGGCACGGTACGTAAGGCAGCCACCCACCCCTGCCACTGCTCCTGATCCTGCTGTACCCTGCCAAAACGGGGGTAAGACTCTCCCTGTCCTCTCCCCTACCCTTGTTCACGTCCCAGCTCTTGCCCACGCCTCCCTCTCTGTCCTTGTCTCTACCCATGCCCATAACCTTGTCCTTGCCCCTGCTCATGCCCCTGTCTTTCCCCCTGCCCCGGCTGCCCTCACGGAACACCAGCAGGGGGGGCAGAAGGGCGGCCAGGCTCCGGTAGTGTTCCGTAGACACTCCCGCCAAAGAATCCCTGAGCCGAGATATTACACCCGACGCCTCCACAGCCGCAGCGGACACCCACCTCCCTCCACCATCCGCTACAGTACCGTTGACCTCCGTGGCGTACCGTGCAGCGTACCCTTTGCTTAGATCAGTAACGGTGAAGAGAGAGCGGCAGAAGGAGTCAGTACGAATCGACATCGCTAATTCTTCGCTAGACGCGTTTTCCGGGCTTTTCCGCGCAATGTAAACACTTAGAATCCAGCACGTAAAAGACGCCAAAATTACTAGATATAAAACACGCCTTCGATGCATCACACTCCTTATACCTCTAAAATCTTCCCTATCGAGGCCACCTCAGTAGGAAGTGCAGACGAGGAAGCACAATCAAGCGTTCTATTCTTAACCTCCCTTTGTCTTATTTCCTTGAGATTTCCTTGACGTGGCTCTGGATCTTACACTGGCCACCTCAAGACGGTTTTCCCCATCTTAAGACTGACGTGTGGTGATGAAGGGGTTGATGACAAAATAAATGTATATCCAGAGTTAAAATAATGGCAGAAAAGATATGATTCTTTTTATTAAACTATGAATACCGTGCCAAGGAAAATTATTATTATTTTTTGGTGTGTGTGTGTGTGGATAGACTGCCTGGTGTAAACAAGAATAAAATGCTAAAAATAGATTGATAGATAGATAGATAGAGAGAGAGAGATAGTTATATATAGAAGGATAGATAAATAATAAAGTCTGATAGATATAGAGAAAAATAGATAAGGATAACTAGATAGGTCGACAGATACATATATGGAAAGAAATAGATGGATAGATAGATAGATAGATAGATTGATAGATAGATAGATAGACAGACAGACAGACAGACAGACCATGACCTTCCATTTGGCACAATACAGTCAGCTGCAATAGTCTTCTCCCCTCCCCACTCTCTCTCTCTCTCTCTCTCTCTCTCTCTCTCTCTCTCTCTCTCTCTCTCTCTCTCAAGGATGACGAATCAGGAAAAAAGTCAGCAATTTCATCCGGCCTTCTTTATGGTCCCGGGTTCGCGTTTATCAAGGAGCTTAACCCTTTCACCACGACTTCAGTTTACATTTTTGCCTCTATAATCCTTTCGTGTATGCCAAGAAACCATTTACAACGCTGGGTGGTAACCATATAACCAAACCCGTTTATCAAGGAGCTTAACCCTTTCACCTCGACCCTTATTTACATTTTTGTCTCTATAATCCTTTCGTGTATGCCAAGAAACCATTTACAACGCTGGGTGGTAACCATATAACCAAACCATACGTGCTCCCTACGTGTCAACAAGTGGGTTGGTGGAGGGTTAGTGCCCCTCCCCGTAAAACAAATATCTCAAAGTCAAATGGCCACCCCTTACGGGATATGGCGTCTGGCAATAGATAGATAGATAAACTACTTTCACCTTAACTTGGCCCTGAGGATTGGGACACTGAGATATTCTTGGTGACTCTCGTGCTGTCAGTAGATATATATTCATTTTTTTTTAATGGCATATTTCAGTGACTAGGTCTGAACTTGTGTCTGAGGTGATGATGGGAGATTGATGATGATAATAATGATAATAATGATAATGATGATGATAATAATAATAATAATAATAATAATAATAATAATACCAGTAATAATAATAATAATAATAATAATAATAATGATAATAATAATAATAATAATAATAATAATAATAACAGTAAAAAAAATACCATTAATCCTAGTAATAATAATAATAATAATAATAATAATAATAATAATAATAATAATGACAACAACAACAACAATACCACTTATACCAGTAATAATAATAATAATAATAATAATAATAACAATAACAATAATAATAACAACCATCCAACCAGCCTCCCTTCAATACCAACATATCCTCACTCTTTGTACACCTTTATTTTTACTAACAGGAATTGAAGTAGACACAAACGAGTAAATAAATTGCAAATACAATACTTTATTCACTAAAATCATGCAGTATAGGTTGGGATATAAATTTTGTCAGCCTCCGTAGAACAAACTCTTTCTTGGGAGCGTTCAGTTTGCTTTCCTCTCTAGGGTGCCACTACCTCTCGCTTTCTTTTTCTTTTTTCTACTTTCTTGCTGCCACCAGACGATTTTCTTTGGCTCTCGTCCTGGAGGGGTTTCTTGGCACTATCCCCTCCCCCCCACAGTTTGAAAATAAGAAGAATAAAGATAGAAGATACCAGGAAAGAAGCGAAAAAAATCTGGACATAGTAACTCCTTGGACCCTATCACCATTTTCTTTCATCAGGGATTCTTTAGGGGGGACGCAAGAAACTGGAGCGGGTTAGATAGATCCTTCAGTAACACTCTCCCTACATAAGGTCATTCCTAAGGTGCATAAAACCACCTGAAAGTAGCAAGGATAATAAGAATTACGTCCCAGGAGTCGAGGCTTGAGTTCCCAGTCGTTCGCACCTGAGAGGCATTAAATTGGAAGGTCCTTATGGTTGGAACACCGTAACCCACTAGTCCACCAGGCTCCAAATAGCCCTTCCCCTTACTATTTACTCTCCTGAACTATTTTACAGAAGTGTGAGGCAAATAGGAGAGATGGTTTTTGCAGTACATCAGTGAGAGTTCGTAGAGAAATTGAGGAAAGTGAGAGCTGGAGACTAGGACAGGTGTGGGACAGGTGTAGGCTGGAGGTCAGGGCAGGTGTGGGACAGGTGTGGGTTGGAGATTAGGACAGGTGTGGGCTGGAGGTCAGGGCAGGTGTGGGACAGGTGTGGGCTGGAGATCAGGGCAGGTGTGGGACAGGTGTGGGTTGGAGATTGAGGCAAGTGTTACAGGTGTGGTTTGGAGATCAGGGCAGGTATGGGACAGGTGTGAGCTGGAGATCAGGGCAGGTGTGGGACAGGTGTGAGCTGGAGATTAGGGCAGGCGTGGGACAGGTGTGGGCTGGAGGTCAGGGCAGGTGTGGGTTAGAGATTAGGACAGGTGTGGGAAAGGTGGGGGCTGGAGATTAGGACAGGTGTGGGACAGGTGTGGGCTGGAGACTAGGGCAGATGTGGGACAGGTGTGGGTTGGAGATTAGGACAGGTGTGGGAAAGGCGGGGCTGGAGATTAGGACAGGTGTGGGCTGGAGACGGGCAGGTGTGGACAAGATGAGTCACTACCCAACACAGCGGAAAGTCTCCCTACAAGCATCATAACAGCACTTTCCACCACCACCACACTGACTGTCCACCACACACTGTCGAGCTGGGGGCGGCACTGGCCAACACTTCCTTCCATTACCCTCCCTTCGACACATCATCCGCGACCCATGCCCCTGGAACAAGTATGCGCCGTGAGTTATAGAAGCCTGAGAGAATTAACAAGAGTATTGACACTTAAATATATAGACAGATAGGTAGAGAGACTGACGAGGAGAGTGTATGAGAGTGAGGTGGAGGAGGAGAGAGGGAGGGGGAGGCCAAGGATGAGATGGAGGGATGGAGTGGAGAGGTATATGAGAGAGGGGGGTGTGAGTCGGGAGCAGGGCAGTGAAATGACGGGGGACAGGGCGACATGGAGGTGATTAGCTTGTGGCCACCCCGTATGGGATTAAGGCGTCTGGCAATAGATAGATAGATAGACAGACAGATAGATAGATAGTTACCTTGTTACGAGAGAGGCGCGTCGGGCAAGACCTGGGCTGGGCTGGACATTTAGTGACCTCTGGAAAGAAAACGTATGCAGTTTTGCTATTAGTACTGAACACATTACACAGTACAGGTTAAGTACAGTACACTCCTCCCTTAGTTCCTGCTCACACTAACCCTATCCTGGCTGGGGGAAAGGCGTGTCCAGGGTGTCACACTAAAGAGAGATCCGGGTTCGCGTTGATCTATCTATCTATCTATTGCCAGGCGCCATAATCCCATAAGGGGTGGCCCTTTGACTTTGAGTTATTTGTTTTACGGGGAGGGGCACTAACCCTCCACCAACCCACTTGCTGACACGTAGGGAGCACGTATGGTTTGGTTATATGGTTACCACCCAGCGTTGTAAATGGTTTCTTGGCTTACAGGAAACCATTTTATGTAAAGCCACCTGTAAAGGCAAGAAAAGCAATAAGAAGTGACAGGAAAGATGGGAGAAACAGGAAGAGAGGAGGGCAGGCACAGAAAAAAGAATGATAAAGGCTAAGGAAGAAATAGGCAGCACTGCATCAAGTGAGTGGATGATGATACGGGGTTTTAATAGGCTTTTACGAGACAGACTTACAGAAGAGTTAGCCATGTTCAGTTACCGTTTTCTGTTCTTGTATCTTTGTGTGACTTTAATATTCACTCTTCCCAAAACTCTTTCCTCCTCATCCTGAAGCTGTATCTCCCTCTTCCCAAAATTCTTTCCTCCTCTTCCCAAAGCTCTTTCCTCCTTCCCAAAGCTCTTTCCTCCTCTTTAAAGCTCTTTTCCTCCTCTTTAAAGCTCTTTCCTCCTCTTTAAAGCTCTTTCCTCCTTTTTAAAGCCCTTTCCTCCTCTTTAAAGCTCTTTCCTCCTCTTTAAAGCTCTTTCCTCCTCTTTAAAGCTCTTTCCTTCTCTTTAAAGCTCTTTCCTCCTCTTTAAAGCTCTTTCCTCCTCTTTAAAGCTCTTTCCTCCTCTTTAAAGCTCTTTCCTCCTCTTTAAAGCTCTTTCCTCCTGTTTAAAGCTCTTTCCTCCTCTTTAAAGCTCTTTCCTCCTCTTTAAAGCTCTTTTCTCCTCTTTAAAGCTCTTTTCCTCCTCTTTGAAGCTCTTTCCTTCTGTTTAAAGCTCTTTTCCTCCTATTTAAAGCTCTTTCCTCCTCTTTAAAGCTCTTTCCTCCTCTTTAAAGCTCTTTTCCTCCTCTTCCCAAAGCTCTTTTCCCCTGCAAGTCTTTATCCCCGTGTCTCACCTCTGTCACAGCAGTATCTATCGCCATCACCCGTCACACACTGCTTTCGGCACCTGCAAGAAGGAAGGGTGGTCAGGTTAGGCGATGTAACTCTCTCTCTCTCTCTCTCTCTCTCTCTCTCTCCAGACACTTAATCTTCCAGGAGCCCTACCACTCTCTCTCTCTCTCTCTCTCTCTCTAGACAATCTTCCAGGAGCCCTATCACTTCTCTCTCTCTCTCTCTCTCTCTCTCTCTCTCTCTCTCTCTAGACAATCTTCCAGGAGCCCTACCACTCTCTCTCTCTCTCTCTCTCTCTCTCTCTCTCTCTCTCTAGACAATCTTCCAGGAGCCCTACCACTCTCTCTCTCTCTCTCTCTCTCTCTCTAGACAATCTTCCAGGAGCCCTACCACTCTCTCTCTCTCTCTCTCTCTCTAGACAATCTTCCAGGAGCCCTACCACTCTCTCTCTCTCTCTCTCTCTCTCTCTCTCTCTCTCTCTCTCACCAGACACTTAATCTTCCAGGAGCCCTACCACTCTCTCTCTCTCTCTCTCTCTCTCTCACCAGACACTTAATCTTCCAGGAGCCCTACCACTCTCTCTCTCTCTCTCTCTCTCTCTAGACAATCTTCCAGGAGCCCTACCACTCTCTCTCTCTCTCTCTCTCTCTCTCTCTCTCTCTCTCTCTCTCACAAGACACTTAATCTTCCAGGAGCCCTACCACTCTCTCTCTCTCTCTCTCTCTCTCTCTCTCTCTCTCTCTCTCTCTCTCTCTCTCACCAGACACTTAATCTTCCAGGAGCCCTACCACTCTCTCTCTCTCTCTCTCTCTCTCTCTCTCTCTCTCTCTCTCTCTCTCTCTCACCAGACACTTAATCTTCCAGGAGCCCTACCACTCTCTCTCTCTCTCTCTCACCTTGATGTATTATAACTTTTTAATTGACTTGTGTAATATCTTTTAGTATTAATTGCCCTACTGTCAATAATTCCTGTACACTTTGGGCGATTTGTTTGTGGCTACCCATTTTGGAATTACGGTGTCTGGCTATAGATAAACATACATGGTTTTAAAATATGAAATAAGAGTTTAATCAATTTGAATTAGTTTGAATTTAAATGGATAGTTTAGCTTGATTTGAACATTCTTTGGCGTGAATTTGGGCAGTAGGAATTATAGACTGCCCTTTTTTTAATGCGAGGAAGAAGGAACCAAAGGCTGAGCCCGCAAAACACATCCTTCCAAGAAAAAAAAACAATACAAAAGAGAGCCAAATTCATTACAATCTGACGGTCAATAATTCCTTTACATATGTGGGGCCGTGAAATAACGAGGGCAACTTTTAACCCTCTCGACTATCACTACTTAAGCAAGGTCTTGTTTACGTTTTGTCGCGGGTTCCACATTGCGTAAGAGAGTTTTTGTTTTTTTTTAGTTGTACCCTCCTCTTCAAAAGTTCCCTGACACTCCCTGGCGGTCCCTGGCAGTGGAAGGTGCTATATATTTTTCACGTGTAGGAAAGTGAAGCACAGAATGAACAGTAGGAGAGAGGAGGAGAGTTTCTGATCGTCGGAGGAGGAGAGAGAAATGTGGAAGGCAAGGCACAAGAGTTGGTAGGGTAACATCGGCGAACTTTTGCTCCTGCGTGTACAAAAACAAAACATCCTTGCCCTTTTTCCCGTGTTTGAGGTGGTGGAGTCGACGATGGGGATGATGGTGACCACATATGCGATGAGCGTGAAGGCGTGGAGCTCCGTGGACCGAGGACCCAGCTCTCCCTCCTTCCCTGCGCGTCCTCTGGTTCTGTCTCCCGGTGGTTCAGTCGAGCAGGAGGTGTAGGTAAAATCTGAGGACTGGAAGCTGACCAAGGATGCGACAGGTGAGAAGAAGAGGAGCTCTGAGAACCCAGGAACAGGGCCTTCATTTTTCCCAACAGATCTGACGGTTTTGTTGACGCTTGGTTGTCTGCTGGGCCTGGAACTTCGCGTATTTCTTGTGGACTGGAAGTTGGCCACGCTGGAAGGACTGTTGTTGCGGGCCTCCTTGTCGTTGGCCATTCTGGGATTACAGTCGCACTCTCCGGACTCTTGGTTGGCCAGACTATCGCCGGTGGACTCTTCTTGGGCCTGGTTGTGGGCCATTTCCCGCCGGTGTTTGGGTTTTGGGTTGGCCACACTGGACTGGATGAGGTAAGCATCTCTGGCCGCATGGTAGTTGGCCAGATGGATTCAGCATCGCTTGAGGTCACCGTCTCTGGCCTTACAGTCGTTGGCCAAATATTCTCAACATCCCTGGAGGTATCTGCTTCTGGCCTCGAGGTGGTTGGCCATTGAGAAGCCTGGGGAGCCTGTGTTCGCCTCAGTATGGCATTCATAATCATAGCGTAAAGACTCGAGATGGCTTCAGCTTCTGTTTTAGTCCCTGATTTCAGCGAGGACGTCTGGGTCAGCCTGGCAATGAGTCTCGTGTCGGATTCAGTGATAGGCGCATCATTCCACGGCCTCAGGGTTGTATGCGAAGGCGATGACCAGCAAGGGATAGGCGTTGTGGGACGGGGACAGTTGTGGCTGGGTGGAGAGGGAGGGAGGGGCCAGTTGGTACAAGGTGGGGGGTTAGGTGGTGGCAGGCAAGGTGGAGGGGTCGGTGGTAGGTTGGGACAGACAGGGTTGCCGGGGATAGGGTAGCAAGGATCACGAGGAGGGCTAGGGCAAGGTGGATGTACGCAATTAACAGGGCTAGGACAAGGTGGAGGGTTACTAGGATTGGGGCAAGGTGAAGGGTTACCAGGGTTGGGGCAAGGTGGAGGATTACCAGGGTTGGGGCAAGGTGGAGGATTACCAGGGTTGGGGCAAGGTGGAGGATTACCAGGGTTGGGGCAAGGTGGAGGGTTACCAGGCTTGGGGCAGGGTGGATGGATACAAGGGTTGGGGCAAGGTGGAGGATTACCAGGGTTGGGGCAAGGTGGAGGATTACCAGGCTTGGGGCAAGGTGGATGGACACACGGATTACCAGGGCAAGAAGGGGACACGCAGGGACGGTGACAGGGACTGGGACATCGCTGGGGGGGTTGGTAGGCGAGGTGGGGGCAGTAGGAGTTACCTGAGGGGGGTGGAGGCGGGGGTAGGGTCGTGGGTGCTACGGGTGGGGGTCGGCAGGTGGGGTACCAGGGATTGCTACATAACCTAGCTGGGACTGCAGTTGGCTCAGGCGTGAATCTCTTACTGTGCTTCTTTTCGCATTCTGGACAAGGCTGAGTTAGTTTTGGAGGCGTGGTGCTGAGAGACAAGTCAGCACTGAGTGAATTTGGTGAAGAAAGTACTGTTTTGTTCGGCTGAAGGTGGGATGGGGAAGTCAGTCGTCTGGGGTACAGTGGTCGCCGGTGTCTGCTAAGTGGAAAGGACGAGTTGCGAAGGCGAGGTGGTGGGACCCTGGGATGGTAGGGACGGGAGTGTGACTGGTTCTGTGGCAGCGCTAGGGCCACCACCACCACACCCACCACACTCACCATAACCTGTAACACAAGAAACAAAGACCATTTATGACACCACCATCACCATCACACACAATACACCATCCGCTCCACAGTAACCCCACATCCACTTCACGCATCACAAAGCACACAGTCACCACACTTCAGGTAGGGGAAATATCACACACACACACACCACCACCTATAATACAACGACACTTCACACATCAAACCATCACCACACTCACCATCACCACCCGTAGCACACTCATCACACAAGCCCTCCACACCAGGGAAGATAAAATACGTCCACATCAGATAGGAGCAACCCACTAGGAAACATTTATGTACTGTACGTTCTGGGTTTTGGCACGTACGTCTGAATCCTGCTGGTTTTAGTTTTAGTGTAAACTGTTGAATCACTCTTCCTCTTAAGCTGTCACGCCTCGTCAGATATCCTCAGTCACCCACAAGCACTCAGAGGGGGAACACATATATTTGGTGGCAGAGAGACGGCATTACCAGTACAAAGCTTTGAACATTTGTATATAGAGTTTAAGTATCCATACCTCTATGTACTCTACACGTAACATGCTAAATTTATATATCATCATCATCATCATCATCATAACTCATTTCTCACCTGGTAATATATTTTTAATGTCGAAATAATCATCATTCTTGATATCAGTGTGAAACGTGCGAGTTGTAGAGGGCTGAGGAAGGGGCGTTACAAAATAATAATAATAATAATAATAATAATAATAATAATAATAGTAATAATAATAATAATTTGGCCATGTGGAGAGGATGATGAGCGAGAGACTGACAAGGAGGGTGTATGTGAGTGAGGTGGAAGAGGGGAGAGGGAGGAGGAGGCCAAGGATAAGAAAGAGGGATGGAGTGGAGAGGTATATGAGAGAGGGGTGTGTGAGCTGGGAGCAGGGTAATGAAGTGGCGGGAGGCAGGGCGACATGGAGGGGATTTGTTTGTAGCCACCCCTTACGGGATTAAGGTATCTGGGAATAGACAGATAGAATAAAATAATAATAATAATAATAATAATAATAATAATAATAATAACAAAAGACAAACTATTCTAAGCAAACAAACACATAATTGTCATCCTCTCATCCTCATCATTATGCCCACTTAATGACGGGGTGAGGTAGGATCCAGAAATAATAAAAACACGAAAGTATAAATATCCACACCATGCTCAGCGAAACGGGCCACACACTCATTCACACAGCACTCAAGCCCCCGGAATCCTGGCCTCACCTCACAAGCATGACCATCTTCACACATACGGGCAAATTCTTAAAGATGTTTTCCAGTACTCACAATTGCCTTCATCCTGGCGAGTATTCAAGGTCTCTGGCGTCTTTTGTCAGCTGTGATCCTCGACTGACACTTGTTGAAATTACGTCAGCTCGTGTGTATCACCAACTCTGCCTCTGAACTGACTGTAAATCCTCGTCAGCACGAATAATGGACTGACAGTGTGGAACGTTGTCAGCTCTCTTCCACCTTGCTCTTCCTCTGCCTCTAGACTGACTCCTTGGAACCTCGTCAGCTTTGATTCTAGTCTGACACCCCTTGAACCATCGTCAGTTCACGTCGTCAGCCTCTCTCTTCCTCTAGCTGACTCTACAAAACTTCCTCAGCTTTGTTCGCTCCTCGCTCTTCCTCCGTCGTCAGCCTTTCTCTCTTCTTCTAACTCCAAGCTGACTCCACAAAACTTCGTCAGCTCTCTTCGCCCCTCGCTCTTCCTCCGTCGTCAGCAGCTGTGATCCTCCTCTCTCTTCGTCTGCCTCTCAACTGATACCCCGAGAAGGCGAGAGTGTCCCAGAACAACCCCTGTCGATTCTGTACCGTCCTTGGGTGTACTTCGAGGGAGACGATTGATTGGGTAAACTTTGAGTACCTTTTTTTTACGGGGTCGCCATATGGATGTACTTGTTGACCCCCATCGCATGCATCGCCTCTCGTCCTTCGTGCCAATCCTCCTCCTCCTCCTCCTCCTCCTCCTCCTCCTCAGTGTGCCGTCACCTTACCCCTTCACTCCGATGTCGTATATGTCAAAATTCGTTCTTGCAACTTCCACACAGTTCTAATTAACCTCGATATTATCATTACGTCTCTTGATATTGACTTCCCTTTGTGCCCTTTATCTGAAATTGCCTTTCCCAAAAACCACAACCACCTCGCTCATCTTTCTGCTGTCATTTCTCTACCCATGCCCATCCTCTCCAAAATCTCTCCTAATCATCTCCTTCCATGATACCCTCAGTACTCTCCTCCAAGCCCACATCTCCGCTGCCTCAATCATCTCCATTTAGTTTCTTCTCGTGGTGTTAAGAATATAATAAGATGGTTTGAGGTCACAGAGGTCGAGTTAGAGTGGCAATTATTATTATTATTATTTTTTTTTTGGGGGGGGATCCAGGGAGCTCAGACCCTCCCCCCCATTTTCTTGAGCAGTGCCACTACTTTCCTGTACAGTGCCACTACTTTTCTTGAGAGTGCCACTACTTTTCTTGAGAGTGCCACTACTTTTCTTGAGAGTGCCACTACTTTTTTTAGAAGTGACACTACTTTTTTTTTAGAAGTGCCACTACTTTTTTGATCAGTGCCACTACTTTATTGATCAGTGCCACTACTTTATTGATCAGTGCCACTACTTTATTGATCAGTGCCACTACTTTATTGATCAGTGCCACTACTTTATTGATCAGTGCCACTACTTTATTGATCAGTGACACTACTTTATTGATCAGTGTCATTACTTTATTGATCAGTGCCACTACTTTTTTGATCAGTGCCACTACTTTATATATCAGTGCCACTACTTTATTGAGCAGTGCCACTACTTTATTGATCAGTGCCACTACTTTATTGATCAGTGCCACTACTTTATTGATCAGTGCCACTACTTTATTGATCAGTGCCACTACTTTATTGATCAGTGCCACTACTTTATTGATCAGTGCCACTACTTTATATATCAGTCCCACTACTTTTTTTTTTTAGCAGTTATCTCTTTCTAAAGTTTATTATAATATTTTTGAGCTATTCCATTTCTTTTTTTTGAACTATATCATTACCTTTTTAAAAACAGTTATTCCTTTTTCTTTTTTTTTTTTACCTGTCATTATTTTCACCTGTAATTCGTTTTTCGACTTTGCCTTCACGTTCATTATTTTTTTTTTTACTTTGTCTATCTGTCTATTTATTGCCAGACGCCTTAATCCCGTAAGGGGTGGCCACAAACAAATCGCCTCCATGTCACCCTGTCCCCCGCCATTTCCTTGCCCTGCTCCCAGCTCACACACACCCCCTCTCTCATACACCACTCCATCCCTCCATCTCATCCTTGGCCTCACCCTTCCTTCTCCCTCCCCCTCCTCCACCTCACTCACATACACTCTCCTCGTCAGTCTCTTTTGTCATTACTCTCTTAAATCGTGTCATTACTTTCTTATATATAGCATTATTTTTTTTTTTTTAGGTCTTCCATTATTTTTGAAACTGCGACATTGCATTTTGGGTCCTCCGTTTTTCGAGTTCTGTTAGCGTATTTTGAACTGTATTTATTTTTGAACTAGCTTTTCGACCTGTCCCTATTGGATTTTGAACCCAGGAGAGAGAGAGAGAGAGAGAGAGAGGGAGGGAGGGAGGGAGAGAGCGTTACTGGTATCTATGAGTTTGACCTCCCCCCTCTGTGTACGTCTTCCTCACACACACACACACACACACACACACACACACACACACAAAGCATCATGTACCCCACTTTCTCACACTCCGCACTCACAGTACATTGGAAACTCAATCTTCACAACCTCCCAAACACGTCACTGCCTCCCACAATCACTGCCTGTCACCCTCCAGCATGTAATAGGGGAAGTGTAAAGCTATACTCCTTTCACCCCAACTTGGCCCAGATTTTCGTCCTTTTGCAGCTTATTTCACGTAGCTCAGTGGCAGAAGGAGACAATACTACGGCTCTACGTCCTCTCCATAGCACTTCTTCGTGACTAGCATCGTGTTTTAGGGGACAGTGTAAAGCTATACTCCTTGTACTCTAACTTGGCCTAGATTTTCGTCCTTTTGCAGCTTATTTCACATAGCTCAGTGGCAGAATGAGATAGTACTACGGCTCTACTTCCTTTCCATTGCACTTCTTCGTGACTAGAGCCATATTATAGTGCTGACGTTTTTGCCATAGCTCAGTGAAAGAATACATTGCTACGGCTAAGCATGAGTGTCCTTCCTTCTTTCCTTCCTTCCTTCCTTCCTTTCTTCCGTCCTTCCTTTCTTTCTTCCTTCCTTCCCTTCCTCCCTCCTTCCCTCCTTCCTTCCTTCCTTCCTTATTTCTCACTCCTCTCCAAACATCAGAGTATCCCTCCATCTTCTACTCTGTGTGTGTGTGTGTGTGTGTGTGTGTGTGTGTGTGTGTGTGTGTGTGTGTGTGTGTGTGTGTGTAAGTAAAATACAGAGAGGTCCATATATTGCGCCTCTCTTACAAAATCTCGTGTTTATAGGGGACGGCTCAATCTACTATCTATCATTCTATCTATCTATATATTGCCAGACGCCTTAATTCCGTGAGGGGTGGCCACAAACAAATCACCTCCATGTCACCCTGTCTAGATTTCACTGCCCTGCCTCCAGCTCACACACCCCTCTCTCATATACCTCTCCACTCCATCCCTTCATCTCATCCTTGGCCTCCACCTCCCTCTCCCCCCTTCCACCTCACTCATACTCTCCTCGTCAGTCTCTCACTCTCCGTCCTCTCCACATACCCACCTTTTTAATTCACACTTGGTTCAGTTCTGTAAAGAATATTAATAATTCATCATTTCATTCATTCATTGCCAGACGCCATGTATCCCAAACGGGGTGGCCAAGGGCATAGAGTTAATTGTTTTACAGGGAGGGGCACTAATCCTCATTTTACTGCCATCAAACTCCTTTATTAGACCTAAGAAGAGATTAGTTTTATTTTTTATCTTTATTTTATTTTCTAGTGATGTTAATGTAGGCTGTATCTCGCTCCCCCTCCCCCCCTAATTCAAAAAAGTCCCCCCTTTGCTATAGAAAATGGATTGAAAATAAATATAAAAGAAGAAATCGGTATGAAGGGGTGAAGGAAATGGGGTGCTTTCTCTCCAGATTTTTTACTTTAGAATCCTTAACACCTCTTCCGTAGCGATTTATTTAAGACATATGACGGGGTAAAGAAAACGGGATTCTCTCTCTCTCTCTCTCTCTCTCTCTCTCTCTCTCTCTCTCTCTCTCTCTCCAAATTTTATGCTTTAGAATCCTTAACACCACTTCCATTGCGATTTATTTAGGACGTATGAAGGGGTAAAGAAAATGGGATGCTCTTTCTCCAGATTTTATGCTTTAGAATCCTTAACACCTCTTCCGTAGCGATTTATTTAGTGCGTCCCTCAACTCCCTATCCCCCGAAGAGAGGATGGGGGGCTGCAGGAGAGGGGGAACTTCAGCCTGCAGTCCACTGGGTTCCAATAGGCAGTCTGTTCCCTGAGGCCTTGAATCGTAGTGTCATTTTAGGGGTTTTCGTTGCACCGTTATCTAAGCGATTTATCTCTGGAATATTTTACCTCGATGTTCTGTTATATTCTGACATTGATTTTGATATCGAAGTAGATGACTTAAATAATAATAATAATAATAATAATAATGATAATAATAATAATAATAATAATAATAATAATAATAATAGTGGTATTAGTAGTAGTAGTAATCATCATCATCATCATCATCATCATCATCATCACCATCATCACCTTCACCATCATCATCGTCACCACCACCACCATCATCATCATCATCATCATCATCATCATCATCATCATCATCATCATCAATCATTTATATATTTATTTATTTTCGTTACAAACTTCCTTTCCACAAGAGGTCACAATTAAGACTATATTAACCTACAAGATACATTTACTAGTCACGAAGAAGTGCTAAGACGTTGCATTATCTTAGAGGGTTTGAGCTGGGAGGGAAGGGGAGAGGGGAGAAGAAGGAGAGGAAGGAGAAGGGAATGAGGCAAGGGGAGAAGGAAGAGAGAGGGGAGGAAGGGAGCAGTAGTGGGGAGAGGAGAGAGAGAGAGAGAGAGAGTAACCTAGCCTCTCTTTCCTACTAGCATCTCTTTTACTTACAACTAGCTAAATCTTACTCCCCAGAAACATTTATATAATTTACAAACTCAGCATTATCGAGGGAAGGCAAGTTGGTCTCCACAAGGGTACAAATCAATAACACGTTTCCCATCACATAATAATAAAAGCATGCATATTATTGGATCCCCCCATTGTGTGTGTGTGTGTGTGTGTGTGTGTGTGTGTGTGTGTGTGTGTGTGTGTTTTCTCTTCAAATCATAATAAACATGCATATTATTGGATTCCCCCCCATGTGTGTGTGTGTGTGTGTGTGTGTGTGTGTGTGTGTGTGTGTTCTCTTCAAATCATAATAAACATGCATATTATTGGATCCCCCCCCATGTGTGTGTGTGTGTGTGTGTGTGTGTGTGTGTGTGTGTGTGTGTGTGTGTGTGTGTGTGCATCTAAGTTATTAGCCAAAGGAAGATGTCTACCCAGTTCAAAGCGAAATGGTATTGAAATCTTTTAGGAAGAAGGAAGAGGAGGAGAAGGAGGAGGAAGAGGAGGAGGAGGAGGAGACGAAGAAAAAGGAAAAGAAGGAAGAGGTGAAGAAGTAGGAGGAGGAGGAGGAGGAGGAGGAAAAGATGAAGAAAAAGAAGAATAAAATGAAGAAGAAAAAGGTAATGAAAAAGGAGGAGGGGGAGGAGGAGGAGGAGGAAGAAGAGGAGGAGGAGGAGGAGGAGGAGAAGTCGATCTAGAAATATTTCTTGCTATTTCTAGAGAGAGAGAGAGAGAGAAGGATAGATTAAGAATGGATGAAGGATGGATATTATAAGGTAGTAAGGTTAGGTAAGGCAGAGTAAGGATGGATTATTACTGACCATATTTAAGGATGGAAAAAGGATGAATTTAAGTTGGTATTATTTAAGACTAATAAGGATGGAGTAAAGATTAAATGTAAACCGGTAAAGGAGGGAGAAGAGTGGTGAGAAATAAGGTCAGTGAGGAGTGAATACAAGACCTCGACATAATTTTGACTAGTAACCAAGGAGACTCATTTCTCCCTCAGTACCAAAGGCTCAAAGAATTTCACTGCACCGCGACTTAGTATTCAGATGGTGAGAGTGTTTGGAGGCTAATTTTGACTAGTAACCAAGGAGACTCATTTCTCCCTCATTACCAAAGGCTCAGAGAATTTTATGCACGAATTAGTATGCAACTTTTTAGTGATCCTGTCCTGTCAATAAAAAAAATTATATATAAAAAAAACAAGGTGGCTAAATTCGACACAGTTAAAGTAGTCCTAGTACTGGGGTCTGGAGGACTAGGGGGCTGGGCTAGTCGACTATCTAGAGGCTGTCCCTAGCAGTGAGGGTCGGGGGTCTGACTGCTAGGCATAAGGAACGTAGTCCTGGCAGTGTAGGGCTGGAGAATAGCACTGGCCTACTTGACGCAGTGGAAGTAGCTCTGGCAGTGAGGGCTGGAGATCGGGCTGGGCTAGTTGGGGGCTGAGGGCTGTGGGCTGGGCTACTGAAGAACTGGTACTGAGAGTTGGACTACTGAAAGACTGAGGGCTGGGGGCTGGGCTACTGTAGAGCTGAGGGCTGGGGGCTGGGCTACTGAAGAGCTGAGGGCTGGGGGCTGGGCTACTGTAGAGCTGAGGGCTGGGGGCTGGGCTACTGAAGCTGAGGGCTGCGGGCTGGGCTACCGAAGGACTGGGTTGCTGGGCTTCTGAGGGGCTGTGGGGTGGGGCTACCGGACCTTGTTACGGCTGGGGCCACAGACGCCATCTTGTCCACCCACCTCACACCACTGTGGGGAGAAAGCAAAATAAATCTTCCCTTTATTCATTCACTAAACCAATAAGATCACAGTACATTGCAATAAAAAAAATAAAAGGCATGCGACACTTCCATTACTATGAATAAAGGAAGGTGAAAGACACAGAACCATTCGTCTTCAACTCTTAGATTCGTTTTCACTGCTCGTGTCGCTTATGATCCTTTGGACGTGCTAAATTCATCCAACTCCTTTCGACGTGCTAAATCTATCTAACTCGCTGATTGATATAAAATTCATCTGTCTCTCCCTGCTACTGGTTTACAGGAAGAAAGTTATGATTTTATTTTTTATTTATTATTCTGGAACATACCTGACTGATGAGGATTCCGTAAGTAAGTCGTCTTTAATATTTGTTCTTTTGGCTTTACTTTCTTGCTAATAAATCCTCCGTATTAGATTTTAAACGTTCTATTGCTACCTCTGAAGCTGGTCTTTACTTCCCCTGAGAATAAAGGAGAGTCAGGCAGCATAATCACCCTCTCCTAACCCTTACGTCTATCGTGGTTAGCTATTTTATCTATTTTCACAACCCCCTATGCAGTCGGTAGGCACTGATCTATTTAATTTGGCAAAATATATTGCTACTTCCATAAAGCAATTAGTTTTTAAAAAGAGAAAATCATGGTGAAGTGAATAGCAATTTCCTATACTCCTTTCACCTTAACTTGGCCCAGATTTTCGTCCTTTTGTAACTTATTTACTGTTGCTTAGTGGTAGAAAAAGACAGTACTATACCTCAACATCATTTTCGTAGCACTTCTTCGTGACTAGCTTATCCTTATGCTATTCTATAATTACAACTCAGCGCTGAAGACAGAGGGATGGCAATTTTAGGCCAAGTTAGAGTAAAAAAAGGAGAAAATTACAGAAGCGGATCCAGGTGTATTTCTAAGGTGTGCCCATATCGCGTTCCAGAATAATGAGGGGTTTGGCATCCTCTCTCTCTCTCTCTCTCTCTCTCTCTCTCTCAGTCAACTAAGTAGCATTTGTCAGTCTAGGATAGTTTGCATTTTGTGTGGGAGAGAGAAACGCGAGTCAGTGGAAGATGCAGTCGATGTGTGTAAAGAACTGTATGCTAATCTGCTGTGTGATAAAGGAGGGGTTTTGGCAGCTTTGACAATACACCTGGAGATTCATACTAGAAGAGAGAGAGAGAGAGAGAGAGAGAGAGAGAGAGAGAGAGTTACCTTGGACGTGGAGGTGGGGGTGAGATGTTCCAGGGATGACTTCGGTTCTGGAAGGTAAACATTTGAGTGAATATAACTTCAGCTTGATACGGGTTTAATATCTACTTCATTGCCATCATTAACGTAAGAGGAAACTGAGGTGTAATGTTTAGAACGAATCGGTAATGAGAAGGTGTTGCAAAAGACTAAAAAACCACTTAGAACAGAACCCTAAATTACACCTATTACTAAATTCGAGAGGGCCAGTTCAGCGGTAATCATTAACTAATAATATTTTTCCATTTTTCGTACCACCAGTATTTGCTCTTATTATCCGTACTATTAGCATTCATCTTTACCTGTTGTCCTCGGTAACTGGCGATGGAAGCGAAGGTGGGTGGGAGAATGAGCCGAGGTGAGGGACTCTGATCTCCACCGTTTTTGCGTCCTTCATCCTCTGCGCTTCTGAGTTGTGAGGGTCTGTGGCGAGTGAGTGGTGTGTGCCCTCAGCAGCGGGGCCGGTATATTTTATGAGCGAAGAAGAACCAGGGAGCAAGTTTGTGGTTGTGGGATTTGAACCTGCGAGTAAGTTTGTGGGTGCAGAATCCAAACCTGGGAGTGTATTCGTGGCTTTAGAATCGGAACCTGGCAGTAAGTTCATTGTCGTAGAATCCAGCTCTTGGGGTAAGGTCTTGGTAGTGGAATTTGAACCTGGGAGTAAGTTATTGGGTGTAATACGACGCAAGATGATGCTTCTCTTGCCTCGAGGGGGATATGGGCAGGTAGTTGGGCGTCTAGTGGTAGGGTAAGGATAATAAGGCTTTGGTAACCAGCAGGGAATATTGCTATACCCACCCCAGCACCCACCACCACTCCAGTTAGGCCAGCAATACCCACTGCCACCACCACCAACAGGACAGTTAGGCCAGCAAACATTACCACTACCACCACTACCAGCACTGCCACCACCACCAACATTACCACCACCACCAACATTACCACCACCAACAGGACAGTTAGGCCAGCAAACGTTACCGCTACCACCACTCCCACCACCGCCACTACCACCAACATTACCACCACCACCAACATTACCACCACCAACAACAGGACAATTAATCCAGCAGTTGCTACTACCACCACCAGCACCACCACCACCGCTACCACCACCACCGCTACCACCACCACCAACACCAACACAACCAGCACCCCAACAACCACCAGGATTACCAATAACACAACCACCACCCCAACAATCACTCGGGTTACCACCACCACCACAACCACTGCCCCAACAACCACCAGGGTTCCCACCAACACAACCACCACCCCAGCAACCCACACCACAACCACCACCACTCCAGCATCCTGACTGATAATACTGTCTCTTTTGACGTTTGGACTTAGGGACGGAAACCACAGAAATCAGCGAATTTGGTGGTGTTTTGTTGCTTGGCTGAGGCTGCGAGGGATCAAAATAGAACAGATTTGTGGTTGATGTTTTACTGTTTGGTTGGGGCTGTGAGGGATCTGGTGTTTTTTTAACTGGTTTGGGCTGCAAGGAATTACTAGGGGGTGTTTGATCGCTCAGCTTGGGCTGCAAGAGATCAGGATAATAGTAATACATATTCCTCTTTCTTCTAAGTCTGTGAGGGGGAACTTGTGAAGGCGTGGTACTGGGAGAAGCGGTGAGAACAAGAGGTCCAGGAGATGAAATGCCTGGCGGAGTTGGGCGCGGGGTTGGTTTCAGGTGCGATGGTCGGTGGTGTCTTCCATACGGTAGGGAGGGGCTGCCAAGGCGAGCTGAGGTGCGGTAGGGTTGAGAGTGTGGCTGGATTTGAGGTAGTGTCAGGGCCACCCCTACCACACCCACCATCACCATCACCACCTGCAACACAGTAACCATACATCAGTTACCACACCACCACCTTACAGGGCAAAATGGTAGATAAATAAATAGATATGGAACTACTTGTGTTCAGTTTCAAAAGCGGGCCATGGAGATTATGCCAGAAATTAACATAAACAACAGGTAGGCTAACAATTATGTCCAGGTGGAATGCACAGTGTAAACCATCTGGAAATGTACATGTCAGTATTTACATTTCGGTATCCTTGCCCATTCATACATGTGTAACTGTGTCAGGGTTCAAGTGATCTGTGGAAAGAGAAAGAGATGCCATTTAGGAAGCTATTGGCAAACGCTGAAGACAAAATGAACATGGGGATTAGAGAGACCACATCTGTTTCTTGACAGTCATGGTTAACAATTGGCCCCCCTATGCAAGTTCTTTTTTTTTTTTCACCTACTTATACTAGAAGAAGGATAACTTAGATATAAAGGGAGTAGAGGGAGAACGAGAAAGAAGAGAGAGAGTGAAAACAGAGAGGCAGCGAGTGCAGTTATTTTGCACTGTCCAGCCGTACTCAAGGTTATCGTCAGTCATCCGCACCTGTCCATACACTATCGTCAATATCCTTCTATTTCAATAAGACTGTCAGTGTCCACATCTAGTAGTCCTTTGTTAATAGCCGCCCTAATGAACATACTACAACGGTGGTGAGCATTATGGTGGTGGCAGCGGTGGGATACGAATTCACGTCAACACCATCACCACCTGTCGCACAATAACCGTAGCACAGTTACAACAACACCGTCACAGTCTGCACAATTACCCCACCTTCACCACATACATCACGACCCTGAATACGCCAGCACAGTTACTACAACACCGTCACAGTCTGCACAATTACCTCACCATCACCACATACATTACAACCTTGTATACACTGTCCACACTTAGGTTACCGCACCATTACGACACACGTCACCACCTGCAGCACAATAACCACACTACAGCCGGTACACCATCACCACACACATTACAGTCTCCAGCACAATAATCACATTTTATTCAGTACATGTACGTTGTTAGGGAGGCCTTTCATGAGAGGCTCTGGATGTGCCTAGGTTAAGGAGACTGAACATAACACGAGTGGTGATTTTTTTTTTTAATGCAGGGAAGAAGGAACCAAAGGCCAGGAGCCCACAAACCGTTCCATCCAAGGAAAAAAACAAAAACAATACAAAAGAGAGCCAAATTCAAGATCCGTTCATTTCGAGATGCCTGGCCACACTGCGTTTGAAAGACTGGAGATCATGGGAAGTAAGAAATACAGACAGAGGGAGACAGTTCCAGAGTTGACCTGTTGAAGGATGTTTTACTTGCTAATTTAACATGTATTCCACCACTAACTGAGCCCTCCAAGAAGCATTTTACTTTTGATTCTGCTACTAAGGCTGCCCTGCTAAATGGTGACTTTAAATCCAGGCATAGTCACAGCGCGTTAGAACTCTCCACATCCCGTCCAGGTGCACATTCTCTGTGAGGTTTGGCCTTTCGTGACTCAGGTGAGGCGTCAGTACGTGGATCTAGTTGGCCAGGTTGATCCCTCGTGTTCTTCCCTTTCTGTGGACACGTTCTGGTGTTGGCCTGTTAGCTGGTGTATGTCTTTAGGATGCTTTTTGAGGTCCAGTCTCATTCCTTGGTGTTGGAGG
>NC_137069.1:2160000-2170000 GCF_032717465.1 Coenobita brevimanus | reverse complement strand
GCCCCCTCCCTCCTTCCTTCTCTCCGTCCCTCCTTTCCCTGCCCCTTCCCCTCCTTTTCTCTCCCTCCCTCCTTTCCCTGCCCCTTCCCTCCTTCTCTCCCTCCCTTCTTTTTCCCCTCCTTCCTTCTCTCCCTCCCTCCTTTCCCTGCCCCCCTCCCTCCTTCTCTCCCTCCCTCCTTTCCCTATCCCCCTCCTCTTTCCTTTCCTTCCCTCCATTCCCTGCCTCCCCTCCTTCTCTCTACCTCCCTCCTTTCCCTGCCCCCCTCCCTTCTTTCCCTCCCTCTCTCCCTCCCTCTCTCCTTCCCAGCAACTCATCCCCCTGTCTGTCACCTCAATCTCCGGCTAATATCCCATCGGCCAGGCCTAGTTAGGTGGTAGTAGTAGTAGTAGTAGTAATAGTAGCAGTAGTAGTAGTAGGTTTAATCGTGGTTGTATGAAATGCGATGAGAGGTAGGAATAAGTCTCCTTGGTTACTATACCCTGTTCACTTTAACTTGGCCCAGATTTTCGTCCTTTTGCACCTTATTCCATGTAGCTCAGTGGCAGAAAAAGACAGTACCACGGCTGTACATCCTTTCCACGGCTCTTCTTCGTGACTAGCATAATATTTTTTTAAGTGAGTGTGCTGTTTGTTTTGATGTGGGTGATGAGGTGGTTTGGCCATGTGGAGAGGACGGAGAGTGAGAGACTAACGAGGAGTGCAGAAAGCGTTATGAGGAATACACTGAAGTGGTTTGGCCATGTGGAGAGGATGGCGAGTGAAAGACTAACGAGGAGAGTAGAAAGAGTTAGGAGAAATATACTGAGGTGGTTTGGCCATGTGGAGAGGATGGCGAGTGAAAGACTAACGAGGAGAGTAGAAAGAGTTAGGAGAAAATATATACTGAGGTGGTTTGGCCATGTGGAGAGGATGGCGAGTGAAAGACTAACGAGGAGAGTAGAAAGAGTTAGGAGAAAATATATACTGAGGTGGTTTGGCCATGTGGAGAGGATGGAGACCGAGAGACTAACGAGGAGAGTGTCTGTGAGTGAGGTGGATGGAGGGGAGAGGGAGGCGAAGACCGAGGGTGCGATGGAGGGATGGAGTAGAGAGGTAGATGAGAAATGGCAGGGGACAGGGCGACATGGAGGCGATTTGTTTGTGGCCACCCCCTTACGGGATTAAGGCGTCTGGCTGGAGATAGATAGATATATAGATAGATAGACTGTTTACTGATACACACTGCGATGATATTTATTATTTATTAAGGAAGCTCCCTAACACCTTTTCCTTAGCGATTTATTTGGCTTATTACACTTTACTGTCCTATTCTATGTTATATAAGTCCTTCTAACATCACCCATACTCTCCATAAATGACGTACAAAAGGATATTAGCCAGCCCTTATCCAAAAATAAATCGCTAAGGAAGAGGTGTTAGGGTGCTACCTTAACCGATGAGTATACCCACGACAATATCTGCTCTCTCTCTCTCTCTCTCTGAATTTGTCTACTTCTGTCTATCTATTTATTTATCAATTTCTCTCTCTTTCTCTCTCTCTCTCTCTCTCTCTCTCTCTCTCTCTCTCTCTCTCTCTCTACGGATGAAGTGAATAAAAAAAGAAAAAAAAAGAAAGAACAGGAAAGAAAAAAGAGTCAATATTAAAGTCTTTCTCCTACACGAATATCATGAGGACAGACAATCAGTTTTTCTAGGCCTCAAAGTTCCCCTTGAAGACAACACAACCATCAAATGCACAGCCAGGTCCCTAATGTTTGTACTGGTGGGTATGAAGGTGCAGTGGGGTAACGATTTTTATCCCTGTGAAAATTTATGCTGTATGCTGATGACTTGGTGCTGACTGCAGAGATGGAGAAGGATGCTGAGGAAGGATTTAGGAAGTGGAGAGAGGGTATGAGGCACAAGGGCTTAAGAGTAAATGCTGATAAAACAAGAGTGATGGTATCTAGGGCTGGTACTGTCGAAGAGGGAGAGTGGCCATGTGCGATTTGCCACAAGGGCGTGGGCCGTAATTCCATCCTGTGCAGTGTTTGTGATAAGTGGGTACATAAGAGATGTAGTGGTATTAGAGGTAGACTGCGAGATAATGCTGATTTCGTGTATAGGGTGTGTCGGGGAGAGCACGTGGAGATTGTCAGGCGTGAAAGGATTGATCTTGCTGGTGAGTCTCTTGAGTGTGTGGAAGAGTTTTGTTATTTGGGAGACGTTATATGCTGGAGGTGGGGCTGGAGCTAGTTGTGTGGCTAGAGTGAGGAGTGATTGGAAGTAGTTCAGAGAGCTGTTGCCTCTCCTGACATTGAGAGGGCTCTCCCTCCGTGTTAAGGGAACTTTGTATGTGGCATGTGTTATGAGTGTAATGCTGTATGGTAGTGAGACCTGGGCAGTAAAGGAGGAGGATAATCTTAGGCTCAGACGTACAGAAATGACAGTGATTAGGTGGATGTGCAGTGCGCCCTGGAATGCAAGGCCTGGGGGGCCAGGTTTACGATGGAAGAGTTGAGAGGAAGAATGGGACTGGAATGTATTGGTGTTGTGACGTGTAGGGGCAGATTGAGATGGTTTGGGCATGTGGAGAGGATGGAGGATAACAGCTGAGTGCGGAAGGTGAGAAGTGTGAACATCGTCGGTAGGGTTACGAGAGGCACCCTGAGAAAGACCTTGGACGAGGTTATAGGGTGTGACCTCAGGGAGAATGGACTGAATAGGGAAGCTGCCAGAGATCGAGCAGCATGGAGAGCCCCCATTAGGTGACCAAAGCCGACGAATGGGAGCATGAGGGAGACAGAGGGTGGAGTTATGAGGCAGGTGGGGTTGGGTTAGGAGACAGGGGGTGGGGTTAAAGGGCAAGGGGGTGGAGTTAGGAGGCAGGGGGTGGGGTTAGGAGACGGGGGGTGGGGTTAGGAGGCAGGGGGGCGGGGTTAGGAGGCAGGGGGTGGGGTTAGGAGACAGGGGGGTGGGGTTTGGGGGCAAGGGGGTGGGGTTAGGAGACAGGGGGTGGAGTTAGGAGACAGGGGGGTGGAGTTAGGAGACAGGGAGTGGGGTTAGGAGACAGTGGGTAGAGTTAGGAGACAGGAGGTGGGGTTAAGAGTCAGGGGGGTGGGGTTAAGAGTCAGGGGCTGGGGTTAAGAGGCAGGAGGGTGGTGTTAGGAGTCAGGGGGTGGGGTTAGGAGGCAGGGGGGCGGGGTTAGGAGGCAGGGGGATGGGGTTAGGAGTCAGGGGGTGGGGTTAGGAAGCAGGGGGGTGGAGTTAGCAGTCAGGGGGGCGGGGTTAGGAGACAGTGGGTGGAGTTAGGAGTCAGGGGGGTGGAGTTAGGAGTCAGGGGGGTGGAGTTAGGAGTCAGGGGGGTGGAGTTAGGAGACAGGGGGGTGGGGTTAAGAGACAGGGGGGTGGGGTTAGGAGTCAGGGGGTGGAGTTAGGAGACAGGGGGTGGGGTTAGGAGACAGTGGGTAGAGTTAGGAGACAGGAGGTGGGGTTAAGAGTCAGGGGGTGGGGTTAGGAGACAGGGGGTGGAGTTAGGAGGCAGGGGGGCGGGGTTAGGAGGCAAGGGGGTGGAGTTAGCGGTCAGGAGGGCGGGGTTAGGAGTCAGGGGGGTGGAGTTAGGAGACAGGGGGTGGGGTTAAGAGTCAGGGGGGTGGAGTTAGGAGACAGGAGGGTGGGGTTAAGAGTCAGGGGGGTGGAGTTAGGAGTCAGGGGGTGGAGTTAGGAGTCAGGGGGTGGGGTTAAGAGTAGGGGGGTGGGGTTAAGAGACAGGGGGGTGGGTTTAGGAGGCAGTGGGGTGGGTTTAGGTGTACAGACCCTGCAGAATGTTATATATACGTGCTCGTAAAATGGAGATACGGAGGCGCCAGTCAGTCCCGTGCGGGCCTTATCATCCCCGGCGTCCCATTTCGTGTAAGATTAAAAATAATGTCGGTAGCAGAAGAGACAGAGACGAAGCAAACCTCTTCCTGTTTCCTCCAACCTTCACTACACCCTCCAACACCTCTGTATGGCCGTGTACTAGGTGTAGATGATTCCCTAGCACCTCTCCCTTAGCGATTTATTTTGCGTATTGCATCTTTTTTTTTGTTTTTTGTTTTTTTATCCTCACCTACGTTACCTAGGCAAAATACGTTCATTCAGCGTCTTGGAGTTGTTTTCTGTTGAGCTATACGTGAGGAGGTAGAGAGAGAGGCAGTAAGGTAGAAGGAAAGGGAGACAGAATCATCATCATCATCATCATTAGTCGTCAGTCTTTACTCATCATCATCATCAACAATCATCATCATCATTATCATCATCATCAGTCGTCAATCTTTACTCATCATCATCATCATCATCATCATCAGTCGTCAATCTTTACTCATCATCATCAATCATCATCATCATCATCATCATCAACAGTCATCATCATCATCATCATCATCATCATCATCATCATCAACACCATAACACACTCCATTCTGAATCGGTGTTGCAAGATGAGATCAAATTATGTTGCACGTCACTCAACCAGGCCAGGCTATGCAACCTCCCCTGTCCTTCTGTCACACACCATCCCTTCACCTTACTCAGTGATCCAGGTGACTTTTACGAATAGAGGCGGCTGTTGGAGGCTGGAATGGACTATCTATCTATCTTTCTATCTATCTATCTGTCTAGCTATCTATCTAACCTCCCCTGCCCTTCTGTCACACCTGTCCTGCTCTTTAATCAATGATCCAGGTGACTTTTACGAATAGGGGCGGTTGTTGGAGGCTGGAATGGACTACTATCTATTTATCTGTCTATCTATCTGTCTGTCTCTATCTATCTATCTATCTATCTATCTGTCTATCTGCCTATCTGTATTTCTATTTGTCTGTCTATCTATCTATCTGTCTGTCTATCTATCTATCTATCCATCTGTATGTCTATGTATCTGCTGTCTGTCTATCTATCTGTCTATCTATCTCTATTTATCTATCTATCTGTCTGTCTATCTGTCTATCTACGGTATCTGTCTATCTATCTATCTATCTAGAGCCAGACGCCATAATCCCGTAAGAGGTGGCCGATTGTCTTTGAGTTAGTTGTTGTACGGGGAGGGGCACTAACCCTCCGTCAACCTACTCTCTGACACGTAGCAAACACGTATGGGTTGGTTATATGGCTACCACCCAGCGTTGTAAATGGTTTCTTGGCGTACAGGACACCATTAGGCTAGTCATTCAATGTAAAGCCACCTGAAAAGAAAAGAAGAGTAATAAAAGTGACAGGAAGGATGGGAGAAATAGGAAGAGAGGAGGACAGACAGAAAAAGAATGATTGAGGTGAAGGGAAAAAGTAAGC
The DNA here is from genome assembly GCF_032717465.1 of Coenobita brevimanus. Classification (NCBI taxonomy): domain Eukaryota; kingdom Metazoa; phylum Arthropoda; class Malacostraca; order Decapoda; family Coenobitidae; genus Coenobita; species Coenobita brevimanus. The sequence continues at coordinate 2,164,689 of NC_137069.1, read as the reverse complement.
AACACTACATCAAGTGAGTGGATGATGGTCGCCGCCAAGTTAGTTATTCTCGGCCATAGCGTTATTCGTTTATCTATCTATCTATTGCCAGACTCCTCAATCCCGTAACGGGTGGCCACAAACAAATCGCCTCCATGTCGCCCGGTCCCCCGCCATTTCACTGCCCTGCTCCCAGTTTGTACCTCCCTCTCTTATATACCTCTCCACTCCATCCCTCCATCTCATCCTTGGCCTCCCCCTCCCTCTTCCCCCCCCCACCTCATTCACATACACTCTCCTCGTCAGTCTCTCACTCTCCATCCTCTCCACATGGCCAAACCACCTCAGTGTGTTTCTCCTAACTCTTCCTATCACATCCACATCCACACCACAACGCTCCTTCACATCCTCATTTGTCAGTCTGTCTCTCCATGTAACTGCACAGACTCCTCACAAATAACTCATTTCTACTGCTCTCACTCTTGACTTGTCTCCTTCCAACAACGTCCAAGCTTCAGTTCCATAAGTTAGGGTTGGTATCACAATACTGTCATGCAGTGAATTTTACTTCTGTGCTCACTTCCCTGTTTCTTATCACTGCCTTCAAGGAACCAGCAACCTTTCTTCCTTGTTGTATCCTTTCAAGCACTTCACCCTCTAAACTTCCATCCTTACTCATCACACTACCCAAGTACTTTAACGTACTCACATTTTCCATTTCCTCACCATCCAACCTCGCTGTACATTCACTGACTTCACCTCTCTCAAAGACCATCACTTTACTCTTCCCTACATTCACCTTTAGATTCCGTTTCTGACACACTCTCCCAAACTCATCCACCAAGCCTTGCAGGTCCCCTTCGTCTTCACTCAACAACACAGTATCATCTGCAAACAACAGTACAGGGCGTTTCCAAACACTACCCTCTCTCACCAGGGCCACTCCAACATCCACTGCCCTACCTTGTACCTCTTTTATTACCCCATCCATGTACAGATTGAACAACCATGGGAGCGCGACACACTCCTGTTTCAATCCAACCTTCAAATAAATCTTTTCAGTGAAGGGAATTGAACTGAATAAATCGTTTGAAGGTATCCGTAGTGAAAGGGTTGATTGAAGGACCAGGGGGGGGGGGTGTTGCTTGCAGGACTCGGGAGGTTGCAAGGCTGAGTGACGTGCAACATATTGAGCTCATCTTGCAGTATTGATTTAGGAGAGTCGCCCCTTGTCAACCCTCCGTCAAAGAAAATGGGGGACACAACAAGAGTCCTGTGAGTGATGAAATACTGAACGATGAAGGGCTAATATTATCTCACTTTTCATCTTTCTGTGGCCACTACTACTACTACTACTACTAGCACCACCACCACCAACACCACTACTACTACTGCCACTATTACTACTACTACAACTACAAATACTAATACTTTTGCTCCTGCTACTACTACTACTACTACTACTACTACTACTACTACTACTACTACTACTACTACTACTACCACCACCACCACTACCACTACTACTACTACTACTACTACTACTGCTACTACTACTCCCAACTCAGTCTCTCCCTGTCTATCAACCAGTCAATCAGTCTTTCTATCTATCTCTCTATCTACCCATCTACCGTACCTCTCCAGCATATCACCACCACCAACCTCATCCTCGTCCTCCTCCTCCCAACTCAGTGTCTCCGTAACCCCAATGGCTACACACACAGGCGCAACAAAAGCAAACAGTTCAGTAGCCCGCATCAACAAACTCCCCAGCGAAGTGACTCACCTCTCTCTCTCCATTCACAAGTGGGACTGTGTACGTGAATGGGTGTGTACGTGGATAGGTGTGTACATGGATGGGTGTGTACGTGGATGGGTGTGTACGTGATGGGTGTGTACGTGGATGGGTGTGTACGTGGATGTGTGCGTACGTGGATGGGTGTGTACGTGATGGGTGTGTACGTGGATGGGTGTGTACGTGAATGGGTGTGTACGTGGATGGGTGTGTACGTGGATGGGTGTGTACGTGATGGGTGTGTATGTGGATGGATGTGTACGTGGATGGGTGTGTACGTGGATGGGTGTGTACGTGGATGGATGTGTACGTGAATGCGGTTGCGTGTACGTGAATGAGTTTGTATGTGGATGGGTATGTGTGTACGTGAATGGGTGTGTGTATCATTTCTCTCTCTCTCTCTCTCTCTCTCTCTTTCTCTCTCTCTCTCTCTCTCTCTCTCTCTCTCTCTATCTATCATATTGTAATCAAGGTGAGAATATTGTTTGTGTGTTTACCTTGTCAGACACACCTTTATGTCATTATAATTATGTTCGCTTACCTCCAAAATGAAATGGCGGGGGACAGAGCGACATGGAGGCGATTTGTTTGTGGCCACCCCTCACGGGATTAAGGGGTCTGGCAATAGATAGGTAGGCACACCTTCAAAATGCTGCCCACGCACGTAAGGTTAGGCTCCGGCAACTTTTCCATCTAAGATCCACTTCCTCCTTAGTTAAAGCTTTCTTCATCTCCCTCCTTCCTTCCAACTTTGCGAGTTTCGTAACATCGTCAGTGCTATCGTTGTCGCACACATTTTCTCATATCTTAGCTTTAAATTCTATCTATCTATCTGTCTGTCTATTACCAGACGCCATAATCCCGTAAGGGGTGGCCAATTGACTTTGAGTTATTTGTTTTACGGGGAGGGGCACTAACCCTCCACCAACCCACTTGTTGACATGTATGGAGCACGTATGGTTTGGTTATATGGTTACCACCCAGCGTTGTACATGGTTTCTTGGCTTACAGGAAACCATTTGGCTTGTCACCCAATGTAAAGCCACCTGTAACGGAAAGAAAAGCAATAAGAAGTGACAGGAAAGATGGGAGAAATAGGAAGAGAGGAGGGCAGGCACAGAAAAAAGAATGATACAGGCTAAGGAAGAAGTAGGCAGCACTACATCAAGTGAGTGGATGATGGTCGCCACCACCTACCACATGCTTTAAATTCGTTCGCTCTTAAAACTCTCAATTTCATGTTTAAGCTTCCTTCCATTACTGTACGTTAGGTAATCTTAGACATTATAACATTAATTTGGTCTTATGCCTTTTGTCTTAAATTCCACGGATGACAAAAAGAATGTTAAGACATCTGGCCATTTCTGATGAAGGATGTTTGTGGAGGCGCTTGTTATGCAGTGTCTGTTTAAGAATATATAATTATGCGAATGAGGAGTTTGGGGAGACAGTTGGGATCGTGTGTGTGTGTGTGTGTGTGTGTGTGTGACTCAGGGCTCTTTTTCTGTTTGCTTTCGTTGTGTATACGTTCGTTCGTTTGGGGAATCGAGACGGGGGAAACTAATGCTTGTGGTTTCTGGTGTGTGAATGACATCTGAGGGGCTGGTGTGGGTGAGAGTGCTAACTTTCTCACACTTGCTTGTACACACACACACACACACACACACACACACACACACACACACACACACACACACACACACACACACACACACATATATATATATAGATAAATAGATAGATAGATAGATAGATACCGTATATATCTATATATTATGTACACAAAATTCCTCCCTCCCCCCCTCTCTCTCTCTCTCTCTCTCTCTCTCTTGTATTTTGTTTTTCTCTTGAAGGGAACTGTTATTGCGGGCTCATGGCCTTTGGTTCCTTCTTCCTCGTATAAAAAAAAAAAAAACGATTTATTTTGCTTATTACACCTCGCCATCCCTCGCTGTGTTACGTAAATCCTTCTAATAACACCTTACTCCACATACATGACCTACAAAACGACATTACACAGCCATAGCCAAAAATAAATCGCTAAAGAATGGGTGTTAGGGAGCTGCATGAACCAACTAGCATACCATCGCCTGTCCTTGATCACCACCCAAACGTTCGCCTGTGTGTGTGTCTGTACCCACACTGCAGTACGTCTTTGAGTAAATATTATGTCTGAGATCAGGGAAGAACGGATTGCATGCAGCTGAGTCATGTACAGTCGCGGGCAAAAATTCGGCGACACTGCTCTGATGGGTGTGGACAGTGTTAGGTGAGGTGGTAAGACGTACAGGAAAAAAGGAAGCTAAGTCGTATGTAGAGGAAGGAAAGATATGGAAGGCAAGGTCAATCTATGTATCTATCTATTTCCAGACGCCATGATCCCGTAAGGGGTGGCCATTTGACTTTGAGGTATTTGTTGTACGGGAAGGGGCACTAACCCTCCACCAACCCACTTGTTGACACGTAGGGAGCACGTATGGTTTGGTTATATGGTTACCACCCAGCGTTGTAAATGGTTTCTTGGCTTACAGGAAACATGCAAGGAAAAATACACGACCACCGCTTTGATGGATGTGGTAATGGAAAGTGTTAGGCGAATTTCTTTGACCTAATATCACTTTGACCTAATATCACTTTGACCTAATATCACTTTGACCTAATATTTCTTTGACCTAATATCACTTTGACCTAATATTTCTTTGAAATAATATCACTTTGACCTAATATCACTTTGACCTAATATTTCTTTGACCTAATATCACTTTGACCTAATATTTCTTTGACCTAATATCACTTTGACCTAATATTTCTTTGACCTAATATCACTTTGACCTAACATCACTTTGACCTAGTATTTCTTTGACCTAATATCACTTTGACCTAATATCACTTTGACCTAATATTTCTTTGACCTA
>NC_137069.1:2150000-2155000 GCF_032717465.1 Coenobita brevimanus | reverse complement strand
CGTCAGATATGAGCAGTGGTGAAGGTAATTTATCCTTTTGTATGTATTTGATGGTATCCCGTCTGGTTGAGCTTGGTTTACTTGTGTTGGGGGGAGACAGAGAGGAACAGGAGGGTGCATTGTTTTACCTGATGCAGTAGGAGGCATCTCGTTAGGTACAGGTAGTGAACAGGTAATTATCCCAGGTGGTAAAAGGCATCCCGTACAGGTGAGGGCAGTGATGAAGTGGGTTTACCTGATGTGCTGGGGTCAGGTGAGGGCAGTGATGAAGTGGGTTTACCTGGCGTGTTGGGGTCAGGTGAGGTCAGTGATGAAGTGGGTTTACCTGGCGTGTTGGGGTCAGGTGAGGATAGTGATGAAGTGGGTTTACCTGGTGTGTTGGGGTCAGGTGAGGGCAGTGATGAAGTGGGTTTACCTGGCGTGCTGGGGTCAGGTGAGGACAGTGAAGGCTTAGTGGGAAGGTTGGTCTACTCTGTTTAGTATCCTGGTATGTGAGGGTCTGAAGGGCTACTTGGACTAACCAATGGATGTCCTACCAAGAGGGCTGTGAGGGCTGGGCTGGAAACTGGGCTACTCTGGGCTACTTTACACAGTGGAGGTATCCCGGCGGTAAAGGCTTGATGGGCGGGCAGGTGAGGGTAATGAGGGCTTGGAGGGGCGGGCAGGTGAGGGTAATGAGAGCTTGGAGGGGCGGTCTGAGGGCTAGTTGACGCAGTGGAAAGTATCCCTACAGGCATCATAACAACACTTTCCACCACCACCACACTGACCGTCCACCACACACTCACGGGCTGGGGGCGGTACTGGCCAACACTTCCTTCCTTTACCCTGGTCTCCTCTACGACAAATCAACCGCAGCCCCAGCCTCTGTAAAAAGCAGGAGGGAGAAAATAAGGTCTGTGGATTAAAAGACAGATTATTACTGGATCTACGTGAACTGAGTGACATCATTCCAAATTTAAACCCTTGATGAACAGTTTATGTAATTCAGAACTTTTTGTGTGTGTGTGTGTGTGTGTTTTTTTGTAGAAAGGTGAAGGGGTCTGGAATGAATTACCTTTGAGACGGTGTTAGGATGATGTGGACAGGTCTTGGAAACAGGGCACTCAGTCACCTCTGAATGTGGAGAGAAAAAATAATGAAGTTTCAGATGTGGAGGAAAAAAATAGAGTTTCAGATAGATGTGGAGGGTAGTAAAGTTTCAGATAGATGTGAAGGGTAATAAAGTTTCAGATAGATGTGAAGGGTAATAGAGTTTCAGATAATTGATACTAGAGTGACAGTGACATAGGCATAGGTGTAGTAAAGGAAGTAAAGGCATATTACATTTAACATCCTTATTACTAAAACATATATGGTATTATTTTTTTTGTTCTTTGAGGCGTGTATCTATCTATCTCTATCTATTGCCAGACGCCTAAATTCCGCAAGGGGTGGCCACAAACAAATCGCCTCCATGTCGCCCTGTGTGTTGTATTATTGTTGTGGTTTCTAAAGTGGATTATTTATTAATTTTTGTTTTTTTTATAATGCTTTGAGACTGATTATTGTTTGAAAGGAAACTAAGATATGATGGTTCTCTCTCTCTCTCTCTCTCTCTCTCTGTTTCTGCCTTTGTCTCTGTCTGTCTGTCTGTCTGTCTGTTTGTCCGTCTCTGTCTGTCTGTCTGTCTGTCTGTCTCTCTCTCTCTCTCTCTCTCTCTCTCTCTCTCTCTCTCTCACACACACACACACACACACACACACACACACACACACACACACACACACACACACACACACTGTCTGTCTGTCTCTCTCTCTGTCTCTCTCTCTCTCTCTCTCTCTCTCTCTCTCTCTCTCACCTCTTTGGCAGCAGTACTTCTTGCCCTCCTCGGTCACGCAGAATTTGAGACAACTGTGGAAGAAGAAGAGAGGAAGCCCGAGGATGAGAATACGTGGAGACGCTTTGGCCATGTGGAGAGAATGGAGAATGAGAAACTGACTAGGAGTGTAGAGTGAGGTAGAGAGGGGGGGAGACCGAGGATGAAAGTACTGCTAGATGGTTCGCCTTTGTGGAGAGAATGGAGAATGAGAAACTGACTAGGAGTGTAGAGTGAGGTAGAGAGGGGGGGAGACCGAGGATGAAAGTACTGCTAGATGGTTCGCCTTTGTGGAGGGAATGGAGAATGAGAAACTGACTAGGAGTGTATACGAGTGAGGTGGAGGGGGGAAGGGGAGGGGGTGATTGGTAGCGTTTATATTGCCACTCTATTTAATAATTAATAAATAACAATAAATCAGTCATTTTTAAAGTAATGTAAACACAAAAGAAGGGAATGAATCTAGTAAAGTATATTGTAAGTAACGTTGAAATAAGGCAATAAGTACAAAATAAGGGAGAGAATCTAGAGAAAGGAAATTATCACAGTCATAATCGACATCAAAATAATGTTTCAAATCACAATAGCAATAAAAAAAAGAAAAAACAGTTTAGTATAATTGTCTCTAGTAAAAATATAAGTACAATAAATAGTAAAAATATTCTTGGTAGTAAAGTTTGAGTCACAACATTAAATATAGATTAAAAAGTCGAGGGAAGGATGCATAAGTCAGTTCTATATACCGTTTGAAATCTTTGAATATTTACGGTGTTGGTTAATGTTGCGGTAAACACAGAATGAGCACGAGTTTTTTTTGGTGGACGTTTAAAGTATATAAGAAACCAAAAAATAAGCCAGAGAGTCCAAAAAAATTATGTATAAGTCACTGGTAAATACAGAATGAAAACCAAAATGATCAGCAGGAGAAAGTTTTAAGTCCTTACCCTCCAGTTTGCTTGACCAGCTGTGCCGTCTGCATCGATCCTGGCAGCTGGGATTGAGAGCTGGATTGAGGCTTCTTTGTTGGCCATTTTGGAGCTGCAGGGGTCGGGATCTGAGGCCTGCTCGTTGGCCATAATGAGCTGGGATGAGTTGGCCACTTTGGGAAGGCTGGGGGTACCGTAGGGTGGGTGTGTCTCACAGTTGGCCAGATTGAAGATTCCGGGGCCGCGTTAAGTTGGCCGCTTCTGTCCGTTGGCCACCTAAGAGATGCTACTGTTGTTATTGGCTGCCTGTTTCTGTTCGTTGGCCAAGCTACGGGGGCCGGAGTCGGTGTCGTTTGGCCACTCCGGTAGGTTGGCCACACCGGGATGGACGGGGTCGTGGTCCGGGGTGGCTCTGTTGGCCATTTGGGGACCTGAAGCGCGGTGTTTGGTCTCCCTAAGGGCCTTGCGTGGGCTGCTGAAGAACCGGCAGGGGGTCTTCTGTAGTCGGAGGACACTGAGGTAACGGAATTAGGGGGGACGTGGACAGCAGTATTCGGCCTTCCTACGGGCCTTCGGTAACTGGAGGGCACTACCTTTGGCCTTCCTGGGGCTACAGAAGGACTGATGGTGGGAGGCCTTCTGTGGGAGTTGGGTACTGCCTGGGATCTTTCTGGGACTGCTGAGGGACTGATGGTGGGAGGCCTTCTGTGGGAGTTGGGTACTGCCTGGGATCTTCCTGGGACTGCTGAGGGACTGATGGTGGGAGGCCTTCTGTGGGAGTTGGGTACTGCCTGGGATCTTTCTGGGACTGCTGAGGGACTGATGGTGGGAGGCCTTCTGTGGGAGTTGGGTACTGCCTGGGATCTTTCTGGGACTGCTGAGGGACTGATGGTGGGAGGCCTTCTGTGGGAGTTGGGTACTGCCTGGGATCTTTCTGGGACTGCTGAGGGACTGATGGTGGGAGGCCTTCTGTGGGAGTTGGGTACTGCTTGGGACCTTTCTGCGGCTACTGAAGGACTGGTGGGAGGCCTTCTGTAGAGGGAGGGCCTTGGAGCGGCTGCATTATGGATCCTAGGGTGTTTGTAGAGCTGCAACTTAAGCGGAGTGACAACCGTTCTGTTTGGCACGATCACCGAGACCTGGTACAAATCGATGACTCGCGGGTGATACGCAGGTACTGAGGCTAAGTTGGGTCTCGGTCTCCTTGGTCTGGCATAACCCGGTCTGGACTTGCTTTGAGACCGGGGTAGGAAAGACCGGGGATATGATGACATTGTTGTCCTTGTGATGCTCGGCTTTACTAGGTTTCCTTTGACTGCACGTATCTTTCTTGCTGACGAGTTCTTAGCTTCGAGAGTTTCAGGGGAAATTTCATTCACAGACGTTTTCCAAGGAGATTGAAAGGAAGAAGTGTAGCCGCTGGAACCATCTGGGACCAAACTAAAGAGTGAAGAAGAAAAAAAAGATGCAGAAGAGGGAGGGAGAGAAGCAGAAGCAGAAGAAGAAGGAGGAGGAGGAGGAGAAGAAGCAGAAGAAGAAGTGGAAGAAGAAGAAAGAGGAGAAGCAGAGGAAGAAATGGAAGAGTGTGCAGGTCCAGGCTTTGGTTGTGCTCTCAATGTGGAATTAGGGTGCGTAGTGGAATTTATAAGTACTTTTACTTCAGGTGTCTCGGCCTCTCTCTTGCCACGACTTCCAGCTTGTCCAGGAGGCTGTTGGTGTGGGTGTTGATACGGCCTGGGTGAAGTTTGACCTGACCACCAATAGGGGGAATACGGGGGGTACTGAGGCCCCCTTTGGCACCACGATGGGGGGTAGGTGGGGTTTGGAGGCCAGGCAGGGTAGGTGGGGTTTGTAGGGTAAGCAGGGTAGGGGTTATAGTAGGGGGGTTTTGGTAGCCAGCATGGGATGGGGGCCTGTGTAGTGGGTATGCAAGGTCTGTTATAAGGTGGCCAATACACACAGGCACCTGGTGAGGGACGTGGATAATAATATGCCTGTCTCTTCCCCCTATGTGTGTCCAGGTGTGCTAGTGGAGATATGCTGAGAGGAGAGGCTGCAGTGAGAGGCCCTGGAGGTGAGATATCTGGCTTTTTACTGTCTGGTGGGAACGGTGTTGATGTGAGGTGCGGTGGCCAGCGGTGTCTAGCTGAAGGTAAGGTGGAGTTGCGAAGGTGCGTTGAGGTGTGGTAGGGTTGAGGGTGTGGCTGGACTTG
>NC_137069.1:2130000-2137500 GCF_032717465.1 Coenobita brevimanus | reverse complement strand
TAGTGGGTGGGGTTGGAGAGGGGTTGTGGTGGTGGAAGTGAGTGGATTTGGGATGGTGTGGTGAGGGTTGGTGTGTGGGGGGGTTGAGGTATTCTCTCTCTCTCTCTCTCTCTCTCTCTCACTGGCTGTTTATATTCGTGTGTGTGTGTGTGTGTGTGTGTGTGTGTGTGTGTGTGTGTGTGTGTGTGTGTGTGTGTGAGAGAGAGAGAGAGAGAATATGTTACTGTTTGAAAATATGATATGGGAATTTGGGAGCGAATAAGTGGATAACATGTTGAAATAAGTGAGATTTGTTGTCTGAAACGTGAAGCTGAGAGAGAGAGAGAGAGAGAGAGAGAGAGAGAGAGAGAGAGAGAGAGAGAGTCATATAGCTACTCAAACCAACATTAAATTTACTCGTCAAAACATATCACCAGTATAATCAGTCTGTCTATCTATCTGTCTATCTATTGCCAGACGCCATAATCCCGTAAGGGGCGGCCATTTAACTTTGAGTTATTTGTTTTACGGGGAGGGGCACTAACCCTCCACCAACCCACTTGTTGACACGTAGGGAGCACGTATGGTTTGGTTATATGGTTACCACCCAGCGTTGTAAACGGTTTCTTGGCTGACAGGAAACCATTTGGCTTGTCACTCAATGTAAAGCCACCTGTAAAGGAAAGAAAAGCAATAAGAAGTGACAGGAAAGATGGGAGAAATAGGAAGAGAGGAGGGCAGGCACAGAAAAAGAATGATAAAGGCTAAGGAAGAAGTAGGCAGCACTACATCAAGTGAGTGGATGATGGTCACCACCACCAACCACTAATAATCAGTCACTCTACAGCTTCCTTTTCACATGAAGGAATTGGCACACACACACAAGCTGCATAGAGAGTCCTAGTGCATGAAATTCCACTTTAACTATGGGATTAGAAAGAGTCCAGTGCATCTGTTAGTAGTCCAATCAGTCCTTCAGTCTGACTACACCTGGCCATCACCTGAGCCCAAAGGGATTAGGGAGTAGGTTAGTACACACGCGTTACTTAGAAATACTAGGCGGATTCCCACCTAGAACACGAATCTAGGAAGTTAGGGGCTGGGAGATAAGGCCGAACAGTTCTTTACCTAACTTTATTGCCTAGAGAGAGAGAGAGAGAGAGAGAGAGAGAGGTGCTAACAACATACCTTTATTGTCTTAGTGCGTCTCTTCTTTGGCCTCCTTTCATTGTTAGGTCTGTACTTCTTTATTTTGAGTAGATCTTTTTGTCATAGGCGACTTTATTTACGTGAGAGAGAGAGAGAGAGAGAGAGAGAGAGAGAGAGAGAGAGAGAGAGAGGGTGCATACGATGTGTTACCATTTGTCAGACACGTACTTAACACGCAAACTCCATTCTCTCTCTCTCTCTCTCTCTCTCTCTCTCTCTCTCTCTCTCTCTCTCTCACGCGAAGCCAACTCTCTCTCCTCTTCTTCTTTTGTTTCTTTGCCATCCAGTCGCCTTTTTCGTCTCCTCCTCTCCTCCTCCTCCTCTTCCTTCTTCTTCGTCCATTCCAAATCTTCACTGATTATTATCTCTCTCTCTCTCTCTCTCTCTCTCTCCAATCTGTCTTTTGAGCTGCCAGACTTTCCACTTACAATCTCGAATCCCATCTTCCCCTGCAGGCTTTCTTTAGAACTAGCTCACTTTCCCCCATTGACTCTCTTTTTTCCTCTCCATCATGCACTCCTGGCTAATGAATTGAAGCCAAACTGTATTGCGTGTTGAAGAAGATAGTATTAGGGAGCAAGAATTGAGTGAGTGGAGGACATTTTGAAGTTTGAAAGTGATGAAAGGACCGTCTCTCTCTCTCTCTCTCTCTCTCTCTCTCATATTTAAACCTCTTTATTCATCAGCCACCATCAATAACCTTTTAAATTACCGGGATAATAATAACAAACCCGGGACATTTAAAGCCGCGTAAACACATTTGGGAGCAGCGCGATCTGGCAACCGCCCCGATGTCAACAAACCATTCATTTCATATATTCACATATATTTGGCGTTCTTGTCAGGATTTTACGAATTGTATGGAACTGTTATCATTTATTCTAAGTCCTCCGTACATTAGAAATTATCAGCTGAACATATATACCGATATTTGATGGATTAGATGAGTGACTTTTTAAAATCAGTGTTGCCATCTCACGAGCCTGCCTCTTACCTCGGCATCATGTCCTGGTCAGTGCACATTTAGACTTGAAAGCGTGTGGCCATGCGCGTGCGGGAGGTAATTATCTTCACTTAAATCTCAAAAACTACTGCTTGAAGGAGGATTTAGTGACTCTCAAACTACTGTGCCACGTCGGAACTTACGGTGAAGCCAGTGATAGTGATTATTTGGGAACGGTGAAGGCGTAAGAGGGAAATTTGTGATCACCTCGACGGGAAGAAGGAAGGCGTGTGATGCAGGTGTCATGGCGTCAGGTTGAGCCAAATATAAACGCATTTCAGGATCTCGACCTTCATGATTTTACATTTATATCTACTTGTGTATGTTTGATAGATAGATAGACAGATGCAGGAGATAGATAGATAGATAGATAGACAGATTCGGGAAATGAAAAGACATTATTAAGGAGTAAAATTGCTCCCTAACACTACGGAGATTTTCTTGACAGCTTAAGACAATGGATTTTTTTTTTGACAGCTTATTACACCAAGGCCAGTGACAAATAAGACAATACTATACATTATTCTCAGACTGTGGGAGACGAGAAGAAAAAAGTTTGTCTGTCTGTCTATTAATCTGTCTGTCTATCTATCTTTCTATCTGTCTGTCTGTCTATTTGTCTGTCTGTAATTCATTTCACAAGAATAAACATGCATGGATGAAAATAATTTATCACATATTTGCAGCCTCTTTCCTCTCTCTCTCTCTCTCTCTCTCTCTCTCTCTCTCTCTCTCTCTCTCTCTCTCTCTCTCCTCGCCGATCAGAGACAGACAGGAAATCGAGAAACACAACGTCAGAATTACCCAGCAACCTTTCACATGAACACAAGGGCGTGGGGGGATGTTCAGTGCAGCCGTCATATTGAAGAGTGACGCCTTTGACACGCTAGATCCGTCCTAATTAAGAGGCTTGAGCGTGAGAGTGTGAGGTGGCGTGATAGGCGAGTCGAGGGGGAGAGGTGGAGGGTGGTGATGGTGTGAAGAGGCCTGGGAATTATAGAGGAACGGGGTAAGGTGGCGAATTATAGGAAGGTGATACTCTTTCCTGGACATGTGTGTCTTGATTATACCTTTGAGATGATGTGATAGTTCTTTAAGGTGTAATAAAATAAATCGCCTAGGAAAAGGTGCTAGGGAGCTTCCATAACCGACGAGAATACGGCTCTCGGTCTGGGAAGCGTGTGTGTGTGTGTGTGTGTGTGTGTGTGTGTGTGTGTGTGTGTGTGTGTGTGTGTGTGTGTAAGTGGAGCCAATGGAAGATTCTAAATAATCCGTGGAGGTATGAAAAATTACACACACACACACACACACACACACACACACACACACACACACACACACACTCCAGCGGAAACATTAACATCTGTTGGCCGCGCGTCATTTTTCACGTGTGTGTGTGTGTGTGTGTGTGTGTGTGTGTGTGTGTGTGTGTGTGTGTTTGTTATCATTATCATCATCATCATCATCCTCTGCCTGTAAAATCCACCATAAAACTTTCTCCACTCTGACCTTCTGGCTGTTAGCTTGTTGCAACCAGTCCCAGCACTTCATGGATCTTCATCTCTCCATCTTGTTCTCTGTCTGCCTCTTCTTCTCACTCCATCACTCCATCTCTGCCTCTTCCTCTCACTCCATCACTCCATCTCTGCCTCTTCCTCTCACTCCATCTCTCCATCTCTGCCTCTTCCTCTCACTCCATCTCTCCATCTCTGCCTCTTCCTCTCACTCCATCACTCCAACTCTGCCTCTTCCTCTCACTCCATCACTGCCTCTTCCTCTCACTCCATCACTCCATCTCTGCCTCTTCCTCTCACTCCATCTCTGCCTCTTCCTCTCACTCCATCACTCCATCTCTGCCTCTTCCTCTCACTCCATCTCTGCCTCTTCCTCTCACTCCATCACTCCATCTCTGCCTCTTCTTCTCACTCCATCACTCCATCTCTGCCTCTTCCTCTCACTCCATCACTCCATCTCTGCCTCTTCCTCTCACTCCATCACTCCATCTCTGCCTCTTCCTCTCACTCCATCTCTGCCTCTTCCTCTCACTCCATCTCTGCCTCTTCCTCTCACTCCATCTCTGCCTCTTCCTCTCACTCCATCACTCCATCTCTGCCTCTTCCTCTCACTCCATCTCTGCCTCTTCCTCTCACTCCATCACTCCATCTCTGCCTCTTCCTCTCACTCCATCACTCCATCTCTGCCTCTTCCTCTCACACCATCACTCCAACTCTGCCTCTTCCTCTCACACCATCACTCCATCTCTGCCTCTTCCTCTCACTCCATCACTCCATCTTGTTCTCTGCCTGCCTCTTCCTCTCACTCCATCTCACCATCTTGTTCTCTGCCTGCCTCATCCTCTCACTCCATCTCTCCATCTTGTTCTCTGCCTGCCTCTTCCTCTCACTCCATCTCACCATCTTGTTCTCTGCCTGCCTCTTCCTCTCACTCCATCTCACCATCTTGTTCTCTGCCTGCCTCATCCTCTCACTCCATCTCACCATCTTGTTCTCTGCCTGCCTCATCCTCTCACTCCATCTCACCATCTTGTTCTCTGCCTGCCTCATCCTCTCACTCCATCTCACCATCTTGTTCTCTGCCTTTCTCACTCCCCCTCCATCTTCCCCTCTTGTTCTCTTCTTTCTCTTCCTTTTATTTTAACTCCATCATCTTCTCTCTTCTGTGTCTGTGTCATTTTCTTTCCTCACACTGTCTTTCAACTATCTCTCTCTCTCTCTCTCTCTCTCTCTCTCACTCCATCTCACCATCTTGTTCTCTGCCTGCCTCTTCCTCTCACTCCACCTCTAGGCCGCCACTCAGTTACCCTGGTTATCCATCTGTTACATGATCTACGTAGGACGCGACCTGCCCACATCCGGATAGACAGACAGATAGATAGATAAATAGATAGATAGATAGGTAGATATTTTAGAATCAGTTATTTCTCTGCTTTCTCACTCCCCCTCTCTTCCCCTCTTTTCTCTTCTTTCTCTTCCTCTTATCTTAACTCCATCATCTTCTCTCTTCTGTGTCTGTGTCATTTTCTTTCCTCACACTGTCTTTCAACTACTCTCTCTCTCTCTCTCTCTCTCTCTCTCCAAAATTCAGTACTTTCTCTCTTCCATATTCTTCCTCTTCCATTTTCCTTTCCTTAACTCTCTCTCTCTCTCTCTCTCTCTCTCTCCATCATCATCTTCATCTTATTCATTTTCTCCTTCTTATCCATCCCCTTCTTCACCTTCCCTTTCTTCTCCTCCATCTTCTTCATCTTCTCCTTCTTCCCCTCCTCCTCCTCCTCCTCCTCCTCTTCTTTTCTCTTCCCTCCCTCCTTCCCTCCTCCCTCCCTCCCTCCCTTCCCTCCCTCCCTCCATTCACGGTCCATTTCCTCCCTGTCTGTACCTTTTCACAAGCTAATCAAACCATCTTCATCCTCTTATTCCTCTTTACGTCTATTCCTTCTTCGTTCTCTATCTATCTGTCTTCTCTTTCTCTCTCTCTCTCTCTCTCTCTCTCTCTCTCTCTCTCATCTTTCACTTGTCTCTCTCTTCTCGTCCTTTCTCAGCAATTCTTCTCTTTTCTCTTCTTCCTGTATCCCATTTCTCTCTCTCTCTCTCTCTCTCTCTCTCTCTCTCTCTCTCTCTCTCTCTCTCAGCTGAATGAAATCGTCCGGAATTCTCAGTTTTTCTTAATATGTTGGACCTGGACGACTCACTTAAAATTTACCTCCCTAACACCTCTTCCTAAGCGATTTGTTTTTATTACACCTTACTATCCTATTCGGTTATATAAATCCTTTTAATATCGCCATACCTATATTTGCATGAAATTCTTTGGGCTCTAAGTATGAGGTGCGAATGAGTCTCCTTGGTTACTAGTCAGATTTATCCCCAAATCTGACAACACCTGGCCCTCACCTGAGCTGCGAAGAGGCTGCGTATCTAAGCCAGGTAAATAATGAATAAGTAAATAATGATAAAAATAATAGAAGGATTTTGTTAATAGGTGAAGTCCTCGGCGTGAAAGGGTGAGATATAACTGGGAGAGCGCATTGATAAAAACAGTAAATGTGTGTGTGTGTGTGTGTGTGTGTGTGTGTGTGTATGTGTGTGTGTGTGTGTGTGTGTGTGTGTGTGTGTGTGTACCATAGTGCATGTATGTGTTCTGAATGAGTGTGAGCGTATGTGTGTCAAGAAATTATATGTACTGTGTGTGTGTGTGTGTGTGTGTGTGTGTGTGTGTGTGTGTGTACAGTAGTGCATGTATGTGTTTTGAATGTTTGTGTCAGAGTGTATATGTATTGTTTTGTGTGTGTGTGTGTGTGTGTGTGTGTGTGTGTGTGTGTGTGTGTGTGTGTGTGTGTCTGTATACCATAGTGCATGTATGTGTTGTGAATGTATGTGAGAGCGTGTGTGTCAAAGAATTATATGTACTGCGTGTGTGTGCGTTCGTGTACGTCTGTATGTATACGTATGTGCGTCTATGCCTATATACGCAGCCTGTCATGACCTCTCTGAACTAGCAGCGTATTTACCCCAGTAATAACACTAACGAGAGCAGTACCAAACGAAATACTTCACATGAACATATAAGAAATGGTTGAAATGCTCAGAAACGCGTCAGTGGAACCATTTACACAAAGAAAGGTGACCATTGTATTCTGAAACTGTGTGTGTGTGTGTGTGTGTGTGTGTGTGTGTGTGTGTGTGTGTGTGTGTGTGTGTGTGTGTGTGTCTGCTTAATACGTGGAATTTAAAGCTAGATATTGTGTGTATGTGTGTGTGTGTGTGTGTACTTAATATGTACAAGTTAAGGTAGATAGTGTGTGTGTGTGTGTGTGTGTGTGTGTGTGTGTGTGTGTGTGTGTGTGCTTAATACATTATATGCAAGTTAAAGCTAGATGATGTGTGTGTGTGTGTGTGTGTGTGTGTGTGTGGGTGGGTGGGTGGGTGTGTATGAATGTATGTATGTCAGAGAGAGAGAGAGAGAGAGAGAGGCGTCAATCTCTATCAGGGAGGAGGAACAAGGGAGCTTTGCCACACTCTGGGAGGAAAGTGAGAGAGTGAGAGAGACGTGTGGGAGGGAGAGAGGGTCGTGTGTGTGTGCGTGAAAGAATGGGGGAGGAGAAAAAGGAGTGAGGGAGGGAAATAGGAGAAATGGAAGGAAAAGTGAGAGAGAGAGAGAGAGAGAGAGAGAGAGGGTGGGAGGAGGGAAGGAAGAGAGGGAATAAAGAAGGAGGGAAGAAGGGAAAGGCGAGGGAGATGGGAATATATATATGGAGAAGGAGAGAGAGGAGGATTGGTGATAGAGATGAA
>NC_137069.1:2102500-2115000 GCF_032717465.1 Coenobita brevimanus | reverse complement strand
CACCTCTTCTAATACCGCCCCGGCACCTACGCTCTCTCCCTCCCTCCTTCTCACACTTTCTTTCCTTCCCCCTCTCCCTCCCTCCTTCTCACACTTTCCTTCCTTCCCTCCCTCCCTCCCTTTTTCCTTCCCTTCCTCTCTCCCTCTCTCCCTCCCTCCTGCATAAACGTCCTCACTTCCTCCCTCCCTTCAGCCCATCCTCCTTCACTTCCTCCCAGCCTCACTCACTCACTCACTCACCCCGTCTCTCTCTCTCTCTCTCTCTCTCTCTCTCTCTCTCGTACTTTCTTTTCCTCTTGTTTCCTCTTTTTTCTCCTCTCCCCCTCCATTTCCCTCACCTTCTTTCCTCCTCTCTTCCTCTCCTCCTCTCTGTCTTTCCTCCTGTCTTTCCTCTCTTCCCCTCTCCTTCTTGGCTTTCTCTCCTCTTTTCTTCATACCATACACAAAGCCATTTTCCCACCTTACACACACACACACACACACACACACACACACACACACACACACACACACACACACACACACACACACACACACACACACACACACACACACACACACACGCAAATCTTGTGGTGTGACGCAACCAGCCAAGCAAACGTAACACTATCCGGAGATGCAACATTATCTCTCTCTCTCTCTCTCTCTCTCTCTCTCTCTCTCTCTCTGTATTATCTCATTACTTTTAATTTACATACATATATATCTTTCCATATCCATCTATATCTATCTATCTATCTGTCTGTCTATCTATCAGTTCATCTATCAGTGTATTACCTCACTTATCACTTAATTTTCATACCTCTATATCTCTCCATATCAGTCTCTATCAATCTGTCTATCTATCCATCTATCTATCTTAGTGCATACCTCTATATCTTTCCATATCAGTCTCTATCAATCTGTCTATCTATCCATCTATCTATCTTAGTGCATACCTCTATATCTTTCCATATCAGTCTCTATCAATCTGTCTATCTATCCATCTATCTATCTTAGTGCATACCTCTATATCTCTCCATATCAGTCTCTATCAATCTGTCTATCTATCCATCTATCTATCTTAGTGTGTATTATTTCATCACTTAATTTACACAACCCTATCATTCTAGGCTATATCTATCAACCTATCTATCTATCCATCCATCTGTCAATCTATCTATCCGTCTATCTATCTCTCTATCTACTAATACCTAAAAGTTACTCGTCAGTCTGGAATCCTTCACCTCAAACTTAATGCCGTGTCAGGGATTAAGTTTTCTCTTTCTTGAGACGGTTCACGAGAAAGCACAAGTCAAGACACAGAAATAGGCCGCCCAGAGAGAGAGAGAGAGAGAGAGAGGGAGAGAGAGAGAGAGAGAGAGAGAGAGAGAGAGAGAGAGATGATTTCTTTTAAGTGGTCAAAGCTCAGTGTGAAAGAAGTTTTAGGTAGATAGATTGATAGATAGGTCGGTAGGTAGGTAGGTAGAGAGAGAGAGAGAGAGAGAGAGAGAGAGATGCTTATGATTTTTTTAGTAGTAATATCTCGATGGTAATAAAAGTACTAGAGAGAGAGAGAGAGAGAGAGAGAGAGAGAGCCCTAGTTATACAGATACACAGACCATACAGACCTTACAATTCATTCTCCTTTCTGATATCAAGCCTTAAAGTTTAGATAGACAATTTGATGCTAAAAAACAGATTGGTATTCGACAGATAGAAGGATGGGAGTGAAATAGATAATGTACTTTGTTATTAGACTTGTAATTTTCAACATTATCATCATCATTATCATCATCATTATCATTATCATCATCATCATCATCGTCATCATCACCATCATCATCACCGTCATCATCATCATCGTTTTCTTCGGTATCATCATCATCACCATCATTATCATCATCTTCATCATCATCATCATCATCATCATCATCGTCTTCGTCATCATCATCATCATCATCATCGTCTTCTTCGGTATCATCATCATCATCATCGTCTTCTTCGGTATCATCATCATCATCGTCTTCATCATCTTCATCACTATCATCATCTTCGTCTTCGTCATCATCCTCACTATCTTTGTCTTCGTCATCATCATCATCATCAACCTCAATCACCCCTTCACTGCAATCCCCCTACCTGATAAACAATAATAATAATTTTAACTCACACCTAATTATAAAAATATTTACAAATAATTCCACCTGACAGGTAAGAAGCAAGTTACACTAAATATTTGCAGATTTATTCGTTCATTAAATATCAGGGTCCGAAAATATATGGTAAAAAAAAAAGGCAAAAAGAGAGGCAGTTTCTTCTGTATGAAAAAATTTATTCCTGTTGTTTTAAGGTAGATTTTCTTAAAGGTATAGTAAAGGGATTTTTTTTTTCTGTTAATTCCTGAAGTTTTTTTTAAAGGTAAATTATAATGACTTTTTTTTTCTTTCAGGTACAGGTGGAATCTTGGTAACCATGGCAACTGGATATTGAGACATACTGGACATCCTTGGACATCCTTCATCCAGGTAACCTCATATGATCCTGTTTACCTGTGTGGCATCCTTAATTACCCCCTGTTTACCTGTGTGACATCCTTAATTACCCCAGACGATCCTGTTTACCTGTGTGTGTGTGTGTGTGTGTGTGTGTGTGTGTGTGTGTGTAAGTATGTACGTATATCCATGTGTGTAAGTCCCTGTGTACGTATGTGGGTGCATGTACGTACAGTATGTGGACGTTCATGTGCACCAACAGCCGTCCACAGTCATCAACATGGACGGTGCGAGCGGAGAAGACAATGCTGTTAGAACCTGTTATGTGACGAGCCTTGCTGGGGTGTGTTGCAGGGGTGTGTTGCAATCTGTGGGGTGTGTTGCAGGGTGTGTTGCAATCTCTGGGGTGTGTTGCAGGGTGTGTTGCAATCTCTGGGGTGTGTTGCAGGGTGTGTTGCAATCTGGGGTGTGTTGCGGGGTGTGTTGCAATCTCTGGCGTGTGTTGCAGGGTGTGTTGCAATCTCTGGGGTGTGTTGCAATCTCTGGGGTGTGTTGCAGGGTGTGTTGCAATCTCTGGGGTGTGTTGCAGGGTGTGTTGCAATCTCTGGGGTGTGTTGCTATCTTTGGGGTGTGTTGCAGAGTGTGTTTCTGTCTCTAGGGTGTATTGCAGAGTGTTACTGTCTTTGGGGTGTGTTGCAGGGTTCGTTGCAGAAGGTTACTGTCTCTGGGGTGTGTTGTTGTCACTGGGGTGTGTTGCAAGGTGTTTTATATATATTTATATATAATTAAATACCGTATATATAAACAATAAATGCAATTTCAGTATGTTGTACTCAGAGAGAGAGAGAGAGAGAGAGAGAGAGAGAGAGACGGGGGGAGGGGGAATTCATACCGGTACGATACAGACTTGAAGAGGAGCAGAATGTTTAGCTAATTGAAAGATGATACTTGCTTTAATTGAGAGAGAGAGAGAGAGAGAGAGAGTCTGTATTGCTTTCCTATTCTTGTTGGTGATATAAAGACAAATAAAATCAGCGCCAGATTACTTTTGTGTTGGGTCTGCCTAGCTAAGTCAAACAAAAGAAAGTGTTACGTGTCTTATAGTGTGTCTGTCCTAACTTGGCCTAGATATTCGGACTCTTGTTGCCCATTTCACGAAAGTCAGTGGCAGAAGATGTAGTAGCAGTAGTAGTAGTAGTGGTGGTGGTGATAGTAGTAATAGTAGTGGTGGTGGTGGTGATAGTAGTAGTAGTAGTAGTAGTTGTAGTAGTAGTATCGGACTGAAAGATTTGAGTCCATATTTAGAAATCGTTTACATTCAACCCTTCAGTTATATCCTCTCTCTCTCTCTCTCTCTCTCTCTCTCTCTCTCTCTCCTTATCTCTTCTGTCTTCCCCTCTCCCTTTCCTCTTCCCCTCTTCCTCCTCTCTTCCTCGTCCTTCCTCTCTTCCCCTCTTCCTCCTCTCTTCCTCGTCCTTCCTCTCTTCCCCTCTTCCTCCTCTCTTCCTCGTCCTTCCTCTCTTCCTCTCTTCCTCCTCTCTTCCTCGTCCTTCCTCTCTTCCCCTCTTCCTCCTCTCTTCCTCGTCCTTCCCCTCTTCCCCTCTTCCTCCTCTCTTCCTCGTCCTTCCTCTCTTCCTCTCTTCCTCTCTTCCTCCTCTCTTCCTCGTCCTTCCTCTCTTCCTCTCTCCCCTTGTCCTTCCTCTCTTCCTTCTCTGTCTGTCTGTCTGTCTGTTTCTCTCTCTCTCTCTCTCTCTCTCTCTCTCGTACAGTCGCGGTCAAAATTCCCTTTACACCCCAGGAGTTTGAAACTAATGAAACAATACCTTTTTCATCCTACTTAACCCCTTCATTTCGGCGACTTATTTTTTTCATTTTTTTCAGATATACCTCAAATGACACAAGTAATCTGGTGTAGGGAATGTTTTTGTGTAATTTACTTCGTTTTTCCTTCCTCTGCTTGTCTGCTAGTCACGAAGAAGTGCTGTTGAGGAGATGCAGAGGACGTGATATCATTCTTGTTCTTGATGCAGCTGTACTCCTTTCGCCTTGATATTGGGAGGGGGGGTGAGTGTGTGTGTGTGTGTGTGTGTGTGTGTGTGTGTGTGTGTGTGTGTGTGTGTGTGTGTGAGAGAGAGAGAAAGAGAGAGAGAGACAGGTGGTGGTGGACATACGGAGGTAAGTAGGGAAGTGGAGAGACAATTTGAGTGAAACTGAGAGAGAGAGAGAGAGAGATTGGTCCTTAAGAGGTGGTCATGTCCTAATGGACACTTTAGGAGCAGGATGAGAGAGAGAGAGACAGACAGACAGACAGACAGACAGAGAGAGAAGGAAATAGAAAAGGGAGAAGCGAAGGAGGAAAGGAAAGGAAAGGGGGGGGTAGGGGAAAGGAGAAGAAAGAAAAGAGGGAGAGGGAGAAAATGGAGACAAAAGATCAAGAGTTGGAGGAGAGAGAGAGAGAGAGAGAGAGAGAGAAAGTAAGTGGGAGGGGAAAGGGAGAGAGAAGGACAGGAGAAGTGAGAAAGTGAGAAAGACCTTAGAAAATTGTGAAAGGGAGAGAGAGAGAGAGAGAGAGAGAGTGAAGGAGCTTGAGAGGAGTGAAGAGGGAGAGGAAGAAAAATGCAAGGAGGAGGAGGGAGGGAGGAAAGCTGGAAGAGGAGCAAAGAGAGAGGGAGGGAGGAAGGGAGGAAGGGAGGGAGGAGAAAAGGCCAAGTGAGGTGGGAGGGAAGTGAGGAAGCTTTGAGAGAGAGAGAGGTGAAGATGGTACGAGTGATGAAAGGGAGAGTGAGAGAAAGTAGGGGGCTGTAGGAAGAAGTTTAGAGAGAGAGAGAGAGAGAGAAAGAGAGTTAGAGAGAGAGAGAGAGAGAAAGAGAGTTAGAGAGAGAAAGAGAGAGAGAGAGAGAGAGAGAGAGAAGGGGGAGTCTCGGGAGATAAGATGGTAATATGAGATAAGGACCCGGGTAGAGAAAGTGGAGATTTGAGAGAGAGAGAGAGAGAGAGAGAGAGAGAGAGAGAGAGAGAATGCTTTAGTGATTTGTTTGTGTGATCAAGTAAAGATGTGTGTGTGTGTGTGTGTGTGTGTGTGTGTGTGTTGATTGTCTTCATTAACCCCTTCACATCAAGGCCGCTCTTCTAAGCATATTGAAATCATCTACAGTACTTATTTTCTGTCTAAGTTCTTAATCAGGGCCCCTCGTGACACCACTTCCCATGCGATTTATTTTACATATAGCATTATTTTTCCTCTTGTAGCTTACGGAGAAAAACTGTTTGTAATTAATGGTATTGAAATGGATATCAGTGTATACTAGGATGAATAGCTTGAGAAAGTGTGTTACGGATCCCATTGTGTCACAAAAAAGAGATCATATGGACTTATAATCTGGACATCATTTAAGAACACACACACACACACACACACACACACACACACACACACACACACACACACACACACACACACACACACACACACACACACACACACACACACACACACACACACACACAGCACACTCATCCTCCCTTGTTTATCACACCGAACATAATAACTTCTCACCCAACACACACACTCCGGCACCACCTCGTAAAGCCAGGCAAAAATCAGTCTGAATATTCCCAGGGCGACATGGAGGCGATTTGTTTGTGGCCACCCCTTATGGGATAAAGGCGCCTGGCAATAGATAGATAGAATACTCCCATCCTGTCTTCCTCACCTGTGTATGTATGTATCCATTACACGTGTACATGAGTGAGGTATGTGTATTTCCATGTACACTAGAGTATCCGTAATAGAAATTCATTGGTATCTTTTTTATGATTGTTGTTCTTGTCTTGGTTTGTTTTAGATGTGGGAAGAATATATTGTGGGTGGGTGTGTGGGTGGGTGTGGGGGGGTGTTTGTGTGTGTGTGTGGGTGGGGAGTGTGTTTGTGGAAATGGGTGTGGGAGGAAGGTTTTGTGGATGGGATGTGTGTGTGTGTGTGTGTGTGTGTCTGTGTGTGTGTGTGTGTGTGTGTGTGTGTGCTGTTACCTTATCATCATCATCATCATCATTATTCTCTAGTTCTTTAAGAGAGGAGGTGGAAGAAGAGATGAAAATAGGTGAAAGGCCTCCGTAGAGTTTATCAAAATGCCTTAGAATAACACATAAATAGATAGATAGAAGGATAGATAGATAGATAGATAGATATCCTTTTCCGCCATCCACATTTCCTTTAGTCGCCCCTCTTGCTCTTTCTCTTCATCTCACTCTATTTTGTCCGTTTTCTTTCTCTCTTTTTTTGCAATTACAGATTCCCACGCACACGCACGCACATGGAAGTACCCACACGCACATGTACAGTATATACATGTACTCACGCAGCCTGTAACCTGAATCTCTCTCTCTCTCTCTAAGAATCCTCTTCTCACCGCTTCTGCCGCCTCCTCTCTTTATTTTTTCTTTAGTCTTCACACACACACACACACACACACACACACACACACACACACACACACACACACACACACACACACACACACACACACACACACACACACATTCCTCCTATCGCCTCTCCGCAACCCTTCTTCCTCTCTCTCTCTCTCTCTCTCTCACAGATTGTTGACATAAGTGCTCATTTTGGGAGGCTGTAAGAGAGGAGATGGCCCGCCCACACGAGAGAGAGAGAGAGAGAGAGAGAGAGAGAGAGAGAGAGGGAGGGAGGGAGGGAGGGAGGAAATGGGATAACTTGATTGGGAGGGAAAATGGGGAAATGGGGGAAGATGTAAGGGAACTGTTGAAAATAGGAGAGAGAGAGAGAGAGAGAGAGAGAGAGAGAGAGAGAGAGAGAGAGAGAGAGAGAGCAACGAGGGAGTAGGGCGACAAAATTAGGAAGGTAGGCAAGGAGAGTGTAGAAAAAGAGAGAGAGAAAGAGAGAGAAAAGTGAGAAAGTTAAAGACAATTGGAACAGGAGGAGGACAAGAGAGAGAGAGAGAGAGAGAGAGAGAGAGAGAGAGATTTACGGATCTGTAGGTTAGGACAGTCTCGCTATAAAAACGAATATAGGGACCTTGAGTGTACAGTGATGGTTGCGTGTATTGCTATGAAGCGACGCCTGTGTGCTATCCTTGTCAGTCACGCTCTGGTTAGCTAAGTCTGATTAGGTAAGTGGGGTCGGTCTCTCTCTCTCTCTCTCTCTCTTAGATTCCTCCTCTCACCTCTCCTGGATGGATGAATAGATAGACAAATAGAAGATAGATAGACAGATAGGCCTAATACATCTTAAATATCAACATTACAGGATTTTTCAGATTGTTAAAAATTCTTCCAAATATCTCTCTCTATATATATATTAGTCGAAAGCTGAAAATAAAACAAAAAGCATAAATGAGAATAAGGACTTTGAATTATATCTTTTTCCTGATTGTATTCTCTTTTCTCTTTAACTTGGCTCAAAATTGCCATCTTTCTTTGATCATGAGTTCCAGCAAGAGATTAACACTGGGATATGATGCTAGTCACGAAGAAGTGCAGTGATGTCGAGCCGTAGCATCGTCATCTGCTAGTGAGCTACGCGAAAGTAGCTGCCGAGGGACGAATAATCTAGGCCAAGTTAAGGTGAAAGGAGTATAGTAGTGTTGAAGTTAGATGGAGTTAGATTTGAGATGACGAAGGAGTGACGAAATATATATATATGTGAAGAAGTGTCAGAAAAAAACCTATACTCCTTTCTCCTTAACTTGGCCCAGATTTTCGTCCTCTTGCAGCATATTTCACGTAGCTCAGTGGCAGGAAAAGACAGTACTGCGACTCTTCATCCTCTCCATAGCACTTCTTCGTGACTAGCACCATATTCTAGTGTCACCCAGTACATCTCAGCGTACATGATGAGGGGATGGCAATGTTTAGTCAGGTCGGAGTGAGAAGAGTATAGTCCTTTTTTTGAGAGAGTGTGACTTACTGTGGAGAGTCTGTGTTTATGTGGAGTGGGTGGAAGTGGAGTTAAGTGGATAAGTGGTAAGTGAGGCCAGGGTCTGCCCACTTCAGTACCCCCCTCTGTTAAGTAGTCTCATCACACCCTCATTACACTTTCACCACATATTCATCACACTCCCTTCACCTGCATTTCTCATAGTACTGTCAGAGTCACATCATCCTCAATGCTTCACCACACCCTCATCACATCCTCCGTCATCTCTCACCACGCCCTCATCACAAACATCCGCTTTCATCTCACCACACCGTCACCACACCCGCACCGCACCCTCATCACACTTCATCACATCCTCCTTCATGTCTCACCACACTCACCACGCCTTATCACACCCTCCTTCATTTTTCATCACACCCTTCCTCATCCCTCACCACACCCTCTCTCATCCCTCACCACACCCTCACCACACCTCACCACATTCTCCTCCATCTCTTACCACAAACTCACCACGCCTTATCACACCCCCCTTCATCTTTCTCACCACACCCTTCCTCATCCCTCACCACACCCTCACCACAACTTTGTCATCACCCTCTCTTCATAAATCCATCACCACCCTGTTTGGAAAGTCGGATCACGATTCAATAACTCACTTCCTTGTTTATCATTACTTGAGTCTCTCTCTCTCTCTCTCTCTCTCTTACTCAAACAGTCCTTCCCTTCTTCCTTCTCACTCAGGCACTTCTCTCTCCCACTTTTTCCTCCATCCTTGTTTACTCTCTCTCTCTCTCTCTCTCTCTCGTCTTGACACGTCTGTATGTCTGTCTGTCTCCGTTTTTCTCCCTGTCTATCCGTCTGTCTCTGTCTGTCTCTGCTGTCTGCCTGTTTCTCTGCTGTCTGTCTCATAGTGTAGTCTGTCTATCGATTTGTCTGTCTGTCTGTCTGTTTATCTCACACTCGTCTCTCTGTCTGTCTCGTTTAAAATGCCTGTCTGTCTGTCTCTGTCTCTGTCTCTCTCTCTCTCTCTCTCTCTCTCTCTCTCTCTCTCTCTTCCACTCTGTCTCCTGTCTGTCTCACCCTGCCTTTCCATCCTGTGACAGACCACCCTTCCTGCCTCACCCTGCTTATCCATCACCTGCCTAACCCTGCCTCCCTGCCTGCCTCACCCATCTTCCCTTCTTCTGCCTCACACTTCCCTCTGTCTTATCCTGTCCCACCCTTTACCTGCCTAAGTGCATGCCTCACCCCTTCCCTGCCTCACCCTAACCCTGCTCACTTCTCTCTCTGCCTCTCCATGAATTCCACTGCCTCTCCATGCATTCCACTGTCTCTCTGATTAACCTGCCTCATCCTGCCGGACCATCACCAACCTCTCCTTACCTGCCTGTCTGCCTTACCTTGCCTGCCTTACCCTACCTGCCTTACCCTGCCATACTCTGCCTACCTTACCCTGTGTAATATTACTCTGCCCACGTTACCTTCCTTGCCGTACCTACCTGCCTAACCCTGCCTATCCACTTCACCTTTCCTCTCGTCTGTCTCACCATTCTCAGTATGCTCTCTCTGCCTACCTGCCTTCATTTATTTATCATTCAACTTTTCAATTCCTTACCTTCCTTCATCCCTTCCTTCAGTTGCCTCCCTCACCCTGCCACCCCATCGCCTGCCTCACCTTACCTGACTGTATGCCTCGCTCTACCTGGCTTCCTCCCTGCCTAATTCACTCTACCTCACCCTGCCTACCCACCTCCCTCTGCCTCTCTGCCTGCCTAACTCATCCTGCCTTACCCTGCCTACTTGCTTGTCTTCTCTTCCTTACTCTGTCCCTTTCCTACCTCATCCTGCCTCACCCTGCCTGCCCCACTCTCTCTGCCTCTCTTCCTACCTAACCCACCCTGCCTTCCCTTATGTCTTTTTGCCTGCCTTACTCTGTACCCTGCCTACCTCATCCTGCCTCACCCTGCTGCCTACCTCCCTCTGCCTCCCTGCCTGCCTCACCTCTGTCGCAGCCACGACCACTTAGCTTCTAGTGTCAACTCATCTGCCTAAACTCGTCAACCCAATCTCCTGCCTCACCATGCCTCACTGTGGGCACCTACCTTACTTCCTCTGCCTCCCCGTCTGCCTAACTCATCCTGCCTGCCTTTCATCCTCTTTCTTCCTACCCATGTCCTGCCTAACCCTACCTTTCTGTCTTCCCCTGTCTTCCTTCTCTTTCCCCACCGTGCCTCCTCTGCCTCACCCTCGCTGCCTTCCTATCCCTGCCTAACCCTACCTCCCCACCCACCTCACTCTGCCTACCTACCTCACTCTTTCTAGTATCCCAATTCCTCCACCTGCCTTATCCCTTCCCTGCCTCCCCATCACCCTACCTACCTCTTGCCTTATCCTGCCTCACCCTGCCTGCCCTCCATCTCTCTCACTGCCTTCCCATTTCCTACTGTTACTCTGCCTTCTTCTCTTCCTCATTCTACTCCCTTTCTCTGCCTAAACTCTGCCTCACCCGCCTTCTTACTTAACATGCATCGCAGTATCATCCCATCTTCCTCCTTCACCCTCTCCCTGCCTCACCCCTTCCTTGCCTGCCTTCCTCCCTGCCTTTCCTCCTTCTCTGCCTACCTCCACTCTACCTTCCTCCCTGCCTTACCTCATCAACCTTGCCTCACCTGTCCTCCTATACTCACCGTCCCTTCTGCATTTCCTCCCCCCTATCTTACCCTGTCTTTCCTTGTCACTGCCTCCCCCTGCCTCACCCTTCCTTACCCTGCCTCCCCCTTCCTCACCCTTTCTCACCCTGCCTCCCCCTGCCTCATGCCTCACCCTGCCTCATCCTTCTTCACCCTTTCTCACCCTGCCTCATGCCTCACCCTGCCTCACCCTTCTTCACCCTGCCTCATGCCTCACCGTGCCTCACCCTTCTTCACCCTTTCTCACCCTGCCTCACGCCTCACCCTGCCTCACCCTTCTTCATCCTTTCTCACCCTGCCTCATGCCTCACCCTGCCTCACCCTTCTTCATCCTTTCTCACCCTGCCTCACGCCTCACCCTGCCTCAGCCACCCTACTTTCCTACCTTCCCATCTCCCCATTTCATACCTTACCTGTCTGCCTTCCAGTCGTACTCCCTACTCTACCCTTCCTCCCTCCTCCCCTTCTGCCTGCTTCCCTCCCTGCCTCACCCCTTCCGTGCCTCACATCTTTCCCGCCTCACTTTTCCTGCCTCACCTCTATCTTGCCTACCTCCTTGCGTCCCCCACCCTACCTCACCCTACCTTCGTTCCATCCTATCTCTCTAGCTACCTTACCCTGCTCTGCCTGTCTGCCTATCTCCTCACTTACTCTGCCTCACCCTGCCTTCCTTCTGCTCTCCCTCTGCCTTTAAATCTCCTACCTTGCCATGTCTTCTTACCTGCCTGCCTTCCTTCTTACAACCCTGCCTATCCCTGGTACCCCTGCCTCACCCCTGCCTCACCCTACCTTCCTAACCCCACCTCCTCACCCACCCTACCTCACCCCTGCCTCACCCTGCCTCTCCTCTGTCGCCGGCCACGCTCTCTCAGCCTCTAGTGTCGCCTCAGCTGCATACCCATCTACCTCAGCTTCCTTTACTGTGCCAACCAGGTCCCTAATGTTTTTTTCCCCTTTTTTTTCGAATTGTGTTTTGGGGCGAATGTTTGGTGTCCTGGAAATATTGAAAACCTGCTTCCCTTTCCTCCTCCTTCCTCCCCCCTCCATCCCTTCCCCCCCTCCTTTCCCCCTTCCTTCCTCTCTTGCTCTCCCTCCCTTCCCCTCCTTCCTTTCCTCCTTCCTTTCCTCTCCTTCCCTCTTTCCTACCTTCCTCCCCCCTTTCCCTTCCCCCCTTCCCTCTCCCCCTACCTTCCTCCCCCCTTTCCCTCTCCCACTACCTTTCTTCCCCCCTTCCCTCTTCCCCTCCCTTCCCCCTACATTCCACCCCCTTCCTTCTTCCCCTCCTTTCCCCCTACCTTCCTCCCCCATTTCCCTCTCCCCTACCTTCCTCCCCCCATTCCCTCTCCCCCTACCTTCCTCTCCCCCCTTCCCTCTCCCTCCCTTCCTCCCCCCTTTCCCTCTCCCCTTCCCTTCCTCCCCCCTTTC
>NC_137069.1:2070000-2087500 GCF_032717465.1 Coenobita brevimanus | reverse complement strand
TATTTGTGTGTGTGAGAGAGAGAGAGAGAGAGAGAGAGAATGTAGAATTGAGATAGATTGATGTATTTGTGTGTGTGTGTGTGTGTGTGTGTGTGTGTGAGAGAGAGAGAGAGAGAGAGAGAGAATGAAGAATTGAGATATAGAGATTGATGTATTTGTGTGTGTGTGTGTGTGAGAGAGAGAGAGAGAGAGAGAGAGAATGTAGAATTGAGATAGATTGATGTATTTGTGTGTGTGTGTGTGTGTGAGAGAGAGAGAGAGAGAGAGAGAGAGAGAGAATGAAGAATTGAGATATAGAGATTGATGTATTTGTGTGTGTGTGTGTGTGTGTGTGTGTGAGAGAGAGAGAGAGAAAGAAAGAATGAGGAACTGAGATACAGAGATTGATATAAGCTGCATTTGCGAGACAGAGAGAGGAAACAAAAATGAAAAACTGAAATCTAGAGTCCTTTAACCATAGATGAAGAAGTTTGAGGTGAAATAATTTGAGTATGATGTAAAATATAGTTGATAAATCCGAAAGAATAGGAAATTGGATCTCTGAAAGCCAGTGAGTGAATGAATGAGAGGTGTATCCTATTTTTGAGTGAGAAAGATCGTGAAATTTGGAAATATACATGGCTGCTGATGAGATGAGAAAAATTATATATGCAATTAGTTTAAAAAATAATAATAATAAAAATAATATGAAAAAATTGAAACCATGCAAATAGCTAGGGATTTTTTT
Source organism: Coenobita brevimanus (assembly GCF_032717465.1). NCBI lineage: Eukaryota > Metazoa > Arthropoda > Malacostraca > Decapoda > Coenobitidae > Coenobita > Coenobita brevimanus. The sequence continues at coordinate 2,086,773 of NC_137069.1, read as the reverse complement.
TGTTTTTTTTTTGAGTTAAGAAAAAATGATATAAAAAAATCTGGAAGCTCAATAATGTCTGGAAACATTCATCATAGAGCTGAGGTGAGGTAGAGCTCCACGTGAGATGAGTAAAGTGAGACGAGTGAGCAGATAGATGTGAGAAATTTTTATGGGAAAGGAAATCTGAAAATATAGAGGCATGGAACGTGAGAGTTAAAATCAGCTGGGATGAGTGATGTGAAGGCTGGTGAAGGTGGAAGTGAGTGGAGTGAAGTGACATGAAGTTCCAGGTATGAGAGGATAATAGGAAGTGACTGAAGTGAAGGGAAGGGAAGTTTAGGACGACTGGGTGAAGTGAGAAGTTATAACATGAGTGAATGAAGGAGAGAAGGCCGGGGAAGTGGAAAGAAGTTCTGAGATGAAGTGTCTGTAGGTGAAAGTGAAGTGTAGTGTAAAGAAGTGACCTGAGGGGAGGAAAGACTTGAGATGGAGCGACAGGAAGGTAAGGGAAGTGAAATGAAGTGACCTGGTAAAAAATATGAAGTGTAAAGAAGTGACGTGAGGAAAGACTTTGAGATGTAGCGACAGGAAGATAAGGGAACTAAAATGAAGTGAGCTGGTAAAATAATGAAGTGAAGTGTAAAGAAGTGACGTGAGGAAAGACTTTGAGATGTAGCGACAGGAAGATAGGGGAAGTGAAATGAAGTGAGCAGGTTAAAAATGAAGTGAAGTGAAGCAACATTGCACTTCAAAGCTGGTCATGTAAGCCAGGTATTTTGCTAGATGAGTGTGAGTGCCATAGTGGGTTCATATGTGCCCAGGTTCTTGTCCTTTTACTGTTACAAGAGTGAGATAGATATTTCCTTTTATATTGTCAATTTACTAGTGGGTTAGGATGATGATGATGATGATGATGATGGTGATGATATATTGCCCCATTTATTAGTGGGTTAGGATGATGGTGATGATGATGACTATTGTTAAGAGTGATTTGTATTATTTTTTTTTATCTCTTTAGGCTGCTCTACAGGATGGATTATGAAACACTGTGTTAAATCAGAAAAAAAGGAAGTATTGCTAGAAGATAGAAGTATTGACAAAAGACAACTCAAAATCTGATACTCCACACAAGCAAACTGAACCACTACTCCTTCTTAAGCATATTATTCCAGTGAACCAAATATTCTGACATGTCCACCTGGTGCATGAATGCTTGGAACAACTTAATTCGAAAAAGCACCTTACTTTGAAACACTATGGATTGAAACAGCACTTCAAATCAACATAAATGCATCAAATCAGCATGAGGCTTCGAAACACAATGGTTCAAAACACCTGCATGCTTTGAATCAACACCAGTCCTCACAACAACATCAGGCTGTGAAACAACATAATGCTTCAAAACACTCCAAAACATGATGCTTCAAAACAACACACCTAGTAATGCTTCAGATGATGTAGCTTCAAAACAACACACCCAGTAATGCTTCAGATGACTATGCTTCAAAACTGCATCAGGTAAGCCATCAAAACACTGTAACTTCAAAACAACACACCCAATAATGCTTTGTTATGCTTCAGAACATCAATTTGCTTCGACATTGCATCAGGTAAGCCATGAAAACAATGTAACTTCACAACAACACACCCAGTACTGTTTCAGAACATCACTTTGCTTCGAAACTGCTTCAGGTAAACCCTCAAAACAACGTACCTTCAAAACAACAAGGCCGGTAATAATTCAGAAACTTGGTGGGGTTCAAAACTGCATCAGGTAAGGCTTTAACACAACGTAACCTCAAAACAACCAGCCAAGTAATGTTTGAGAAATTGGGTGCTTCGAAACTGCATCTTGTGAATCAGCCTCTGTTTCGTTTGCCCGCCTCATGATTTTGACACTTCACCCCCATGTGGGAAGCCGTCCATTTAACCCTTTCAGTACCAGGACGTCCTTCATTCCTGCTGTTTACAGACGATTTTATTCAGCTTAAAAAGAGGCCACTAGCATTGATGGGGGGGTTAGAATTAGCTCTACTCTTTTTACTCAAACTTGGTCTAAATTTGCAAACTCCCCATCTTGAATGTTGAGTTAAACACTAGCACTTGAGTAGGATGCTAGTCACGAAGAAGTGGTATGGGAGGGATGGAGAACCGTATTATTGTTTGCATCTACCATTTATCTATATGTGAGAAAAATACAAGAAGACTATCTGGGCCAGGTTGAAGTGAAAGAGGTATAGCTGTGCAAGACATTGCTTCTGACTTATCTGTGTGGGGGAAAAAAATCAGGAAAAGGAAATCTATGCCAAGTCAAAGTTAAAGAGATATTGTTGTGAAAGACGTTGCTTCTAACTTGTGAAAAAAAAAAAATCTACAAGAAGAAAATATGGGCCAGGTTAAAGTGAAAGACGTATAGCTAAGACGTTGCTCCTGACTTTTCTCATCACCCATCAACCCCTAGGTCATTAGAGGTCAAGGTGAAGAAAATCGTCTGAGAGAAAGAGTGAAATTCGAAGGTCTTGGGACTGAAGGGATGAATTTTACTTGCCAACACAGAGAATCCTTTAGCCCGGCGTGAGGGTAACCTTTTCACCCCGAGGACACGCCTTTCTTTCATTCTTGCTACCCTAGAGAGAGAGGAGTTTTGTTTTTAGTGTGTGTGTGTGTGTGTGTGTGTGTGTGTGTGTGTGTGTTGTAATGGTAATAGGAGGACGATGCTAGTCGGAAGTGATGATGTTAATAGGAAGAGATGATGATGTTCATAGAAAGAGATGATGATGATGTTAATAGAGAGAGATGATGATGATGTTAATAGAGAGAGATGATGATGATAACAGGAAGAGATGATGATGATAACAGGAAGAGATGATGATGATAATAGGAAGAGATGATGATGTTCATACAAAGAGATGATGATGATGTTACTAGGAAGAGATGATGATGATGTTAATAGAGAGAGATGATGATGATGTTAACAGAGAGAGATGATGATGATGTTAACAGGAAGAGATGATGATGATAATAGGAAGAGATGATGATGATGATAACCTGATGAGATGATGATGATGTTAATAGAGAGAGATAATGATGATAACTGGAAGAGATGATGATGATGATGTTAATAGAAGAGATGATGTTAATAGGAAGAGATGATGATGATGATGATGTTAATAGGAAGAGATGATAATGATAATAGGAAGAGATGATGATGATGATGATGATAATAGGAATAGATGATGATGATGATGATGATAGGAAGTGATGATGATGACGATAATGATGTTAACATGAAGTGATGATGATGTTAATAGGAAGAGTTGATGATGGTGATAGAGAGGTGATGTTTATGTTAATAGAAGAGATGATGTTAATAGAAAGAGATGATGATGATGTTAACAGTAAGAGATGATGATGATGATAGAAAGAGATGAAGTTAAGAGGAAGAGGAGTAATATTTTTTCTAAGTAACATTTTCTAAGTAATATTTTCTAAGTAACATTTTCTAAGTAATATTTTCTAAGTAACATTTCCTAAGTAACTTTTCTAAGTAATATTTGATCGTCTGAGGGTAGCAAGAATATATATGAAAAAGGCGTCATCGGCTTGAAGAGGTTAATGGCAAGGGCTGTATTCTAAGCCGGAGATGACGTAAGACCGTTTCCAGAGCGACTTATCCTGGACACCACCTCAGTACAAACTACGTCGATATTAAAGAGATATTGGAAGAGAGATATCAAAGATTATTGAAAAAGGCTAAGATACAATAGCCAGAATAAGTCGCTCAGGAAATGGTGCAAAGACATCTTCCAAACCACCTACACTGCTGCCCCCTATGTTCTGCTGTGGGAGCCTCCAAATGCAACAGCGTAAGGTCGCGTCCGCACCAGAAGCTTGCGGGTGCGGGCGGAAGTTTGACGTCGCCTTAATCTGTATAAGATTTGGAAGTTGGTTACCTCTTAGACATGTATTAAAATTCAATCTGTTTTTACAATTATTAATTTTCCTGGAGATATTTTCCATGGAGTTTTTCGCTCATCCTCTTATATAAAAAAAATTGAAGACTAGTTTTTTCCTTTTGCTCATCATTCTATTATGAAAAAAATGAAGCAAATAGTTTTTCGCTAATCTTCCTGTTATGAAAAAAAAAAAAAATTGATTAGATTTTACTTTCACTCATCATCATATTAAAAAAAAAAAATAGAGTTTTTCGCTAATCTTCCTGTTATGAAAAAATAATGATTTGATTTTTTTTTTTCACTCAACATCACATTATATATAAAAAAAGATGGAGTTTTTCCCTCATCTTCCATATGTGAAAAAGGAAGAAAATTGTGGAATATATTTTTTTTTCCATTCTCCTCATTATGAAAAAAAAGGGAAAATCGAAACTATCTCTAGGAAAGTGATAAAGTTTAATCCATATAAGTAGCCTCACTGGACGCGGGCGGGTGCGGACGGGAATTTATAGGGGCTACAGTGATAGAGATTTCCCGCCCACACCCGCCCGCACTCGCCCACATCCACCCGCACCATCAAGCTTCTGGTATGGAGGCGACCTTGCAGTGCTTAATGGGGAAATTTTTCGGACAGTACATTCATGGATTTCATTTCTGTATGTAGTTTTATTGTATTTATTTATTTATTTATTTTTACGCCTTCACGTGGTGGCACTGATACAGTGGGGTGGTGGAGCTGCCTGGTTATACAAACATCCCTCAATCGTCTTTCTCCCGGAGAGAGGGATAGTGAACTGCAAAATAACAGAACTTTAGCCTGCAGTCCACTGGGTTCACTTTCAGATGAGCCTGGGGTTTAATTACTACTACTACTACGACAACTACTACTACTACCACCACCACAACCACCAGCACTACTACTACTACTACTACCACCAGCACCACCACAACCACCAGCACTACTACTACTACTACTGCTACTACCACCACCACCAGCACCACTACCACCACCACCACTCCCACCACCACTACTACTACCACCACCACCACCACAACCACCACCACCACCACCACACAAATATTGGAAAAAAAAAAAAAAGTTGAATTTTGAGAAAAGTTTATAGAAAAAAAAGTGACGAATTTACAAGACAAATATATAATCACTTTTTATTTTTTTTATTTTTTTTTCATAGTCTCAAAACTCAAAAATCCATGAATATCCAGTTCCAAAAATTTCCTCGCTTGATGTGTCCTGTATATATAGATAGATTTGGCGCCATCACTGCCACTCCATCACCTTACGTTCGCTAGCCTCGCATGCCTCCATCTCTTCCCTCCTATACTCCTTTCACTCTAACTTGGCCTAAAATTGCCATCTCTCCTAGTGCTCAGGTGTAACAATAGGAGTGGAATATTATTGGCCTAAAAATGTTCACTAATTTGTCTATCTATCTATCTGTCTGTCTATCTATCTGCCAGACGCCGTAATCCTAATTTGTAACAATAGATTCTTATAAAATTGCCATCTTTCCATCTTAAATGCTCAAATGTAGCAGACGATTGGCACTAGAGGACGCTAGTCACGAAGAAGTGCAATGGGAAGGGTGTAGGGCTATAGCATTATGATGATGATGATGATGATGATTATTATTACCGTATTATTATTATTATCATTATTATTATTAGTAGTAGTAGTAATATTACATTACTGCTACTACTACTACTACTATTATTATTATTATTTTTATTATTATTATTATTATTATTATTATTATTATCATTATTATTATTATTATTATTTTGCCATTGAGCTACACAAAATAAGCGACAAAAGGACAAACATTTGGTCCAGTTGAGGTGAAAGCACTATAGCATAAGTTTGTATAAGATCTGATAATATATTCTTATTTGAATTTTCACCCCCCCCAAAAAAAAAAACAAAAAAAAAACAAAGGAAAAAAAGATATAAATTGGAAGAGACCTTTGAGGTGTCATATGCAAACTAAATCGCTCAGGAAGAGGTGTTAGGGAGGCCTCCAAGCTCACGAGAATACGGTTTTAACACACCTGCACCACGTGAAGATCAAAGCCTTCATTAGTAGCTTCAGGTGAGAACAGTCCACTTTCTCCTCACCTGCACGTTTTTATTATTATTATTATTATTATTATTATTATTACTACTACTACTACTACTACTACTACTACTATTATTATTATTATTATTATTACTATTATTATTATTATTATTAAGCACTCTTTACAATGGGTCCTCGTTATTAGTTGCACTTTATTATTTTTTTTACTTTCACCTGCAAGATTTATTATTATTATTATTATTATTATTATTATTATTATTATTATTATTATTATTATCTTCATCCACTGCAACTCTATAATGCTGATTTGCCACTTCAGTTCAGAACACAATAAAAATAATAATAATAATAATAATAATAATAATAATAATCATGTATTTTAACACCTTCACGAGTAACACCAATTCACAACACCAAATAAGTAAATAAATAAATAAATAATAATAATAATATATAAATAATAATAATATAATAATAATAATAGTGTGGTATTTTTTTAACGCATCTAATACAGAAGTCTCCTTCATTAACACCACTAAACCAGCGCCCACACCAGCAGTAACGCCTTGCTCTGCCCTGTGCCATAATACCAGGCCACTCATATACCTTGCCATATATATATAAGTAAAGGGGACGAGGTGGGCTGGGAGCACGGAAGCACTTAGGGTCAAAAGGACTGGAATTTTGGGAAAGTAGATGATTTTTTAATGGAATTTTGGAAAAGTAGATGAATTTTTGAGATTTTCGAAAAGTACAGTAGATGATTTTTTGAGGAATTTTTTGAAAAGCAGATGAATTTTTTGAGATTTTTGAAAAGTAGATGATTTTTTGGGGGGGGCAAATTTTTGAAAAGTAGATGATACTTTGGTGGAATTTTTTTGGAAAGTAGATGGTTTTGTGGATATTTTGAAAAGACGATTTTTTTTGGAATTTTTGGAAAGTAGATGATTTTTTGGTGAAATTTTTGAAAAGTAGGTGATTTTAATTAAATTTGTGTGAAAACTGTGAAAATCCTGGTGAAAACTGTGAAAATCCTGGTGAAAACTGTGAAAATCCTGGTGAAAACTGAAAATCCTGGTGAAAACTTTGAAAATCTTGGTGAAAACTGTGAAAATCCTGGTGAAAACTGAAAATCCTGGTGAAAACTGTGAAAGGCTGGTGAAAACTGTGAAAATCCTGGTGAAAATGTGAAAATCCTGGTGAAAACTGAAAATCCTGGTGAAAACTGAAAATCCTGGTGAAAACTGAAAATCCTGGTGAAAACTGTGAAAATCCTGGTGAAAACTGTGAAAATCCTGGTGGAAACTGTGAAAATTCTGGTGAAAACTGTGAAAATCATGGTGAAAACTGTGAAAATCATGGTGAAAACTGTGAAAATCATGGTGAAAACTGTGAAAAGGCTGGTGAAAGCTCTAAGGTGAAAAACTGACCCGATGATGAAAAACCGTGACAGGAGAGTGAAAAACTGTTTGAAAGGATGGTGAAAACTGCTGAAAGGAGACTGAAAACCGTGACAGGAGAGTGAAAAACCGTGAAAGAAGGGTGAAAACTGCTGAAAGGAGACTGACAATCGTGACAGGAGAGTGAAAAACCGTGAAAGAAGGGTGAAAACTGCTGAAAGGTCGATGGTGTTAGGGTTTGGTGATGTAATGTGATATATATGAGATGCAGCCCACCTCACCCCCTCTCACTATACCCTGTTCACCTTAACTTGGCCTAAAATTGCTCCTCTCTCCATCTTTACCACGCTTAGCTGTAACGAGAGACTAGAAATAAGGTGCCTGTCACGAAGAAGTGCTGCGTAAAGCATGTACGAGCGACGTAGTATCCAACAGGCTAAAGGGCATGTTGCAAAAATGTTAATATATTCGGCCAGGTTGAGCTGAACGTAGTATATGTATAGTTTTGATACTCCATTCTACATCCTCTTTTCATACCGTGGGTGATAAATAGATTTTTATATAAACAACACTGGTTTGTAATAGATATAAAAGAGAGGTGTATGGACGAATTTATGTAATATATTAAGAGATGATTATTCTGCCATTCTCCCGCGTCTCCTTGGTTACTAGTCCAAGGGAAGATTTATGTATATCACCATTTTTTTTCTTTTTTTAACGCAATAAAATTTGACTCAATGTCATTAAATAAAGGTAGTGTATTTTTATCCCTGGAATGGGTGAGTGATTTTGCTTTATTATTTTGTTATTATTATTATTATTATTATTATTATTATTTTTATTATTATTGCTGTTGATGTTCTTGTCATTGTTACTATTACCGGTATATTATGTTGTTATTATTATTATTATTATTTTATTATTATTATTAATTATTATTATTATTGTTCTGGGTTTTATTATTACTATTATTTGTATTGCTGTTCTTATTATTGTTACTACTACTACTATTATTATTATTATTATTATTATTATTATTATTATTACTACTACTACTACTACTACTACTGCTACTACTACAACTACCACTACTACTACTACTACTACTTAACCCCTTGTTTACTTCATAACAGGAATAGTGTAGGAGAGGGGCGCCTTCACGTGGTGGCACTGATACAATAGGCGGCACCACTACCCAGTAACCCAACTATCCCTCCCTCCCTATTCCCCGAGAAGAGGATGGTGGGCCGCAGGGGGGGGGGACAGCAGCCTGCAACCCACCGAGTTCAGACCAAAATAACATGGAGGAAGAGGTACGTAAGTCGCATGTCATTCAGTGCAGAGTCACCCAATGAGTGGATGGTAAACGCCCCCATCCACGACGTTTCATTTAGATAGATAGATAGATAGATTGGTAGGTAGATAGATTGATAGATTGATAGGTAGGTAGGTAGAGAGAGAGAGAGAAGAGAGAGACGAAGTGGTGATCCATGCAAAAGTTTGGCGACGGGCAGGTTGCTGACTAACAGGCGGGATAGATAGATAGATAGATAGATAAATAGATAGGTAGATAGATGGAGAGATTTATAAAGCTGAGTTGGGTAGTTAGTGAAGGTTTGCAAGTTACCCCTACTGACAGACAGGCGGAATAGATAGATAGATAGATGGAGATAGATTTATAATGCTGAGTTTGGTTGTTAGTGAGAGGTAAACAGGGTTGTATTCTTAGTATTCAGAGTAGATAGGAGGCTCCGTGATGCAGTCCTGTTGGTGGTTTATTCTGTATTTTACGTTCTCTCTCTCTCTCGTTTTTGTACCGGCAAATTGCTTCACTGAAATAAAATGTTATTGAGGTTAAATGTCCAGAATAATTCGCTTATGAAGAGGTTTTAGGAATGACACACACACACACACACAAAATACACTCAACTAATTTATTCTAAGACCGATTCTCTCTCTCTCTCTCTCTCTCTCTCTCTCTCTCTCTCTCTCTCTCTCAGGTTTAAATATCTTCATTCATAAGCTGCCAATAGACTTTTAAATCGAGAAAGAGAAGCCGCGGATATTTAAAAACAGTACAGGAGTCGGGAAAACAAAGTGCTTTCTGGCAACTACGTGGGTATCTTTGCATCATCCATTTTTCTTATTTTCACAATTTTACGGCGTTCTTGTTAGGATTATGCATGCTAAATGAAACTGCAATTATTTTAACTATGACTTCTGTAAGCTGGAAGTGATTATCTGCAATATTAATACCGGAAATGGATTTAATAAACGTGGCTTGAAGTATAGTGTTGCCATATCCTCCGCCTCTTATATTATTCTTACCACTGAGGAGGCTGGGCAGTGCGCATGGAGACTTCGGAGGGGGTGGGTGTGCGCATGTGCGGGGGTTAATTTTGCACCTCGTAACTAAAACTAACCCTTGACGGAGGAATTAGTGACTCTCCAACTACTATGCGACCTCGAAAGTTTACGTTGATGGCAGTGTTCGTGAATTTAACGAAACGGTGTAGGCGTAAGAGGAAAATTCGTGATCTTGTCGACGTGGAGGGTGGACGCGCCGAGTTGCAATGGCGGATGGTAAGTCGGCTGAAATTTCTCGTTAACTTTCTAGCTTCCTCGTTTTGCGTTTATTTTTACTCGTGTATGTTATTATTTTTTTCTAATGGAGCCAGGAATTTAAAAAGACTTCATTAGGGAGTGAATGAAGGTGGTATATATGTGTATTTTATGTTCTTGCGTATTCATGTTTTTTTTTATTTGCGTTCACTGGTCGCTAGATTATAATGAGATGATGATAGTGGTGATGATGATGATGATGATGATAATGATGATGATGATGATGTGCCTATGTATGTTGTGTTTGTAATTCTTTCTATCTTTCACTTCCTTTTTCACCCTTACATGCTTCACCTCCCCTCCCCTCACATTCCTCACCTCCCTCCTCCCTCCATCTCCTCCTCTTCCTCCCTCTCTCTCCTCCTCATCCTTCTCCCTCCCTCTCCTCCTCCTTCCTCCCTCTCCTCCTCTTCCCCCTCCCTCTCCTCCTCCCTCTTCTCCTCTTCTTTCGCCCTCTCCTCCTCTTCCTCCTCCCTCCCTCCTCCTCCCTCCTCTTCCTCCCTCTCCTACTCTTCCTCCTCCGCCATTCTTCTCTTCCTCCTCCCTCCCTCCTGATCTTCCTCTTCCTCCCTCCCTCTTCGCCTCTTCCGTGTCCTTCTTCCTCTCGTTCCTCCTCCTCTTCCACCCTCCCTCTCCTCACTCCCTCTCCACCTCTTCCTCCTCCCTCTCCTCTTCCTCCTCCCTTCCTTCCTCTTCCCTCCCTCCTCCTCTTCCTCCTCCCTCACTCACCTTCTCTTCTCCCTGACATCTTCCTCCTTCCTTCTTCTTCTGTTCTTTCCTCCTTTCTCACCCTCCTCTTCCTCCTCACTCCTCTTCCTCCTCCCTCCTCTTCCTCCTCTCTTTCTCCTCCTCCTCCTCCCTCCCTCTCGTCTTCCTCCTTTCCTGTCCTCTTCCTCCTCCCTTCCTGTTCTCTTCCTCCCTCCCTCTCCTCCACTTCCTCCCTCCCTCTCCTCTTCCTTCTCCCATCCTCTCCTCCTCTTCCTTCTCCCATCCTCTCCTCCTCTTCCTCCTCCTCCCTCCCATTCCTTCTCATCTTCCTCCTTCCTTCTCATCCTCTCCTCTTCACACACACACACACACACACACACACACACACACACACACACACACGCAGATTTTCACTTACATCACTTTCTTCAGACACCTCGTCATCATTCGTACTTTGCCGGCATGGGGATGGGTTAAATCTGGCTGTCACTCTCCCCTACGAGGAGATACAGTCCTGTAGTGGGCAAATGTATGTAACTTACAGAGCCTTCCAAGTCCACAAGTAAAGATGTTAGAGAGCCTTCCAAGTCCACGAGTATAGGAGGTAAAGCGCCTCCCAAGCCCAAGGGTAATAATAAGGTCGTTGTACGTGGGCGTTAAGCACCTCCTTGAATCGCAATGGTCGTGATGCCTGTTAACATTGGCCGTAAAAGTGGCCTTACCGTGTGTGTGTTGCTAATGACGAGATGGGATAAGGAGCCAGAGGAATGGTGTTACGTATTTCTGTATGTTTATTTATTTTTATTTTTTGATTTGGGTTATTCGTGTCTTTTTCATGTGATTTTTTATAACTTGGAAAATAAGAAGATTGGATAAGGAGCCAGGGAAAATGTGTTAAGTAATTCTCTGTGCTAACATTTATTCATTTATTCATTTATTTTCTTATTTATTTATTTTGGGTTATTCGTGTCTTCTTCATATGATTTTTTTTTATAACTTAGGAAATGAGATGATGGAATAAGGAGCAAGAGAAATTGTGTTACGTATCTGTATCATAACTCATTTATTTATTTATTATATTTGGGTTATTCGTGCCACTTTCGTGTGATTTTTTATAACATGGGAAATGAGAAGATAGGATAAGGAGCCAGGGAAAATGTGTTAAGTATTTCTCTATTATTATTTACTATTTATTTTTTTTATTCATTTTGGGTTATTCGTCCCACTTTCATGCGTTTTTTTTCTTAACTTGGAAAATGAAAAGGTGGAATAAGGAGCCAAAGATATTGTGTTAAGTATTTCTCCATTATTATTTATTTATTTATTATAGGATTTTGTGTTGCCTTCATGCCTTTTTTTTTAAATTGGAAAATGAGATGGAATAAGGAGGCAAAGAAAATGTGTTAAGTATTTCTCTTATTATTATTATTATTATTTTTTTTTGGGGGGGTTATTCGTGCTACCCCTCGTACTGATGGGGTTAAAGTTATCTCTAACCCCTCCAGTGTGAAAAAATATATATATATAATAAAAAAAACTGAAAATATTGCAAATGGTGAGATGGGATAAGGAGCCAGAGAAATTGTGTTAAGTATTTTTCTGTGATAATTCGTTCCCAGGAGTGTTAAGTATTTCTCCATTATAATATTTTCTTTTTTTTATTACTATGGTCTTTCTATATTTTTTTTTATTTCATGGTGTTGAATATTTCTCATCTAAAATCTCATTCTTTGTCTTTCTCTTTTTGGTTTGTTCTGTGGAGTTATTTCTTTGCCTTCCTTTCTTAAATTGATTCTGTAGTTGTTAAAATAAATCTTTGTCTCATTTTGGTATATTCTGTGGAGTATTATTTCTTTCTGTTTTTGGTTTATTGAGTGTTAAGTACTTCTCTGTGGTAACTTTTTTTTTTTATTTAGCGTATTGGTCTTGTGGTACTCCCAGACGGTTTTATTCAGCGTAGGAAGGGGGGTTTAGTAGTGGAGGGGGTTGGACAGCCTAATTACATCCGTTCGAATTTTTCTTCCAATCATGAAGCTTCCAGACGATTTTATTCAGCTTTGGGTGGGTGGGTGTGGGTGAATGGGGGTGTGGGTGAAAGGGGGTGTGGGTAGTTATATGTATGTGTGTACGTATGTATGTGTGTATGTATGTAAGTATGTATGTGTATGTATATATGCATGCATGTATGTATATGTGCATAAATGTGTGTATGTGTATGGGTGTGTATGTATGTGTATGTATATGTGTATGTGTGTATTTGTGTATGTATGTATGCATGTGTATGTGTATGTATGAATGTATGTTTATGTATTTATGTATGTATGTGTGTATGTATGGATGTATGGATGAATGAATAAATGTGTGTGTGTGTGTGTGTGTGTGTGTGTGTGTGTGTGTGTGTGTGTGTGTGTAGTTATGATGTATGAATAGCCAGTGTTGGGTATGGTTGGATATTTCATTTTTGGTGGATTGTGATTGACACGTGACAGACAGACAGACAGACAGACAGACGGCGTGATTGTGTGTGTGTGTGTGTGTGTGTGTGTGTGTGTGTGTTTTGTAGTACTCACAGGTATGGAGAAGGATTGATTTGAGCCGAGAAAGGACGTAGAGGAATGAGGAGATTTATTGCCGAGAGAGAGAGAGAGAGAGAGAGAGAGAGAGAGAGAGAGAATATGATACCTTGACATACTGATAGATAGATAGATAGATAGAGAGAGAGAGAGAGAGAGAGAGAGAGAGAGATTTTGGGAAAAGCCTAGAAAGAGGGAGGAAGGATGTGAGCAGAGAATGAGAGAGAAAATGGTGAGAAGATTTGGGAGGAAAGAGTATGTGGAGGAGGTTTTGTGGGGAAGGAGAGAGAGGAGGAAGAAAAGAGAGAGGAGGAAGGAAGGAGAGAGAGTGGAGAAAGGAGAGACGAAGGCGAAGGGAGAGAGGAGGAAAGAAAGAACGCAGAGGACGAAAGAAGAGGAAGAAAGGAGATAGGAGGCAGAAAGGAGAGAGGAGGAAGAAAGGAAAGAGGAGGAAGAGAGAACTGAGACAGGAGGGAATGAGAGTGTTATATGGGCGTGTGAGGAGGAGTGACAGCGAAAGGAATTTGAGGGAAAGGAAGTTAAAGAAGGATAGGAATAAGAAGAAAGACGATGAGAGTGAGAGACTGACGAGGAGAGTGTATGTGAGTGAGGTGGAGGGGGGAGAGGGAGGGGGAGGCCAAGGATGAGATCATGGAGGTATATGGGAGAGGGAGTGTAACTTGGGAGCAGGGCAGTAAAATGGCGGGGGACAGAGCGACATGGAGGCGATTTGTTTGTGGCCATCCCTTACGTGATTAAGGTGTCTGGCAATAGATAGATAGATGGATAGATGATTTTATTCAGCTGATAGTAAGTTATAGGAGCCGGAAAGCGTATAGTCACCTCTAACGCAATTCTTAATCCAGTCAGTCACCTCTTACGCAATTCTTAATCCAGTCCCCAGTCACCTCTTGCGCAATTCTTAATCCAGTCCTCCCAGTCACCTCTTACGCATCAGACTGGACTACGCTAACCACTGAGCCACCAGGAGCCTTCAAGGAGAAAATCTAGTCTTGGAAGAAAATGTAGGAGTGATATACAGCTTGCAATGGAGGGAAAATGCAAAGGGATGGAGTTGCAAAGTAAGGATGTTGAATGCAAGGCTGAGAGCATGTAGAGGAAAGGCGAAGGTGGATGGGAGAGAGTGGAAGAGTGCATAAGTGAGAGAGAGAGAGAGAGAGAGAGAGAGAGAGAGAGAGAGAGAGAGAGAGAGTGGAAGAGTGCATAAGTGAGAGAGAGAGAGAGAGAGAGAGAGAGAGAGAGAGAGAGAGAGAGAGAGAGAGTGGAAGAGAGAAAAAGTGAGAGAGAGAGAGAGAGAGAGAGAGAGAGAGAGAGAGAGAGAGAGAGAGAGACTACATTTTTATTTTTTAACGTTTAATTTCTCTCTCTCTCTCTCTCTCTCTCTCTCTTTCTCACACACACACACACACACACACACACACACACACACACACACACACACACACACACACACACACACTTGCCTACAAGAAAAACATTTAAAGGAAACCAAAGTCGCGAGAACAAAAGGAGATAAGAAAGAGGTTGTGTGTGTGTGTGAGAGAGAGAGAGAGAGAGAGAGAGAGAGAATCATAATGTGGAGAGGACATTTATAGCGATCCTGACCAGAGAAAGATATGAAAGAGAGAGAGAGAGAGAGACAAACAGACAGTGACAAAAATGAGAGAGAGAGAGAGAGAGAGAGAGAGTGCAATAAACAGATAGGTAGATAGATAGCTAGATAGATGGATGGATGATAGATTGACATTGAAAGATAGATAGATAGGTAGATAGACAGAGGAGGCGAGGGAACAGGCACAGAAAAAGGGAGGGCGTTAAAGAGAGAAAAAAAGAGTAAAAGAGAGAGAAAAAGAGAGTGAAAGAGAGAAAATGAAAAAGAGAGTTAAAGAGAGGACAAGAGAATAAAAGAAAAAAAAACGTGTAGAGCATAAAAGAGAAAG
Organism: Coenobita brevimanus; assembly: GCF_032717465.1. Classification (NCBI taxonomy): domain Eukaryota; kingdom Metazoa; phylum Arthropoda; class Malacostraca; order Decapoda; family Coenobitidae; genus Coenobita; species Coenobita brevimanus. The sequence continues at coordinate 2,071,475 of NC_137069.1, read as the reverse complement.
AGTGAACGAGGACACTGAAATAAGCTGAGAGAGAGAGAGAGAGAGAGACAGACAGACAGACAGACAGACAGAAAGAAAGAGAGAACAGTGCGACAGAATTGATAAAGTGTGTGTGTGTGTGTGTGTGTGTGTGTGTGTGTGTGTGTGTGTGTGTGTGACAGAAGAGAGAGAGAGAGAGAGAGAGAGAGAGAGAGAGAGAGAGAGAACAGTGCGACAGAATTATGATAGTGTGTGTGTGTGTGTGTGTGTGTGTGTGACAGGAGAGAGAGAGAGAGAACAGTGCGACAGAATTATGATAAAGTGTGTGTGTGTGTGTGTGTGTGTGTGTGTGTGAAAAGAGAGAGAGAGAGAGAGAGAGGAGGAATTCTTTTGGTGTCGGCGGTGTGAGAAGAGTCATTACGGGCATAAACTGAGCGATGAGAGAGAGAGAGAGAGAGAAGCAAATTCCCCTCTCTCCGTGTCTGTCTGTCTGTTTGTCTTGTATATCTATCTGTCCTGTTTGTCTATCTACCAATCTGTCTATAGCTGTCTCCCACTTGTGTCTGTCTATCTGTCTTCCTGCCAGTTTATCGCGATCTGTCTACCTGTCTGTTTGTACATAAATAGGATGAGAGAGAGAGAGAGAGAGAGAGAGAGAGAGACCGAATACAGATAGGTCTACATACAGCATACACATACACACATTCATAAGAACAAACATACATAGGCCTACATACATACATACATAACACACACACGTACTGACAATACTTACAGACAGACAGACAGGTAGACAGACAGACAGTGAAAGAAGGTAAATATGCTCTCATTTTGTGCATTTACAGCGAGCACAGCGTGAAAGTGTAGCATAGCGTGATGATGATGCTTATTAGAGTGCATTATGCTGTGTGTGTGTGTGTGTGTGTGTGTGTGTGTGTGTGTGTGTGTGTGTGTTTTAATGAGCTCTGTGTGGAATGGACATAGTATGCTGTTAGGCTTGGTCAGGATGATGATGATGATGATGATGATGATGGTGGTGGTGGTGGTGGTGGTGATGATGATGATTGCTAGTAATAATAATAATGATGATGATGATGATGATGATGATGATTGACAGTAATATTGGTGACGATTATGATGATGTTGATGTTGATGATAATGATGATTGCTAGTAATAATGATAATGATGATGATGATGATGAAGATGATTGCTTGTAATAATGGTAATGATGACGATGGTGGTGGTGGTGATAATGATGATGATGATGATGACGCCTCCAAATGTCTCAACGGAAGGAGGGGGTGAGGGAGGGGTGAAGGAGGGGGTGAAGGAGGGGTTGAGGGAGGGGAGGAAGGGGGTAATCTCACAAGGCCCCTCTATATAATGCAACAACCAGCAACGCACGTCAATTCCCTTGCAACTTTCATAATATACGCCTTTCACTCTAACTTGGCCCAGTGTTCGTCCTTTTACTGCATATTTTCTTTTGCTCAGT
>NC_137069.1:1882500-2062500 GCF_032717465.1 Coenobita brevimanus | reverse complement strand
AGAGAGAGGCGGTGGAAGGAAACTACGATGGATAGGTTGATAGGTAGATAGATAAAGTTACATGGAATCACATTGGCCACGAGAGAGAGAGAGAGAGAGAGAGAGAGAGAGAGAGAGAGAGAGAGAGAGAGAGAGAGAGAGAGAAACTTGCTGATAACTGGCCTCTATCATCTTGCATTTTCTTTTTTCACTCAGCTTCTCGTACACACACTTGCTCTAGCCTCATGATTGTTGTTGTTGTTTCTTACTCCGTCCTGTCTGGCCGAGCAAACCCGTCGACCACAAGTAAGCACCTACAAGTAAACACCTCCAGCACAGTGTAGGGATCCAGAGTCCTTCCCAGGGGGACGTGCAAGGAATTATGGGGAGGTTCGGATCGTGGGTGGACGCCGCAGCTGCCTTACCCAGTGTGCAAGCGCCGTCTCGTGAAACCTTCCCTTTAGCGCCTTTGTCTGGTGATACAGTAATGAAGCGCCTTCCCTTAGTTTTATTTATTTATGTATGCCACGAGATTTATTTTTATTTATTCCACAAGTATGAGATTTATTTATTTATTTATATTTTATTTTTGCCTTAAGTATAGGTTTTATTTATTCATTTATTTATGCCACAAGTATAAGATTCGTTTATTTTATTTATTTTTGCCACAAGTATGAGTTTTATTTTTTTTATTAATGCCACAAGTATGGGTTTTATTAGGGTCGATACAGTGGCAGTCGTCCTACTTTCCTTTCAGATTCCTGGTCACTCTTTTCGGGACTTCAGTAGACGTTTGGTATTGTCCTAGACATTTAAAAAAACATTCGGTAGCTTTTTTTTTTTTTTTAATGCAAGAAAGAAGGAACCAAAGGCCAGGAGCCCGCAAACTGTTCCTTCCAAGAAAAAAAAAAACGATACACAAGAGAGCCAAATTCAAGATCCGTTCATTTCGAGATGCCTGGACACACTGAGTTTGAAACACTGGAGATCATAGGAAGTAGGAAATACAGACAAAGGGAGACAGTTCCAGAACTGACCTGTCGCATAATTGAAGGACTGGCAGTAACGATACAAATCTTTCAATTTCCAAACTGTCCCTCAGTGGTTTCTATGCCTTATTCCATTCCTTCATTTTAAGTGTCCTGTCAGGTGGTTCGTTAGTGGTACTCCAGAATTATCAGTAGTGGTGTTCCTCAGGGTTCTTTCCTTTCACCTACCCTCTTCCTTCATATTTAATAATGATCAGAGCTGCACATCTAGCTTTTCCACTGATGCGCAGGTGACTTCACTCCACTTTCCCACCCTTATCCTTCAAATATAACAATGATCCGAGCTGCACGTCTAACCATTCCATACGCAGATGACTCCAAACCACTTCCACCCATCATCCTTTAAATATAATAATGATCTTAGCTGCAAGTCTGTTTCACCGATACGCAGATGACTTCACTCTTCCTCTCGCAGCTTAGTATTCGTCACAACAATGATGATAATTGCGAGAGGAGGCTTAGGTGTAGGTGACTTGTAATATCTCTGAATTCTGACTTGGGCGAGAGGAATGTTGGTGCTTTTCATGCCTCAGTTCATCCATCTTTCACCTCAACACCATCTTCCATACATACATACATCTTTCACCTGAACACAATCTTTTATACATACAGATACATACATACACAGTATACATGCATACATACATATATCCATCTACTTCGACAGTGTCTTCCACATGACTTTTATACATACATACTGTTACGGCTCTCAGTATAACCTCAGATCATGTTAACTTGTGCTTTCGTGTGAACATTCTAGTCACTAACAAAGAAAAAGTGAACAGAAGGAATAAAAGACAGAATCTGTACTCAGGAAAAGGAAAGACCCTGTACAAAAATATAATATATTAAATAAATACAACTCTTATACCATAAGTCAAAGGATTTACATCAGCACTCCCATCAAACAACAGTAGTATGTGAGCAGCGAATGAGTCAGCTGCCAGGTCAGATCCTATGTCGCCGTTCTGGAAGGTGGGGCTTGCTCACGCCAGGCGGCAGGACACGAATCGAGAGTTGATCAAGCAGACCTCGACTCCGGAACATATGACAGCTGACAGTCCGCAGAAGGGATGCACGGCCCCAGCAGATCAGATCCTCAACTCTGGCTCCTCCCACTGCTCCTAGGCACTCCAACAACATGCGCCAGTGGGCAAGTCCTCGAAGGGTGACACCCACAGCCAGCTCCGACGTGTCACACCTCTTCTTGGCAGCCAAGACAGTCCCTCGCAGCACCTCTATCCACTCCACAGGCAGAGCAACCACAAAGTATAGGCATGAAGGAGTGTGCTAAGGGCGGTGGCTAGTCCACTAACGGCTGGAGCAGCGCGTTGTGCTCGACTGGCTGCTGTTTGGCCTGGAGTTCCAGTCATCAACTCTGTCAGACGCCTCGATCAGCTCGAAGCCCAAAGCCTACTCGTAAACGAAACCCTTGATCCCCTCTGAGACGAACACTAAACAAATAGTTGACAAATTACATATAAGTAAATAATGCAAACACAATACAAGAGACCATGACAACACACCGCCATTTATTTCTGTTAACAATAATTACCGTAACAAACAAATTATATGCAATTTTGAATATTGCAAACAAACAAGAGACTACAAACACATACTACCAGTTACCTCGGTGATCAGAATTCACTGTAACAATACATACATACATCTATCTATATACTATATCTATCTATCTATCTATCTATATATATATATTTGTTTTCACCTCAACACAATCTTCCATACATACATACATACATACATACATATATCCATCTTTCACCTCGTCACAATCGTCCACGTGCCTATTCCCATAACATCTGCTACACACACCTCATTCCCTCACTCCGTCTCAGTATTCTTGGTGTTGATTTGTCTCGCAATTATTTTTTGACTTGCAACATTACTTCTCTAGCACTGCGATTCCTTAAAGTAGAATGAATGAGCCTTGAGTTGCGCTGTTTTGCATTCATCATTCCTTTAAAACGCCATGTCAGCCTTTGTTTCTTTCTTCTCAGTCAGTCAGCCGAGAAATTACTTAAGTGAAACGCCATGTCAGCCTTTGTTTCTTTCTTCTCACAAACGCCGTGCTGCCTATCAAGGAATTTTCATATTGAGGTTTGCCATGGTTCAGGTGATTTATTTATTTATTTATTTATTTATTTATTTTTAATTGACTGGAAGCTAAACCAGATTCCAAAACTAGCTGATTATTCCCTGACAATATCTGGACACTGCTGGGAGTCTTTTGTGTGTATGGAGAATATAATTATGTCTTATCTACCTATCTATCTACCTGTCTTATCTATCTGCCTATCTATATATCTATCTATCTGGCCGTCTGTTTGTCTATCTATCTATCTGTCTATCTGTGTACCTATCTGTCTGCCTATCTGTCTGTCTATCTATCTATGACGCCTTAATCTCGTAAGGAGTGACCACAAACAAATCGCCTCCATGTCGCCTTGCCCTACACTGCCCTCCCCCAACTAACACCTTCATCTCTCATATACTTCTCCACTCCATCTCTCCGTCTCATCCTCTCTCCCCCTCCCATGCCATTACGCTGCCCTTCCCCCAACTCACACCCTCCTCTCTCACATATACTTCTCCACTCCATCCCTCCGTCTCATCCTCAGCCTCTTCCTCCCCTGCCATGACGCTGCCCTTCCCCCAACTCACACCCACCTCTCTTTCTCCACTCCATCCCTCTATCTCATCCTCTGACTCCACCTCCCATGCCATAACGCTGTGAGTGAACCATCGAATTACCTTTTAAACAAGCCCAAAATATATACGAATCGGCCACTAACGAAATCATAAACGCTGGAATTCGTGACCTCGCTCTTTACACGTCCCTCCAGTGTTGACTCTCGCGTTCGTGTCTGTGAATCCATTTAGCGCTAATCCGCCAAATATCCGCCAAAATATGCGCCAATCCCGCGAATTTGGGGTGGACGCGTGGAGACCGTGAGCTGGGTGATTTGGCGAGGGTCACTGAGAGAGAGAGAGAGAGAGAGAGAGAGAGAGAGAGGCCTGAAAAGTAGAAAAGGAATCATAGCATAGAATAGCAAATAGGAAAAAACGGAAGCAAAAAGATAGACACCGTGGATAGATAGATAGATAGATAGATAGAGAGAGAGAGAGAGAGAGAGAGAGAGAGAGAAATATTGGTGTTGGAGAGGGTCGCCTTCTCGTGGTGGCACTGATATGACTGGGGGGGGGGATTCACTGCCTGGTTATACAGACGCCCTTCTTTTCCCTCTGTTCCCAAAAGAGGATGGTGAACTACTGCTACTACTACTACTACTACTACTACTGCTACTACTACTACTACTGCTACTACTACTACATTCCTCGGTAGATCAAGTAGTATTTAGAAGAATCATAATTAGGTAGCAGGAAGGTAGCGATAGCCAGGTAAGAAAATAAGGTAATTACATAGATCAGTGTTGGTGTTTATTGCAGTCATTAGGGCGGGGGTGAGGACAATGGGGTGAGGCAGGGTGATGGAGTCAGGCAGTTAGGCAGGCAGGGGGTGAGGCAGAGTTAGGCACGGTGAGGCAGGGTTAGGCAGGGTGAGCTCGGTTAGGCAGAGTGAGACAATGAGGCAGAGTAAGGCGGCGTGAGTTAGAGTAAGGTAAGTTTTAGAGTGAGGTGGGTATTAGACTGAAGTAGGGTGAGGCAGAATGAGGTAGAGTGAGGCAGGATGAGGCAGAGTGAGGCAGGGCAAGGCAGGGTGGGGTAAAGTGAGGCAGGGCTAGGCAGAGTGAGGCAGGTACTAAATTGAGGCAGGCATAAGAAAGCCAGATTTAGGAGAGTCACCTTATCTGATGCCTAACCTAGCCTAACATGCCACAACATAGCAGCATCACATAGCATAGCATACCACATAACATAGCGTAGCATACCAACATAGTGTAATAGGACTGCGCAACATAACACAGCATAATAGCATAACATAGCTTAAAATAACAGCATTGCATAGCATTACATGGCATGGCATAGCAGTATTGAATAACACATAACGTAGCACCATAACATGCCATAACATAGCATAGCATAACAACATAATACAGAACAGCAGCGAAACCAAGCAAGCTCCCTAACACCTCTTTCTTAGCGATTAATTTATTTTTATTTTTGTTTATTTATTTTTGTATGACAGGGTTAGTATTTTTGTCGGTTAAGGAAGCTCCCTAATACCTCTTCCTAAGCGATTTATTTTACATATTGTACGTTACTATCATCATTTTAATATTGTGCATAAGGAAGGTAAGATATTAACCAGCCGGATACAAAAATAAGTCGCTAAGGAAGAGGTGTTAGGGAGCCTCCTTATTAAACGAGAATAGTGTGTGTGTGTGTGTGTGTGTGTGTGTGTGTGTGTGTGTGTGTGTGTGTGTGAGAGCATCATAGAGAAAGACCTTGGTATCCCAAATTAGCTTAGTTTAGGTGAATTTGGGTCGATTTGGTGATTACCTTATAAATTTCATTCCAACTTCAAACTACTCCTCCTCCTCCTCTCTCTCTCTCTCTCTCTCTCTCTCTCTCTCTCTCTGCGTTGCTGATACGGAAGAGAGAGAGAGAGAGAGAGAGACGAAAAAAACTAGACTGGGCATCTCTCTCTCTCTCTCTCTCTCTAAGCTCCCAGACGAATTTTCTTCCTCATATATATATATATATATATATATATTTTTGCCTTTACGAGAGGATTGTAACGAAGGAGAAGGAAGTGAGATCTTGGAGGGGCGGATAAAGGCTGATATTTGGGACCTAAAAAAAGAGAAAAAAAATAAAGTTTATAAGATATTGGTTGAGAGAGAGAGAGAGAGTAAAGTTGATAAGGTGTTGGTTAAAAAAGAGAAAGAGAAAAATAATAAAGTTGATAAGATACAGTATTATCACTCTCATCTTAAATGTCAGGACCAACTGCCTAGCCCCGGGCCTCTACGCTCCTCATGGGGCAACGTAGGATTGGATGATGGGTGGATGGATGGATAAGATATTGGTTAAAGAGAGAGAGAGACAATAAGGAAGTTGATAAGATATTGGTTTTAGAGAGAGAGAAAAAATATATATATATATTTGATAAGGTATTGGTAAACAGTAAATGAGATTTTGAATTTTGGCGTTCAGAAAAAAACAGTGTTAATAAATAAGAAATGGTAGTAGTAGTTGTAATAGTAGTAGTAGTAGTAGTAGTAGTAATGTGTCTACCTATCTGGCTATAACTCTTGTCTGTCCATCCATTTATGTATTTGTTTGTCTATCTGTGTATCAGTATATATATGTATGCCTTAATCCTGTAGGGAGTGACCATGAACAAATCATCTCATGGCTGCCCTTTCCTTTGTCATCACTCTCTTTCATATATCTCCACCTTATCCTCTGTCTTTCCCTCTGCATTGACCTCCATATCACACACACGCTCCCAGTTAGTCTCTCACTTTGTTACTCAGTATAAGCAAACCATCTCAGAGTTCTCCTAAAACTTCCCAATACATTCACATCACCTCTGAATCTTGGCTTCTCCACAAAATTCACCACAGTTGATGATTTTTTTTTTTTTTTAATTGCAGGTGAGCACCGTACTGATCTATACCACAATCAACCCCTTCCAGCTGGTTCCTGTGATAGACGAGTGGATTCAAACTCACTGAAACATAGAGAGTGACCACATGACCTTGTTTATTAGCCTACCATCATTCCTTATTTAGCCATTACTGACATTCCTTGCTTTAACCCTTTGATAACAATAGTCCTCATCACAGTTATTCCTCACTTAACCCTTTCACCATGATATTCCTGGGGATACAGTAGGTGGTGGATATACAGCCATCATCCACTCTCTTGGTGTAGTGCTGCCTGTTTCTTCCTTCACTTTTATCACTTTTTCTGTATCTGCCCACCTTGCTTCCTATTTCTGTTATTCTTCCTGTCACGTATCATGACACATCTTTCCTCTTCTGGTGGCTCTTCACAAAGGCCCAACTTCAGGTCTCAGTTTTGAACCTGATCCCTAGTTGAAAACCTGGGTTACAGCATAATGTGAGATCACATATATTCAGGATGAGGTTGTGAACTGCTGAAAAGCATAAAGTGTGGTTTAGTCCATCTGCAATTTAAACCATCTCAAAGGGGTGGATTGACGGTATATCAAGGCTGGCAAGTGTTAAGTGTGAATACAAAATTATTCTTTCAAAAGGTTTCTACAGATTGAAGAGTTTGTGGAGAGGAGACTATTGGTTGACATTAGCCAATAGGGTAGTGGTGAACAGTGAGGATATTAAAGATGCATGGAGACAGCATTATAGCCGGTTGTTGAATGAGGAGTTTGACTGGGACAGGGAAGGTTTGGGGCCAGCAGATCCAGTGTTTGGCCCTTGGCCTTTGATTGATGCTGCTACTGTGAGTGAGGCAATAGGCAGGATGAAGGTGGGGAAGGCAGCAGGTGTGTCTGGGTTGACTGCCGAAATGTTGAAGGTCTCAAGAGATATGGGGGTGAGGTTAGTCACTGACCTGATAAATATGATTATTTATGAGTGTGTTGTCCCAGATGATTGGCTGAAGAGTGTAACTGTAAATGTGTATAAAGGGAAGGGTGATGCCCTGGAAAGAGGAAATTATAGAGGTGTGTAGATCAGATAATGAAGGTAATGGAGAGAGTTTTAGAAGGTATGATTAGAGAAAGAGTGAATATTGATGAGATGCAGTTTGGGTTTATGCCAGGCCTAGACCACTGATGCCATATTCATTGTTCGACAGCTTCAGGAAAAATATATTGGTAGGAGAAGGGATCCGTGTTTTGTTTTTGTTGATTTGGAAAAGGCCTTTGACAGAGTCCCTTGAGAGGTGGTGAAGTGGGCAATGAGAAAGCTTGGCTTGGAGGAGTGGCTGGTTAGGGTAGTTATGACTATGTATGTGGGTGCTTACACCCAGGTAAGAGTGAATGGAGATTTGAGTGATGAGTTTTCCATGAACGTTGGTGTGCATCAGGGGTCAGATTTGAGTCCCATGTTGTTTATCATGATACTTGAAGCTCTCTCACGTGACTTTAGAAATGGACTCCTGTGGGAGATGTTGTATGCCGATGATTTGGAGTTGATTGCAGAGAACGAAAGGGAGGCGGAGGAAAGGTTTAGGAAGTGGAGAGATGGTATGGGGTACAAGGGCTTAAGGGTAAATGCAGATAAAACAAAAAAGATGATATCTAGGGTTGGTGGTGGTACTGTCAAAGACGAGGGAGAGTGGCCATGTGCAGTTTGCCACAAGGGCGTGGGAAGTTATTCTGTCTTGTGCGGTGTTTGTGATAAATGGGTGCACAAGAGATGTAGTGGTATCAGAGTTAGACAGCGAGATAATGCTGATTTTATGTGTACGGTGTGTCGGGGAGAGCAGGTGGAGATTGTTAGGCGTGAAGGGATTGAACATGCTGGTGGATCTCTTGAGTGTGTGGAAGAGTTTTGTTATTTGAGAGACATGTTGTGTGCTGGAGGTAGGGCTGGAGCTAGCTCTGTGGCTAGGGTGAGAAGTGGTTGGAAGAAGTTCAGGGAGCTCTTGCCTCTTCTGACATTGAGAGGGCTTCCTAGAGTGTGTAAGCATGTTTACCATTGCTCGATTCTCGCTGACACACTACCTATCTCATCCCCTGATTTGCTTCTTCTATCTTTCTGTCTATCTATCTAACTATCTATCTATCCATCATGCTATCTATTATGATTTGTATTTATAATATGGAGTCCTGACACCTACGTGCTAAGGGGTCTTTGTATGCAACATGTGTTAGGAGTGTAATGCTGTATGGTAGTGAGACCTGGGCAGTAAAAGAGGAGGATATTCGCCGGCTCAGATGTACAGAAATGACAATGATTAGGTGGATGTGTAGTGCATCTCTGCGTGCAAGGTTCGGGGGGGCTGGGTTTACAATGGAAGAGTTGAGAGGTAGGATGAGACTGGAGTGTATTGGTGTTGTGATGAGGAGAGGTAGATTGAGATGGTTTGGACATGTGGACAGGATGGAGGATGATAATTGGGTGAGGAAGGTAAGAAGTGTTAATATTGGGGGTGGGGTTATGAGGGGTAGACCGAGAAAGACATGGGACGAGGTCATTAAGTGTGACCTCAGGGTTAAGGGACTGAACAGGGAGGCAGCAGTGGATCGTGCAGCGTGGAAAGCTGCCATTAGGTGACCAAGGCCAACGCATGCAAGCATGTTGGAGCCTTTAAAAATGAAATGACGATGAAATGAGACAACAGTTAAATGTCAAACTTCCTTACCCACTCTGCATTTAGAACACTATACAAACAGTTGCCTATTATTACCATAACTTCTGTATCATAGAACTTTGTCAGCTGTGCAAGCAGTAGCCTACTAATGCTGTACCATATTTCTGTATAATTAAACTTTGCCAGTTGTACAGACAGTAGCCAATCAGTACCATACTTATATATAACTAAAATTGTCAGTTATGGAAACCAAACCCATTATTACCGTACTTCCCTGTCGTAAAACTGTCTTTTGTGTAAATAGTAGCCTGGTAAAACTATACCAGTACGGTACTTCTGCAGTATAAGCAAATTAGGGACCTTCCAATGTTGCCGCGTTAATTTACGTCTCCAGGATATGAGTGCACATCATGTGAGGACGTGAATTCACGTCTCCGGGACGGGGCGGGTTAAGAATGCAATTCTTTACCTCAGTGATAAAATAAAAATGACACTTCACTTCTAAATGACTTCCATCCATTGCCAGACGCCATGTATCCCAAACGGGGTGGTCAAGGGCTTAGAGTTAATTGTTTTACAGGGAGGGGCACTAATCCTCCACCAACCCCACTTGACACGTAGGGATGCCAACAGCATCTGGTGTTCCCAGGCAGTCACCCATCCAAGTACTAACCAGACCCAACGTTGCTTAACTTCGCTGATCGGACGGGAAGCGGTGTACTCAACGTGGCATGGCCGTTGGCTTACCAACATGAAATAATATTTCTTGAAAAATAATAACATTATTCTTTATTGCAGTTTCAAAAAATCAGGTCAAAGTTTTCTTCATCTTAAGAATATTTTTACACTGATTTCTTTCTCAGCAGATTCAGTTTTTATACGTCCACATGTAATGTGGTGAGTACAAACTTTACAGCCAGCACTACCTGTTGCTAATTTTGAAAGTTTTAAAATTAAGAGTAAAATTGTTTTTAATAGATATTGTTTTTAGTTTTATTAATTAGTGCGGTAAATTTGTTATACAACAGTAATCATTACTGGAGTTAACTCATGCTATATATTGTCTCATATCATTACCAAATATCAACAATTCTATTGAAATATAAACATTGCTTTCTGTTTAATCAATCAATCAATCAATCATTTCCTGTGGCACCCTCGGGGATGCATAGGGCCTCGATGAACTCACACCACCACATCCTATCTTGTGCTAACTCCTCAAGATCTCCCCAACACTCATCTCCAGCTTCCCGTCTCATTGTCCTCACCCACGTCTCTTTTGGCCTTCCTCTACCTCTCCTACCAGGTGCCACCCACCCTGGTGTACCTCGTACTATTCCCTGTCTCCTGTACACATGTCCTAGCCACTTCCATTGTGAGAACCTAACATATTCATCGACCGGCTGCACTCCCGTTATTTCTCTAATTCTACTATTTGGTATCCTTTCCCACCACTTAACTCCTAATATTCTTCTAAGTGCTTTATTTTCAAACACCAAGAATTTATTTTCCATAGTCACTGTGCTGTACCAAGACTCGTGTCCATAAATTAAGATACTCCTAACCATTACCTTATAAAGTTTGATTTTTGTATGCACAGAGAAATTGTTATTATTCCAAATATTTTTAAGCATTCCCATTGCCTGATTAGCCTTCTTTAACCTTTCCTCGAATTCAAGGTTCAAAGAACCATCCTTGGCTAAATAAGTACCTAAATATTTAAACCTATCAACTTGCTTTACAACCATACCTCCAATTACACATTCCTGCGCATTTTCCATATTCATATTGATTATTTCAGTTTTTCCACAATTAATAACCAAACCCACCTTGCGACCTTCACTCACCAAACAGTCCAACACTCTCTGCATCTCTTCTGGCCCATCACAAATCAAAACTATATCATCTGCATAATCTAAATCCAAAAGTTTCCTGTTCTCTCCCCAAAGTATACCTGCACCGGTTTCTGTTCCAACACGTTTCATAATGTAATCAATGACCAATATAAATAGTAAAGGCGATAGAACACCACCTTGAATTACTCCGGACTTGACTTCAAACGAATCACTCAGACAACCATCAACCATCACTTTACAAAATGTGTCCTCATGCATGTTCATAATGACCCTCACAAACTCCTCTGGTATTCCATAATGTCTCATGATCTTCCCCATAGACTCTCTCGAAACACTATCAAAAGCCTTTTCAAAATCAACAAAACAAAGACTTAACGGTACTCTCATTTCATTAACTTGCTGCATCAAATGCTGATCATTGCAACCACGTCCCTTTCTAAAACCAGCCTGTTCATCCCTCAGAATACCCTCAACCACCGGCTCCAACCTATTTAACAACACTCTACTGAAAACTTTCAAAGCTATCGGTGACAAAGAGATTCCCCTCCAATTACCACATTCACTTAGGTCTCCCTTCTTCGGAACTTTAACAATTACACCATTCTTCCAAACTGATGGTAGTAACCCCGTCACCCATATCTTATTGAATAGCTTGGTCAAGATCATTATTAATCTATCCCCCTCCACTTTAAACATTTCCGGAAATAAACCATCCTCCCCTGGTGCCTTATTATTCTTTAACTGTTTTACTGCTTTCTCCACTTCTGCAAGCCTCAAATCTCCTGTTTCTATATTTAAATCTTCCTGAGCAGACGGTATATCCTCTTCTGGTGGTATTGGTCTATTAAGAACTGTCTCAAAATGCTCTTTCCATCTATTTTTAATATCTCCATCTTTGGTCAATAAATTTCCTTCCCTGTCTCTAATTGGTATTTCCTTGCGTTTACCTGCATTACCACTCAGTTCTCTAATCAATTCATATGCTATTCTTTGACTCTGTCCATCATTTTTGTTTATTAGGATTTCAGTCTCTGCAACCTTTTCATCCACACATCTTCTTTTATCTCTCCTAGCTAACCTTCTTACTTCTGAATTCAAACTCCAGTACGCAACTCTTGCTAATTCAATCTCTCGTTCATCAACGCATTGCATCTCACTCCTCAATTTAGCCTCACCTCTCTTTTTTATCGTATCCCACGTTTCCTCTGATATCCATTTCTTTCTCCTGAATCTATGTCTCCTTCCAATCGTACATTCAGCAGTCTCATGCAAAACTTTGTTCACATCCTCCCACATCTCATCTACACTTCTCTCCCCCTCTTCCAACGTTTCCAACACCAAAAACCTATTTCTGCATTCTAATCTGAATTCCTCCTTTTCTTCTCCTTCCCTTCTAAGCTTAACAATATCGTATCTACCAACACCAGATTTTTCCTTCTTCTGATTTTTAAGTTTAAACCTTATTTTTGCAATGCTGAGTTGATGGTCACTTCCAATATCCGCTTCCCGTTTAACATGAACATCTAGCAGAGAACTTCTATGCCTCCTACTGATAGCGATGTGATCAATCTGATTTTTATATTTTCCACACGGCGACACCCAAGTTGTCTTGTGTATATTGCAATGCTGAAAGAGTGTGCCCCCGATGACTAAGTCATTTGCTAGACAGAAGCTTCCAAACCTCACTCCGTTTTCACTCATCCTACTACCAACTCCCATCTTACCCATACATGCCTCAAATCCCCCATTTGAACAGCCCATTACTGCATTAAAGTCTCCAACGCAGATCAAAACATCATGTCTAGGTACCCTTCCTACTCCTTCTTGCAACTTTTCATAAAATGTGTCTTTCCTTTCATCGAGTGCATCATTAGTAGGTGCATAACACACAAACAGACTGATGTTGCCATGATTTGATTTAAACCGTGCGTATAGCAATCGCTCATCTACAGGATCCCACTCACATAAAGCCTTATTTGCTTTACAACCCAGCAACAATCCTACTCCCTGATAATGCATTCCGTCCTGTCGACCAGATATCAATAAACGTATACCATCCTCCAAATCCAACTTATCGACTCCAGTTAATCTAGTTTCTGTCAGAGCACAAATATCAAGTCCGTAATTTTGAAAAACCTTCACTAACTCATCGATTTTACCATCATGATTTAGCGTTCTCACATTCCAGTTACCAATTTTAATTGTATTTTTTGCATTGACAAAGGAATTAGATTGTAATTGAGGCAACCGTGAGATTCTTAGCACCCCCTGCCCATTTAAGGGCTGCACGGGACTGGGGGCCATTATTGTTCTTTCAGAGTCCATCAAGGTTTCTGTTTAAAATAGATGTATTTTATAGGCTTCGATATTTGGTTACCAAAAGCCATTATTACTGTTAAGATAATGTGTGAAATCACTTATGCAACAGAATTTTCAATAATAATTATTTAGAAGATTGAGAAATGCAAGTATGTAATTACCAAAGAAGGGAGAGTGGCAAGGCAAATGACTCCTTCTCCTATTGTGTAGTGTGGACTGATCTTTGCCAGCTCATGAGTTGTGTAGTGCTCTCAAGCCTCTCATACCTTCATACCAAATAGTCTGGCTGAAAGGCTTGTGCCTATATGTTGAAGCATGTTTTGCTGTGTAGCAGGCAGCCCAAGGATAATAGCCAAACAGGTCAAATCATGATTGTGTTCATTTTCCTCAGGCAAATAATTGTGTGAAAAATAAGATGTTATTGGGTTATTCATAATTTTGTATAGCGGAAACATTATTTTATTTAAATTTAAGGTAAACTTTGAAAAAAACAACTTTTGCCCATTTTTGGGGGGGTATTTTGTGAAAAAACCTGAAAAAACCCAGGTGGATTGGGCTTTTTCAAAAAAAGTTTTTTTTTTGCCAACCCTGTGTGGGAGGGTTTCAAGTACCATAATAAACAACAAGGGGCTCAAGACTGACCTCTGATGCACATCATCATTCATGGAAAACTCATACCTGGGTACAAGCACCCACATTCTTGATTATAACCACCCTAATCAGCCAGTCCTCAATCCCAAGCATTCTCATTGCCCACTTCACCACCTCTCTAGGGACTCTGTCAAAGGCCTTCTCCAGACTTGCATGATTATTACATTCACATATGGCAGAAAGACAGTGATAGGCCAGCTGACATGGTAATACAGATATAATGAGCTGCAAATGTAAAATGTTTGTGCACCCCCCAATACAGGTAATATTAAGCTTTACGCTACCGTACAGTACTAACTTGCAGGTACTGCATTGTTTATGAAGAGTCATAGATTTTTTTTAATGCACTCATAGCAGTATTTCATTACATTTTTTATTATTTTCTGTCATTAATGCACTAACTGGGCATGGAGCAACTTTACTTTAGAGGTTGGTTTTGCCGCCACATTCAGATCTCAGTTAGGCTAAGAAACTCATGCTAATTGGCTGGATCAGTGTGTCCATGTGTGTGTGTTAAACTGAGGTTTAAGTCCCTTATTATTCAGTTTCAGATTATCTGTGATATAATTCAGTGACCTGAATATGGCTAAACCCTGGACTATGATCTGGGAGTATGCCATATTTTGTCCATTTATATTTGCCCGAAAATGGTGTTTTCATCTAGAATGCTGAGTTGTAATAAGAGATTAACATGGAAACTTTTGCTGGTTGTGAGACAATGGTGCTGAAAGGTGTGCAGCTATTCTGTTTTCTTATTCCGCCATTAAGCTACAGAGAATAATCTGCAAAAGATTGAAAATCTCCGCCAAAATATGGTGGACAAATTATATTGCATTTTCTCTTTTTTTTTTTTTTTAATGTGAGGAAGAAGAAACCAAAGGCCATGAGCCTGCAATAACTGTTCCCTCCTACAGAGAAACAAAATACAAGATAGACAAATTCAAGATCCAATTATTCCAAGATGCCTGGACACTGTGTTTGAAAGACTTGAGATCATAGGAAGCAGGAAATCTTCCTGAACTACTGCAGCTTTGCATAAATTAGTGTGACTTCTCTCTAAACCAGTTTGCTGTTCTGTGTTGATTTCCCTCATCTGCCTTTGTGTAAATTAATGGGACTTATCATTCCACCAATCCCATGACAGTGTTGCCATCCTACGATACCTTTGTCGGGAGTACAGCGACGCAGCCAAATGGTACCCCACAGACTCAAAGGCTCAGGCCAGGGTGAATGAATATCTGGAATTGCAACATGTCAACACACACCTCAGTTGTGCCATGTTTTCCCAGCACAAGGTCTATTTCTGTGGTGTTTACATTTGGTGTTGGAGGGGGATGCTTTCATGTGGTGGCACTGATCACAGATTATGGGTGTTTGCCATAAAGGTAGAATAATAAGGAAAGTTAGGGATTAAGTACACAGAGGCAGCAGTCTTGCATTCAGACAAAAAGCTTTGGTGATGTTATCACCACAGCTGTTGGTTTGAAAGTGGTGCTGGTGCCTTGTAGGTGCTGGCAGCCACATGATAATTGCCAGCCAAGTACGGATGACATAGGGGAAGGATGCACGGCCAACAAAGAAATTTCCAGTTGGAATGGACTGTAGTAGTAGTATGCCCTTTCATGTGTTCTCACATGTTTTCATCCTGTTGAGATTCCCTGTGACATACAGACCATCACTCACAAACACAGCTGGTCCAACACTACTGGCACTTACACAACTCTCAGTGATATACACAGACTCTTGCTCCAGTTCTTATGCCACATACACCACCTCATGCTACTGTATGCAAGCCTTCCAAATCTGTACTCTTGCATGAAGCTGTGAATGGGAGCAGGTCACTTCTTTAGTGGCAGAAAGTGGTATTCCTCAGTCCCACAGATCAGTTATCCTACAGAATCCGTAAAACCCTGCATCAACATGTATAGTAGAGCTGCCATAAAACACTGCACCACAGTGTGTAGTAGAGCTCCCTGCCAGTGTCAGGCATGTGCAAACCAGCCATAACAACATATTTATATGGTCAGGAACAAAATCTTACCTACCGTACTGTTCTAGGCATGTACAAGCCAGGTGTTACAGTACATATAGTATATTCATTCAGGACCAAAAGCTTACTGTTCAACTACATTTACTTCACACTTAGGTCATGCCCCTGATTTTCCTCTTTCATGCATCACATCAAAGATTGTCATCTATGGACAGAGAAGCTTACCAAGCCTCTGTCACTCATGGAATATTAGGCAGCAAAGGAAAAGGAAAAGTATAAGTGGTGAACTATAAGAATAGCTTTTGACTTTGAATATACAGTACATACCAAACCTCTCTCAGTCTAGGGGTATTAGCCTGCAGAGGAAAGTGATAAGAATCAGTGGTGAAATAAGAGGATAGCTTTTCTCCTCGACTGTTGTGCGGTTGTTTGCCTATATGATCTTAACATTGTAACACTTCCCCCCCCCTCCCCCTTAATAAATGATCACTATTCTTGCTTATATGATCACTATGCTCATCCATGAAGCACCACTTTTCATGTACAGTCTCCACTTTTGCATATGCAATCACTATGATCCAAGTGTTCGGTAGACAGTGCTATAATCCGTCATCCAATTGCTTTGTCATGAACAAAACACAGATCTTATAGCAAGGTTGGCCTGTTCATACTGGTGTTATATTTCAGTTCTTTCTGCCTGTGATACATGGGACTGAAGTGAACGAGGAGAAGGCGGTGCAGTTCAAGAGGCGCGTGGAGACTGTCCTGGAGCAGTTTCAGACCATTTGGCTGAAGGACAAACCATTCCTTGCTGGCAGTCAGGTCACCATTGCTGATCTTTTGGCTGCTTGTGAACAGGAACAGCCAAGTAAGTTTGTTGTACACTTTATACCTGACTGTTCAAAAAAGCCTCACCACATTCATAGCTGGAATAAATGATGATGATGATGATAATTATTTTATTACTATTATTATTATGATTTTTATTATTACTGTATTATTATTATTATTATTATTGTTGTTGTTGTTGTTAAAGGCATACCCTGCTATACGATAAACCGTTAACGATGCCCTGTCATAGCGATGTAAAAAAAATAACGCCCTTCTCTGAAAATTGATGGCCAGTCTCCGCTTATGTTATTTTTTTATTATTTAATTTTTAACTGATTTTGATGATATTTAGACTTGAATCTTGTGTTTAGGTTGATTTATAAACTGTTTTTAGACTTAGGTTGATGTGCTTTAGTCATAGGTGAGGTGAACACTCTCATTTTTTTATACAGTTTACTATTTTTTATTTTTGTTTCACAGAGTTATTATTGATGATTTTCAGATTTTTTGGGTTTAGGTGAGTTATAAACTGCTTTTAGACTTAGTTTAACTTGTTTTAAACTTATCTGGGGGTTTAGGTGAACTAGGAAGTTGTTTTTGGACTCATTTGAGTTGGTTTTGGACTTGGATGAGGGGGATCCCAAGGCTTTCCAATGCATCCCTATACTTTCTGTGTTATAATGCCCCCGATTAATGATACCCTGGCTCAACAATGGGTTTTACTGAATGCATCCCATCATATAACGAGGACGGCCTATATTGTTATTATTAAAATCTTAAATGTCAGGACCAGCTGCCTAGCCCCGGGTTCCTATGCTCCTCATGGGGCACTATAGGATTGGATGATGGATGGATGGAGTAGTAGTAGTAGTAGTAAAAACCTAATTTTTGGCAGTCTTTGTATGGAGCACCTGTAGTTGTTAGATATGATTATCCTGCATCCCACATTAGAGTTTATTCAGCAGTGATATAGAAAGGTCAGACATATTCTGTCATCAGAAGTCGTCATACAGACTTTGGGGCTTGACCTTACCCTCACAGTGTCAATACTAGCTGTAGGTCTTTCTGTTGCATATATGAGGGTGTTAGAGTAAGTGACATCAGCTCTAAAATTGATCTACATAGTTAAAAGAAGAAGAAATTATTAATATGTAAAAATTGGGGATACCTGAAAACAACAAGTAGTTCATTGATTGGTTGATGTTGTTCTTAGTGTCTCATATATGGTGTGTTGTTCATTCAGCAGCTTTAATTAATATGGGGTGCACTTGACTATCTCTTCATTTTTGTGTGTGATCATTAAAGGAACACTGCCTGGTTGTGATGAAGTAGTTTTTTATCCCAGTGATCAGTGAAGCTGTACTAGTCAGGTGTGCTGTTAGAGATCAGATGGGAGTATTTCCCACACAGCTGTTGCCTGAGCTGGCCGTGTACCACACCATTCCATCTCAAACCTTCATGTTAAACACTCTGAATTATCAAGCCATGGCCCTTAGTCCCCAGTGATGGAACAGCTGGCTATGGCAGAGGTCAGACCTGCCTCAGAGAATGGGTAGCCTAGAATATCAGGATGTCACAGTATTAATGGCTTTTAGAAATGATGGTCATTTGCTTAAACAAAAATTATAGCATTCCACATTTGTGCCATTGGAATACTCCACAAGTGGATTCTGCAGTTTGTTTGTATGTTTAGTCACAGTTGTGACATGGGGTGAGACTGTTGAATGACAGCCTAAGATGCGTTTTTAAATTACAGTACCAGTATATTGTATTTGAGGCCAATTGTAAAGAACCTTCTTCTGTTCACATTTTTCCCTAACACAGATATTGCATCCCTTAAATTTGGATTTCACTGTTTGTCTAAGCATAGCAGCTGGTGTCAAGTGCGACTCACGGCCTCCACATTTTTTTTAAGCATATGGTCATAAACTTTGGGACATTCAGTATCTTGAGTCTTCCTGTTGATTCCAGCTTTACTGTTGTTACCAAAGAGCTAAGAGATATGAAATGAGATCTTATGGTCACATACTGTGAAACAGACAAGCAACAAAAGAAGGAACATGGTGTAAGATTTTGTAAGGGTAAATGATTGACTGTACCATGAAAGTGAAGTTTGGGTATAAGTTTGGTAACTCACCACACAGCCATCACTTAAAAGGCCTTTCCACATGATCAGTGGACACTTGGTATTTCCAGCTACACCACTCGGTTTCATGCGTGGTAACGAATCACACTGTAAATAGTGGGTGAAAGGCAGGGATGGTGCCTCAGGTCATCATGTCTACACAGTTATTTTCCTTGGATTTTTCATTGCCATTCTCCACCACCACAGGTGCCCAGTGATTGTGTAGAAGGGCCTGTAGGCAGGTAACTGAGTCAGAGTCTCCTGATGTACAATGTCAGTTGTAAGGAAAAGTTAATGGTATTTTAGAACTCATCCTTTATTTAAAACAAAGGCTGCCTGCATGTATGTACTTGGTACTTTTGGATTGATTTCCCCTACATACAAATACGTATTAAACATGCGATTACAGGTGTGGCGGGATATGATGTATGTGAGGGACGGCCACGCTTGGCTGCCTGGTTCAAACGTGTTAAGGATTCTTTCCAGCCTCACTATGATGAGGCGCATCACATGGTACATCATGTTTGTGACAAGTTTGGAGGCAAAGTTCCTGAAGCAAAGTTGTAAAGATGATGTGCATAAACAACTGCCACCCTTATCAGTGAACTTGGTGGGGGTGTCATAGTGATGAATATTTTTGTAGTGGATTTGGTTGCCAGAGTTCATGGTAGGGATGTTGTAGGGGAGTTTCTTTTTTGCCTTTGGTGTGTCATAGTTGTAGAGTGATAGGGATAAATTCAGTGTGTTTGCATGGTTGTTGGTTTAGCCCTCAGGCTTATCTGAGTGTGAGCCTGATGGACTGCAGGCTAAAGTTGTCCTTCTCTTGCAGTTCAGCCTCCTCTTTTCTGGTGGTAAGGTGGGGATTTAGGGACATTTGTATAATCAGTCATGGGAGTTGCCTGGTTATATTGGTGCCACCACAAGAAGGCATCCATCTCCAGCACTGCTAGCAAATTTGCTGCTGTTGTTGATGAACAACATTCTGTCTGGCTGAGCTGACCCATTAACTGCAGACAAGCCCTACAGGATTACCTCATGCGGTGAACAAGTGTTTCCATGTAGCTGACAGTGCCTCACCACAGCAAAGGATAGGGAATAGTTTGGAGGTTTGATTCCTGGATGAATGCCACATTTGCATCTCTCCACCCAATTAACAGGGGCACCATAGCAGGCTGCACTTCAATTTATAAATTGGCTGTGTGGTTACCACCCAGTGTGGTAAGTAGGGAGAAGTGGAAGAGAGAAGAGCAGACACAAAGATAGAAAAAGAAAGGAGAAGGAAAAGTAGGTAACAGCACATCAAGTGAGTGGATAATCGTTGCCACCAGCTACTACCACCACATGCATAGTAGTACTGTGATATTACAATACATGCTGGCAGTTTTGCTCACCTTGTTGATGTACCACACAGTTGGTTGTAAGTTATCATGAAGCATAATTTTCATCCTACCTCACTTAACTGATAATGACATTTTTATTTTTATTTATTTATTCTTTTTTGTTGTATCCTTTTTACAGTATCCTGTATATACTTTAACCCATTGTTTAATATTTTCTTGTTACTGCCAGATGTTTTTATTCAGCTATGGGAAGCTCCTTCCTTCAAGAGGATCATACTGTAATAAGTTGTAGGAGCTATAATTAGAACTAAGATTCCTTTCAAAATTGGTATATGTAATAATAGCAGTTGGAGAAAGTTGTACTAGATAGCAAAAGTGTATTAGACCATAACAACTTAAAGTCTGAGTTGTAAGGCATAGAAGATTCAACAGTCAGATATTCCCAGATTGTAGTGCCACTTGGGAATTGAAAGGAAAGTCCTGAGCCCAGAGAAAATAATTGGTGTAAGAGGAAGTCATGATTGTTATTTTCTTCAGTCATTTGACTTTTTTTTTTTTTTTTTATAGTGTTACTTTTAGATGCTTTTATTCAACTCAGGATCAGCTCAGGAAAGACCTCTGTTATTAAAGTGGTTAGTAACACCTATAACTAACTTGTGCAGTTCAAAAATTTCTCCCAAGCTTCATCAGGAAATAGCAAAAGTAAAATGTAGATTACGTTATGTTGGAAGTAGTGAAACAGACTGCCCCCAGCTTTTAAATAGCAGTTCCTTATGGAAGCCTTACAGTGAATTCAGAGAAAAACCTGTGCCACGTAAATACTCCTATGTTAACAGCCAGTGCCATATTTTCGGTGTAGGGGCCTGAGGCTAGGCTTCTGTAGTCCCATACATTTAAAGATGCAGTCAAACCTCCCTAGTCATGGGGGATCAGTCAGACTTGCTCACAAGTGGTGAAAACTTGAAAACAATTATCCCCCTTCCCCCAAAAGAAGCCCTTGTAGTCATAATTCTAACTCTGTGATTTCTTTAAAACCTTCCACAGTGGCCTAAAACATCACATGACATCAGAATCTACTTACTTATAGTTTATTTCAAGATGGTTCTTAATCAGTGAATAATCAGATCCACAAATATGGATGACCAACTATATATGACTTGCCTATTTCCCTTTGTGGCATTGCATCATCAAAGAAACATCTATTAACTTTTTGGGGATGATATCAATACAGGTTGGCAGCTCTGTCACTCCAGGTGGGGGCACTGTATCCAGTTGCTGTGCTGTATTTGAATTAAATATGCACCATAGTTAATTTTAGAGTACAGTGGTGTGTAAGCAGAGGCTAGTAATGAATACCTAGTTATATTTTTTTTCGGGTATCTGGTTATTTGGTTTATATATATCTGTTGTATAGATATATATGAAATATATTTTGTAATACATATTAACCAAAACAAACAGTGCAATGCAGATTAATTCCAGTTCATTCTATAACTATCACAGGGGCCAAGTGAAGGAGTGGGTAGCATTGCTGCCTTTAAAGTTCTGGCCCAGTAGCACCAGGGTTCAAATCCTGGTGCAGGCAGCTATGTACATCCATCCATTGTGGTTTGATATGTAAAATAAGTAGTTTTCCACCCATCCTCTGTGAGTTAATAGATCACATTACCTATCTTGTAAAATCTGCTTCCTAGAGATTAGGTGTGCTAAGTGGACTCCATGCCTTCTGTACCTCTGCACAGTTGTTGACTTTATACACAAGCTTTTTTCGACCCTGTGTAAAGTACAACTTTTGTGTGGGGAAGCTTCTCACATACAGCACTTCTCAGCAAGGTGGAGTCAAAGGCTTTTCATCTCTGACTCTCCTCCTCTTACTGGCTCCATTCAACCTCTGTCTCTTCGCTGCACTGTTGCAGCTTTCTCTCTCTTTCTATCACCATTTCAATGGTCACTGCTTATATGAACTGTCTGTTTGCATCCCCCCACCACTACAGCAGGCATGTAGCTCCCATCTAGCAAGAAACTCTCATCCCTTTTCTGTCCAACAGGTTAATGCAAGAGTTAACTGTTACCGTTACTCCCAGCCCTTCATGTATGCTTCAGGTCATCTCTGGAACTGTTGTCCTCTGTCTGTATTTCCTATTGCTTATGACCTCCAGTCTTTCAAATGCAATGTGTCCAGGCATCTCGAATTGAATGGATCTTGAATTTGGCTCTCTCTTATCTTGTTTTTGTTTCATCTTGGAGAGAACAATTCTGCGGGCTTCTGGCCTTTGGTTCCTTCTTCCTTGCATTAAGGAAAAAAAAAAAAGAATTAGGGTGATACCCATGAGAAGTAACAATGGTAGTTTGGATAATACAGTGGCCTTGTATCCCAAGGCAGTGAGTGAATACCTCCCATAGGCTTAAAAGTCAAAGGTTTGGAGATGAGCACTGTGGCTAACTGTGTCATGGTATTTACCCCACCTCTGCCTTACATGGTGAAGTGTTTTCAGGTATTTAACTGATGGCCATTTTTGTCTCATACCATAAGTAAACTCGGCCACAAGGAAGGAGTCAAAGTCCTAGCTGTGACTCTTGTACGGTTTAGATTTCATTTTTCCAACAGTGTCCAGCAACTGTTGGCAAGTAATTAGCTGATTTTTTCACTTGGTCCATAGGAAAATTAGCTGAACCATGACCAACGTTAATTTCTTGAAAAGAGGCATGGTGTCATTTTGACTGGGTTTTGAGAGCGAGTCATGGGAGTCTCGGTACCATCAAGCCTTTGGAGGGTAAGATAATTCTAGCCTTCAGTTCCAAGCAGTGACAGTTTTATTAACCCTCAAACTCCATCTTTCTATTCCAACTAATGATGGATGATTTGTTCTGCTGAGATTGAGTCATAGGAGGCTGCTAGTACCATTAACTCTCTAAAGGTCAGGATAACTCTAGCATTTTATTCCGGCCAATGACAGACAATTATATTCTGCTGAGAGTAAGTTATGAGTCTGGCAGTTAGCCCCTTAGATGTGGTGACGTGTTTTTTAGTCCCTTCCTGATACCACCTGATGATTTTGTTCCTGCATTGGAGGGAACTGTTGGTTTGGAAGGGCTAGGAAGGGTACATTAACCCCTTTGTATGTAGGTGCGTGTCCCTAATCTGAATAAGGTGGTATGGATGGAGCAAGAATTATATGAGAAAATGGATTGAAGAGTTTGATTCATACACAATGATGACACTTCTTGTTATATTTGTCCTTTTTATTTTTATTTGTTTATTGTACTTCTATTGTCCCTAATGAAAATGTCTATTCTTCCCTTCAGTCAAATGGTGTAGTTTCTGTTGCATTTTTGCTACTACCAGATGATTTTATTCAACTTGGGACGGAGGTGTTATAGTGTACTGAAGGGGTTAGTGAAGGCTGCATCTTACTCCTTCAGTTCAAAAAGCTTCCCCAAATTGATAGCAGGAATAAAAATAATAATATGCCATTAGACTCCATTCCTTCATACAAGCATACAGTAGCAGTTGTATGAAAAAAAACTGTCATACTGTATTTTAGAACTCCTCCTTTACTACTAATGGGGACTGATTACAGTGCTGTTGAGCATGGTAATTGTATGGGAGTGCATTATGGGTGGAAAATTAAATGTGTCATGACTCTGTGAATCAGGCAACATTCTGTTGATATATCCTTGTTACATAGAGACAGTTATGTTTATGATCATCTTAGGGAAGACCTCTTGTACATATTGTACCAAGGGGTCAGTGAAAGATATACTTTACTAAGTTTGAAAAGTTTATCCTAAACTGAATGAATTCATGCACTTCCGTTGTACATAACAAACAGTCCTTCAGCATAACCTCAACAGAAGATGTCTGTGAGCACCCAGCTGATGAGGTGGGTTTCCTGCTCTCCACTGGGTTCATGACCAGGTGAGCCTTGGGCTCTGTCATTCGTTTTGTTTTGTTTCGTTTTTGAAGTCTCCAGCATGCTTGCATGCGTTGGCCTTGGTCACGGTTACCTAATGGTGGCTGTCCGTGCTGGTTGATCTGTGGCTGTTTCCCTATTTATTCCCTTATCCCTAAGGTCAATCTCAAGGACTTCATTCCAGGTCTTTTTTTTGGTTTACCTCTTGCTACCCTGCCCCCAACATTAACACTTCTCACTTTTTGCACCCAGTTATCATCCCGCATCCTCTCCACATGCCCAGACCATCTCAATTTACCCCTCTTCATCACAACACCAATACACTCCAGTCCCATCCTACCTCTCAACCCTCCTATTGTAAACCTAGCCCCCCCAGGCCTCGCACTCAGGGACGCACTGCACATCCTCCTAAATATTGCCATTTCTGTACTTCTGAGCCTGCGAATATCCACTTCCATTACTGTCCAGGTCTCACCACCATACAGCATTACACTCCTAACACATGCCACACACAAAGGGACAGAGAGAGAGCCCTCTCATTGTCAGGAGGGGCAACAGCTCCCTGAATATCCTCCAAGCACACCTCACTCTAGCCACAGAGTTAGCTCCAGCCCCACCGTCAGCACTTAACATGTCTCCCAAATAACAAAACTCCTCCACACACTCAAGAGACTCACCAGCAAGTTCAATCCTTTCATGCCTGGCAATTTCCTCATGTTTTCGACACATCGCACGCATGAAATTGACGTTATCTCACAGTCTACCTCCAATACCTCTACATCTCTTATGCACCCAATGATCACGAACATCACATAAAATGGAATTGTGGCAAATCGCACATGGCCACTCACCCTCGTTTTTTCACACCTAAAGACAGAGTGATGTAGGGTCCAGAAAGCAACAAAAGAGAAACACAATAGAGGGAGAACTTATCAACAGCATATTCAGTGAAATGGGCATTCACTCACCATTCAGACCCTTGGATTCCTAACTCAGCCCAACTAGCCTAAACATTTGCACATATTTCTTTGGACCCTGTTCTTTTTGGATGCACTTCACATTGCTTACCAGATAATCATTCATGTATTAATCCAACCAACTTGATCTCCTGTCACATCTGCAGCTTCAGGAACTTTATGCTTTCTTTTCTTGTACATTCATTTACCATATCTGTAAATCTTCTGTTGTGGCCTAACATACTTCCTTCCACTGTCAAATTCACCCACATATACCATTCACCACCCTGTTTACATCCTCTGTCTCTCCATATGAACTTACCATCTAAGCACACATCCTTCACCCCAAATGTCAAGAGACTACAATTCTGTCACGAATGGCATTATTTCTTATGTACTCATGTGCACTCCACTCATGTGCCTTAATAATTTTTAACTGCTCTTACTCTCGACTCTTCGTTCCCTTGCCACACCCATCTCACACACCTATGGGCACTAAAACATGTTCATGAAATCCTCCTGTAGCCTCCAAACCCAGACCACTGTTTAGTATCAGTGCCTTCATAGTACAAGCCATTATCTATTATTATGTGGGTTGTGTAGGTTGGATAGGAGAACAAAAGTAGGCAGTTAAGAATGTTGTAAATTAGGGATAGCTCAGTCATTGAGTAGAAGAGTGATTGATGAGATGGTATGGTAACAAGGAAAATGGAGAGGGTATTGTATATATACAGTATATGGGAGTTTAAGGGTAAGAGTGGGCATGGACAGTGAATAAGATGGTGGATGGATATTTTAAGTGAATGTGTGAAGTGTGAATAAATGTTCTATATACAAGATAGAAAAATAAAGAACAGATGTTGGATTTAAACTGATGGATGAAGTAGGCTATATATGAAGTTGCTCATGACAAGAGCTGCACTTTTTACTTAAAGTGATAGTCAGTGGTACAGTTTTTATCCCACCAACATTATGAAACGTGTGTGTTACATTGTCTGGCCTCGTTGTTGAGGCCTCAAGCTCATCTGAAAGTGAACCCAGTGGAGTTGAGGGTAAAGATGTCTTTGTAGTGTAGTTCATCACAGTCCTTTTGAGGAATTGGGTGTGACCTGAGGGATGTTTGTAGAGTATAACATGTATTTCTAATGTGGTTCTCCATAGTCCTTTTGGGGGAGAGGGTAGGACCTGAGGGATGTTTGTATAGTATAACAGGGTAGAGGAGTTGTGCAGTTATATAGGTGCCACCATAAGAAACTTACCCTCACATGAAGCTGACAGTTGAGTGGCTGGGATGTATGACCTATGTTACTGGTGATTTTTCTCTACCTTGTTTGCTTTTCAGTTTCTGGCTCATAGCTAAGATTTTCGTACTTCATGCATTCATAACTTGATATTAAAATTGTGGGAATTTGCTCGTTCTCATTGTGTGGAAACAACAATATACTTCCTTCGAACTTGAATAACTCCACTGATCAATGGAGTGCACATGATGCTTGGACAGTGGAAGGCATTGTTTCCTTGAATGATTTTTTTTGTTTATATAGCCTTCTTGAATGACAGTTTTCTCTCTAACTTTTCTTTTCAGTATTGGATAGTTTGAGGAGACCTGTCTTAGTATCACCTGCCATTGTCCTCCCCTACCCTTCCAGCTAAATCTGCCCTTCCTAGACTGCTTATGCTTATAGATTATCAACACCAAGCTGGATGAATTTGCAGGTACAGCATTATGATGGCTTTTTCTCACTAACCCAGCCTAATCTAACCAACCAGCTTTAGCTAAACTCACCTACCAGACCTAACCAAACTAATCAAACCTAACTGCATTAAGTAACATAACCAAGAGGCATGATCATCAAAAACTGCAATAATACCCCAGATTGTTTACTGTACATACTCCTCCCATTGACTTGAGTGCAAAACTGTGACATTTTTCTGTATTTCATCTTAGTAAAAGCCTCTCGTATCAGAGAGGATATTTGAAAACTGTATCTAACACTTCTAGTTCAAACAGTTCCAAAATAACTCGTTTGATGGCAGCAAGAATACAGTAAAA
This sequence comes from Coenobita brevimanus, assembly GCF_032717465.1. Classification (NCBI taxonomy): domain Eukaryota; kingdom Metazoa; phylum Arthropoda; class Malacostraca; order Decapoda; family Coenobitidae; genus Coenobita; species Coenobita brevimanus. Next base: position 2,035,208 of record NC_137069.1, on the reverse strand, counting down.
ATCACGTCTTCCGTCTGAGGGAGTTAATGAAGTAGTGATTATTATTATTATTATTATTATTATTATTATTATTATTATGTAGGTGGGGGCACTCACCATCCACTCACTCAATGTAGTGCAGCTCTCGGGTGGCTGCCCTGGCCTCTCCTCCATCCTTCTTTCCTTCCATCTTCTTCTATCTTTCTTTCCTTCATTCTTTCCTCGTCTTTCTGCCTACGGGTGACTTTACACTCCCTCTTCTGTCTTTCATTCCTTCATTCTTTCCTCATTCTTCTGCCTGTGGGTGACTCTACACTGAGTGACAAGCCAAATGGTTTCCTGTACACCAGGAAACCATTTACTACGCTGGGTGGTAACCATATACAGTAACCAAATTTTGGCGCCTGGTATTTTAGTGGGTAATTATTGTGCTCCAGTCGGATTCAGCTGGTGAAGGTTTGTATCCAGGGGGTGGTTGGGGTTTATTGCTCACGTAATGCCACTCAGGGATGGTGAGGCTGGTCACTCATATGAAATGTCAGGACCGACTTGCCTAGCCCCGGGCTCCTACGCTCCTCATAGGGCAATGTAGGATTGAATGATGGATGGATGGATGACTAATATTATTCATCATCATCATCGTCGTCATCATCATCATCATCATCATCATCGTCGTCATCATCATCATCATTCATCGATAATCCAGTTCTATGTCGCCTCACAGGGAGCGATTTATGCTATTGTTGGTGGTGGTTGTGATAATGGTGGTGATGATGATGATGGTGATGGTGACTGATGATGGTGATGATGATGATGATGGTGGTGGTGATGATGATGATGGTGACTGATGATGATGGTGATGATGATGATGATGGTGGTGGTGATGATGATGATGATGATGATGATGATGATGGTGATGATGGGTTGTATTTTATTCTTATTTTTTTGTAGTTAGGTCGGATTGTTAAGGTCTGCCTTGCCATGGAAAACATCGATTATCCCGCTTGCAGGAGCGTGTCGCTAGTGTTTAGCTAAGGTGGATTAGTAATGATGATATTTACGCTATTTTACCTTTGAGGACTTTTTATGACAAGCTGGTAGGCCTATGTTATTTGTAATACTCCTCATTACTTATATCTCGCATACATATTTGAATAAGATTATTTAAAGATAAAACGGTATTTGATATGTTCAAACGGCCACTAAAAACGACCACAATAATGGTTTTTTAATATTTGTCTTACCTTATAGTATCGTAGCGGTAATCATATACTTAGATCTCAAATAAATTAAAATGGGATTTGTTAGCTGGTTGGGGGGCGGTTGTGGGTGTGAGGATTACAATCTGTACATTGAAGTATTGTCTGTAGAATTTACGTTACACTGCATTTTCCTCATATCCTTATTCTGATAATCTTGAATTCAGCCTATGTGGGTCACTGATAGTGTTTTCATATTTCACTTTATTGTAGTCTTTACATGTAATAATTCATCTACGTTTAGCGACTTCTTGAGACCGACCTAGCGATTTTTTTTGTTTGTTTGCATGAGTTGGCAACGCTGGTAGGAGCGAGACTGGCTTTCAAGTTATGGGAAGATGGTGGGTGGTGAATATCCCGTTAAATCCTGCAGCATCCGCGTTTGGAGAAAGGTAAGCCACATCCATAGTAACTGTATAATTTCAGGTGAATCTCAAGATCCATTTCCATGCATATCATCCATCGAACACTCCTTATGCAGGGATATGAAGACCTCCATAGATATGGGTAAACAAACACATCCAACTGCAGGAGGGAACCCGGACCAGTATCAAAGTATTCACTCCCAACAGCTTCAGTTTATTGGCTGCTGACAGTGTTTTATGAGAACATACATCATTCAATAATACTTTAGCTCTTCAACAGGTGTGAGAGTAGGCCTACCCTAGAGATGGTGTCCAGCATGATATTTCTGTGGTACATTTTAGTCCTTGCAAGTATGCTGCCATACACCACCAGTTTTTTTTTTTTTTTTTTTTTTTTTAATGGCTATTTCTTCGTGTGGTAAATATAAGGGTTACATTAAGCTGTGGAAATGCCTCACCAATTCACAGCCTCTGCTTTGGGTCATTTCTGTATTTTTTAAATAATTTTGTTTTCGTTTTCGTTTTTCGTTTTTAAAGGCTCCAACATGCTTGCATGTGTCGGCCTTGGTCACCTAATGGCGGCTCTCCATGCTGCACGATCCATTGCAGCCTCCCTGTTCAGTCCCTTAACCCTAAGGTCACACTTAATGACCTCGTCCCATGTCTTTCTCGATCTACCCCTCACAACCCCACCCCCAATATTAACACTTCTCACCTTCCTCACCCAACTATCATCCCCCATCCTCTCCACATGTCCAAACCACCTCAATCTACCTCTCCTCATCACAACACCAATACAGTCCAGTCCCATCCTACCTCTCAACTCTTCCATTGTAAACCCAGCCCCTCCAGGCCTTGGACGCAGGGACGCACTGCACATCCACCTAATCATTGTCATTTCTGTACGTCTGAGCCGGCGAATGTCTTCCTCCTTCACTGCCCAGGTCTCACTGCCATACAGCATTACGCTCCTAACACACGCTGCATACAAAGACCCCTTAGCACGTAGGGAGAGCCCCCTCAATGTCAGGAGAGGCAAGAGCTCCCTGAACTTCTTCCAACCACTTCTCACCCTAGCCACAGAGCTAGCTCCAGCACACAACATGTCTCCTAAATAACAAAACTCTTCCACACACTCAAGAGATTCACCAGCAAGTTCAATTCTTTCACGTCTGACGATCTCCACCTGCTCACCCCGGCATGCCGTACACATAAAATCAGCATTATCTCGCAGTCTACCTCTGATACCACTACATCTCTTATGCACCCATTTATCACACACACCGCACAAGATGGAATTACTTCCCACGCCCTTGTGGCAAACTGCACTAATCAGTGTTCATTCCGATTCTCATGTTTTTGTTTCTTAAGCGTAATGGCAGACTTTCAAAAACGTACTCAAATCACCCAGTGATTATTATTACAGCTGTATCAGCCTAACCTCACAGGTAAACACACAACCCCTCAACAGCTGTGAGGTAATTTATTCTTGTTCACCTCAGGCTGTCACCAGGACCATTTTTTCAAATATCAGAAATTGAATTTTTTCTTACAGATATGAAGTGAACAGTGTGGCACACCTGGCAGTGTGTTTTTTAGCTTCCTAAACCCATTGTGTGACTCACTATTATTAACAGAAAAATTCATAAAATGACTTGGCACCTGTTTTGTTTATTTATTTATTTTTTTAAAGACTCCAACATGCTAGCATGCGTCGGCTTTAGTCACCTAATGGCGACTCTTCCATGCTGCCTGAGCCGTCATTTGGTGACCAAGGTTGACGCATGCAAACATGCTGGAGCCTTTTAAAAAATCAAATGAAACAAGTGGAAGAAAAAAAAAAATTTGGCGATAACATGGGAGATGAATTGACTTCCTGAGTGCTTGTGATGATAGAGTAGGGTTGTGTAAACATACCACTGACCTTCATTCCCTTCCCATAATTGTTTGCAGTTTTTTAAAGATTGTGTTAATTCACTGCCCTTGGCACTCTTACTCAAGGGCGTCATTTGATGCCGGCAGCCATTTGGAGTGAAGCAGCAGAAGCACCTTACCAAATTAGTTCTTGTTCCTGATAGTCTGTCATATTTTTTAGGTTATTTTTTGGATGGTAAATGAATATCACGTTAACATTCTTTCACTGTTGATTTTAGCTTTGTTCCTTGTGCTGTAGCAGCTCCTTGTTTGTTTCCTGAGTGTAATGGCAGACACTTCAGCACAGGCAAATCTACCAGAATTATTGTTGCTGATTAGGTTAGGTTGGGCTAGGCTTGGTTAGGTTAGGTTAATATTTCTTGTGGTTTGAGGGATGTGGCCAAAATAATGGCCCAATGCCCATATGATACAAACTGAATGGGGAGTTACTAAATGCAGGAGAGCTGCATACAATTATGTTTAAGTGGGTGTATAGATAAGGGATGTACAGTAGTGGTAGACTGCGAGGTAATGCTAATTTCATGTATGCGGTTTGTCGGGGAGAGCATGTGGAGATTGTCAGGTGTGAAAAGATTGACCTTGCCAGTGAGTCACGTGTGTGTGTGTAAGAGTTTTGTTACTTGGGATACATGTGTTGGAGGTGGGGCTGGAGCTAGCTCTGTGGCTAGAGTGAGGTGTGATTCGAAGAAGTTTATCGAGCTGTTTCCTCTCCTGACATTGAGAGGGCTCTCCCTTCGTGCTAAGGGATCTTTGTATGCAGCATGTGTTAGGAGTGTAATGCTGTACAGTAGCGAAACCTGGGAAGTAAAGGAAGGATATTCGTAGACTCAAATGTACAGACATTGCAATGATTAGGTGGATATGCAGTGCATCCTTGAGTGGGAGGCCTCGGGGGGCTAGGTTTATGATGGAAGAGTTAAGGGGAAGGGTTGGACTGGAGTGTATTGTTGTGATGAGGAGAGGTAGATTGAGATGATTTGAGCATGTGGAGGGGATAGGAGATTACAATTGGGTGCAGAAAGTGAGAAGTGTTAACATTGGGGATACGGTTGCAACAGGCAGACCGAAAAGTCCTAGGACTGAGTCATAGAGTATGACCTTAGGGATAAGGAACTGAACAGGGAGGTTGCTAGAAATTAAGCAGGATGGAGAACAGCCATTAGGTGACCAAGGCTAATGTGTGCAAGCATGATGGAGCCTTTATAAGCAAAACAAATTGATAACTGCCGCAGCCCTACCCAAAAATGCACCTGTCACCCCAGTTAGAGGGGACTGAATTGAAGGCAGAAGGTCATTGACTTTTTTGTTGCAAATACTTCATTAAGTAAATATGGAGAGGGGGATTTTCCATCTTGACCCACCCACTGCAGACTCTTCCCCTCACCCCTGGGCCAGATCTGATTAACCCCTTCGTGCATCATGACTCATAATAGGTCAAAACGGTGTTAGTCTGAAGAGGAACTGATGACGCACTTGTTAGTGTTGGTCAGCAGAGATGCCGATAAGTCAATTCTGGACAAAAATATTCACCAAAAACTATGTTTTAGCATGAAATGCGTCAATATTTGGTGCATCATAGGGGAGGGTGTCTATTTCCAGGCCAACACTCTTAAATAGTCGCCATTCTCTTGGTTTTCGGTTGGGGGGGGGGACGATTTTTAGCGATTTACTCAAAAACTATTGGTCATACAGTATTAGATTTCTGAGAACACCACGTGAAAGCTTGTGAAATGCTGCATCTAGATATAGCTAAGCTTAGCTCTTGCATTATGTGGGCAAAATTTTATCCTAGAGTGTAGGGCAGTTATTTTCACTGTTGAACAACAGTATTCTCACCTCATTTCGGTACTTTTACAGTACTTTTACTCATCAGTTTTGTGTATTTTTATTAGCTTATTGTATAGTATAAATATCAGGGAAGAAGATGGTATACAATTGATATTATAGCGAAAATCTGGGACAAATAAAATACATGGGAATGTTTTCCTTTGTGCGCGAGTCCGGTCTGCCCTCGTGTCATTTTCTCTGATCATGTCACACACACTTACAGAAAACTTGCGGTGCGCAAGGGGGTTAAGTGCATGACATCCTTCTGACCAGACTTCACAAAAGACATTTCCCTTGATGCTTTCATTTATATTGGCTATGTCACTCCCAGTACCCTTTCTACTCCTGGTGCCACATCACTAATGAGGCTACTGCCTGCTTCCTTCTGTACTGTCCTTGCTTCCACACCACTGATGAAGCTGCTGCTTGGTTCTTTCTGCACACTCCTCTCTTCCACACAATTCTTCATTCCTGGTTTTAGCTCTTCGGAGCAGACCTTGTTAATACTGAACTCCAGTGATTCAGAAGGGGCTGCTATGGACAAGACTGCACCACCTCAGCATACTGCCTCAGGCCCTCCTATCCAGCACTGCCAAGGCTCCGTTGGTGTGGGCTTGAAGAGACTTCTTCAGCCTGGCAGGAGGAGTAAATTGGCAGACATGAGCTGCCAGATAAATATGGTTGAACTGATTGGTTATCTACCAACACCCACAGCCTTCTAGTAGCCTTCATTGCTATTCTGATGGATGGAACATTTGTTTTTACTATTTTTAACAACCCTAGGATTACCTGTGTCCATATCCAGTCGCTACTCTCCACTACAGTGTACTTCGGGATGGTGACATGGGCTTGCTCCTGGACATCCAGACTGTGTGGGTGACTACTGACCCCATCTCTGCCTCACTTTTTGAGCTGCATTTCCTTCTGTGACATCTTTATGGCAGCGACCACCTGCATCACAAGTTTGTCTCAGGTGATGACTTTGGATGAGGCTATTGCTTCTAATGCTGCAGAGGATTGTACACAACTCTTTCCTTGCCTGGTGTCCCACCATCCTGCCCCTCATCCACAACCCTTATGTGTGTGAAAACTCTGCAACCTTGGACCTGATGGTGACCCTTTTTCAAACAGTTTAAGCTTTATTTGATGGTTACCTTCCTGCCCATTATCTTTATCCAGTTATGGCAACAGTTACAGTACTGTCTCTAAACTATATGGTTGCCTTTCCCCTTCTGTTTGTTAGTTACTTGCGTAGAATTTATTCTCCCTCACATTGTTCTTCATTGAACCTCTTCAAAGCATATTACCTGCTACAGCTTTTTGAGTATTGTCTTCAGTCTTTGAAGTGGGTCTGTTCTGGGCTGCCATTGTAGTGAATACCATAGTTCACTTGTTCACTACCAGGATGAGATATTGGTCGTACTGATTAGCCTTCTACCATCACAGTAACACAGCAGTTTGGACCCCCTACACTAGGCAGGGGAAGAGCGTATGATCAGTCTGAACTTGACATTTTATAACCACTAGAAAATTTTTCTTTCTAGATTCCAGTCAACCCAGTCACCCTTCTGACTTTGGGTGTATTGTCATCATTGGCCTTAAGAAGTTAACACACACACACACACACACACACACACACACACACACACACCAGAAATAGTCAAATAATAGAAGTCATTTCACAAGTGCTATAACAGCCACATTTTTACTACAGTATGTGATTGCTTGAATGCCCTTCATCGTGTCCCAAAACATCACGAAGTGTTAGTGCTAAAAAGAAAAATATTACAAAACGACATAAGTTCTGCAGTGCCATATTCCTACCCAAGCCCCTCTTCATAACTAGCAGTGTACTTTAGTGTTAATATATTGTCACAGCTCAACATTTAAGATGGTGAGCTGGCCATTGTAACCCACGTTAAAGTGAAAAGAGTTTAACACTATGACTTTTGCCAGCAGTTATCAGGTGTTAGCAAGATGAAAGAACAGTCTGGCTGCCATCATGGTGCACACACTGGCTGGTTGAAGGAAGCCTGTCTGATGGCTGTGGATGGCCTGGTTATGCCTCTCATAATTACTTCATCCCAGGTATGTCTTTTTTTATTTAGTGCAGTTCTATAAGACATTTGTCCTAGAGATCTCCAGCCCTTTGCAGATCAGCTGATGGTTTGATTCTACTCCTTTTACAGTGTCTTCACCCCAGGCATGCCTTTTGTTTACAGTGCTGTAGTAAATTTATCACACTCTGACAAAGATACCCATCCCGTGCACGTAAGTTGCTGGCCAAGCATAGTCAGATTGGAGGGTTGATTTAGCTATACTCCATTTACACTAACCTTGCCCAAAATTACAATCTTTTCATCTTGAATGCTAAATTGTGGCAATAGATTGACACCAGAAAATTATGCTAGTCTTGAGAAGGTGTTGTGGAAGGGTGTTTAGAGCCACCATTGTATTTTTCTGCCACTCAGCTACATGTAATAAACTGCAAAATGACAAAAAGTTTGGGCCAAGTTAACCCAAATACTTAGGGTATCGGTGCAAGTGTCACCCACTTGTTACAGGATGATGAAGGCTGCGTCGAACCTAATCTCACCCACTTGTTACTGGACGACGCAAGCTGCGTCAAACAAAATTGCCCCTTGATTTTTTTGCTTTATGGAAAGAAAAAACATTGTAAATTAGTGCATAATTTACAGTATATTTGCTGAACGTTTTTATCAACACCATAAGTACAGTACAACTATTCAAGATTACATGAATAAAAAATTAGGCAGATAGAGGCATAGATAAAGGCGGGGAAAAAAATAATTTAGCAACAACTTTGGCCGTGCGAAATACCGCTCCCACACTGCAATGTGATTCTGAGATAATTTCCTGTTGCAGTATGTAAAGCCAACCTGAATTGTCCTATAGTAAATGTTTATATACCAAAATGTAGCTAATGAAATTTCCTAAAACTCTTTCTCAGTAACAATTATCATAAAACATATATTCCTAAGAGAAAACATGAACGAAAAAAACATCATAAATTAGTGCATAATTTATATTTGCCGAACATTTTTATCAGCGCAGTAAGCATGTACAACTATTCAAGATTACGTGAATAAAAAATCAGGCAGGTAGAGGGATGAATAAAGGCAGGGGAAAAAATAATTTATCAACAACTTTGGCCGTGCGAGACACAGCTCCCGCACCGCAAATTACTTTTTGCGGTATGTAAAACCGACCCGAATTGTCCCACAGTAAATGTTTATATACCAAAATGTAGCTAATGAAATTTCCTAAAACACTTTCTCAGTAACAACTACCATAAAACATATATTTCTAAGAGAAAACACAAAGGAAAGAAAAAAATATCGTAAATTAGCGCATAATTTATATTTGCCAAACATTGTTATCAACACCATAAGCAAGTACAACTATTTGAGATTACGAGGAATTTAAAATCACAGAGACAAGCAAAACTAAAGGTGTGAGGATAAAATGTGTAAGAAGTACTGCGAGCGCAGAAACGGGGTGTTCTCCCAGCACTCGGCCAAGGCCGAGTTGGCCCACATCGTGAGTACTTGCCCGCGGTTGGTCGCACCCTACATCCTCCAGTAATGAAAGGGTTAAGGTGCAAAGGATATGGTAGCCAAGAAAACTGATTGCATACTCTTAACCAGGTGTAATTAAATGCCATGCAGCCACAACTTGGTATTCAAGATGTGGGATTGGACCATTTTTGTGAGCTGAAAAACTGATTATAGCTAATGCTAGACCATTCTCTCTCTCTCTCAGGAGTCTAGACAAAAAAAAAAAACAATTGTCCATAGAGCTTTTTAAGAAAAACTTGTTATAAAATTTATTGTATAAACATCTTGCCGAGATTCACTTTATTGACCAGCCAAAAGACCCTACTGGAACCATATTCACCAACATTTGTAGTGTTAGTGTCCAGTTTTATGAATGAGGTGGTGATGGATTTTTGATCATACTAGATAGTAATGGTAATTACACCAAGCTAACATGAAGAACTATCTTGTTAGTGTCTATCTAAAGTATATATTGAAGGAAAAAGATTTTTAATAAGGAGAAATATAAAATGAATATTGGCTGTCAAAGTCTGCATCAGTTCAGTGTTTTGAAACATCTTGGTTCCCCTTATTTTGATGGGAATTTAGCAGACACCCACTTGCTTGCCCCACACCACTTCTTAACTGTTGCCATTATTTTGCATGTAATTAGCAGTGTTAGCTGTGATGTACAAGTACTTTATATAAATCTGAAGTCTTTCCCCCTGTCTGGGCCATGCCACTGCCTAGTTATATTGGTGTCACCACATGAAGGCATTTCTCTCCGGAGCTGGAAATACAGTATGCAGTGATGAGTTGATTATGCAGTGATGAGTTGCATAATCATCTTAACCCAGTTCCCACCTGGTCATGGGGTCATGAGATCAAGAGCTTCACTGTTTAATCATATTGAGGACATTTTTCACATGCAGTAGAAACAAATCCTCACACAGACACACACTCCTTCCTTCCCATTGTGTCATTGTAGGTGTAAGACTGCAACCCAAGTGCAGGGTAATGGATACAGTATATGAATTTTATCTGTTTAATAATCATGTAATATTGACAACCAGCTCAACATATTGTGTGTTCTGAGGTGCGGTCCTTCATAGTCTAGAATCAGAGTTAACCTTATTATTCACCTCTTATTTTCTGTTTCATATGCTGGTCAGAATTCTTAAGCTGAATGAGGCTTGTTTTATATCTCTGCCCTTTGGTGGTTCTTTTTTTATAAGATGAATCAGGGAGCAAATAACATGGATGCCGTAAGTGTGAAGTAGATGCAGTGAAATAGTTGTTATTGATCAACCCCAGCCAGTCTGACCGAGCATATCACATCACCGATTTACCGGGTTATATGGTTACCACCTGGTGTTGTATTGTAGATAGTTTTTTGTCCCTGACTGCACTGCCTCACAGAAAAGCTCATGGACTTTTCACTCAACCAGCCCCCCACCTCACAGCAACTATGGCCTGGGAACACAAAGCTGTAATGACTATATATATTTTCTTCACTTTAACTTGGCCCAGATGTGTCATCTCTACCTAGAATGCAGAGTTTTAGCCATAGATATGATGCTAGTCTCAGAGAAGTGCTATGAAAAGGATGTCACATTGTAGTGTTGTTTTGTTCTGTCATTGTGCTATATGAAATAATCCACAGAATGTTGAAAATCTGGATCAAGTTAAGTTGAAAAGAGTATACTGTACAAGCAGTTGCTTGATTGTCTAACTTACATCTGAGTGGATCACTGTCTCAAATGAAATGCAGTTTTTGTACAAGAAGTACAGTGTATGATATGTAGGATAGACTTACGAGGCTGATAATCACTATTCATTAATCTTGGGCTCATCGGGATGTAAACCCGTTGGACCACAGGAGACTCATCATTGCTGCCTGGTGCTCCCCAAAATCTTTGTTAAGGTTGCGTGGAATGATAGTCTGTTGTGTTAGTGAGGTGCAAAAGTATGTATGTATGTATTGTGTAGCAGCCGTGACTCAGTGGGTTAGAGGCGCCACTCTGACCGAAAGGTTGAAGGTTCGAGTCCACCCAAGGGTCATTGGTAGATATCAAGAAGGGCTTCCAGCCATACAATGCTACACACTCTAAACCAAAGTCCTCTATCCAGGGGCAATGCCTTAGCCCTTATAGAAAGGGGGGGGGGGGAGTGTGGTGGAGTGGTCTGCATTACAGGGAGGCTATAGCAGATTGTTTGTGATTTGTGTTTTGTGTTGGTATTTCAGTACCATAGTCTAACTAGGTGCACATATGTCTTGCTAGGTAAGAGTGAAAAGATTACTACCCCACTGCTGGCTAATAGAGAACAGGAACTTTGCCAATTGTTGCAGAGTATTATTGATGTTGTGATTTGTGTTTTGTGTTGGTAATTCAGCACCGTAGGCTAACTAGATGCACTTATATCTTGCAGAATGTGCCTGCACAGCAACTTGTTGATATGTCACCGTGGGGGACTTTCAGTTGTTGGTACCCGACAGACTGTGTTTTGGGCAGATGATTTCTAGGATTTCCCTGCGCAAACCAGATTCTTTTTTGCGTAACATGTCACTGTGGGGGCTTTTGATTATTGGTACCCAATAGACTGTGTTTCGGGGGGCTGATTTCTAGGATTTCCCTGCACAGACCAGATTATTTCTTTGTGTAACAGGAATCAGGGTAGGGTATATCTCCTCATAAATGGTGATAATCAAATGGAACCCACATAAGTAGAGGGGTCATTACTAGTAGATTAGCAGATTAGTGTATTGGAAAGCCTAGCTTAGTCCAGCTTAATTTTACTTATTAATTAAAATAAAGCTTAGTTTTACAGTAATTATTCACAGTATATTTAATCAAGTGAAAAATCATCTTAAATGTCAGGACCAACTGCCTAGCCCCGGGCTCCTATGCTTCTCATGCGGCAGTGTAGGATTGGATGATGGATGGATGGATGAAAAAAGTGTGTGTAAAAATTTTTCTAAAAAAATTGTTCTAACCTAGAGACAGAGAGGTACAAAAAAATAATAAATATTTTGTGAAGCTCAAAGTTTACTCGAGATCAAAGTTACTATTACTCTTTTATTGTAAATTTTTGGTAAAATCATGAAAAGAGACTGAGTTTAGTGATATAATATTTGGCTTTGCAACACACTAATCTGCTAAATAGTAGTTCCAACACACTAATCTGCTAAATAGTAGTTCCAACACACTAATCTGCTAAATAGTAGTTCCAACACACTAATCTGCTAAATAGTAGTTGTAGCAGCAGCAGCAGCCTAGATGCAACCCTGGGATTATCTGAATGTGAACAGTGAAGTATCTGTCAACCACAGCTGGGCACTGCAGATGAAAATTCACATCCACAAAGAAGTCTTTACCTTCAGCAACTGCAAATTCACAAAATTCTTGAAATTTGCAGTTCTGCAAATGCAAAAATGCAATCGCAAACCATTTTCATCCCTTTCAATACCACGGCGTCAGCTTCATTTTATTCTGGATACCATTAGATTAAGTTTAGGATGATATATATATATATGTATATTTATAATCAGGGGGTCAAAAATCATATGTAGTTACTCATCCACAAGTATATCTTTATTTACACTATTTTGACATAGAGTAGGTGACTTTATGAAGTTTGGAAATTGTAGTACTGAATGGGATATATATATAAATTTGTGTAGTAAAACTATTTTAAATATTATTATACAAATATATTAGACTGATTTTACTACAAAACAAGGATAAATTATTCACTTGTAGATAAATGATTTAAATTGTAACACTTCACAGCTCACGCTTGACAAGTTGACACACCAGTCCACCTCCATTCCTCAGCTCTAACCTCCTTGGTCACAGACTCCAACACCTGAGACAACTTCACCTTGAGCAGGTCCATGTTGCCCTTCATAAAAACAGACCACTCAAAGTTCACAGAGGTCAGGCTGGTTTGTGGGCAGGTTTGCGTAAAATTTGTCGCAAACACAAATCCACAAACAAGGTCACACTTCCGCAGTTGCAGTATATGTGGCTTGCAGAAGTGCCCAGCTGTGGTATCTACTTATAGCCAGATGCCCTAATCCTGTAAGGAGTGACCACAAACATACTGCCTCCAAGTCGCCCTGTTCCATGCCCCCCCCCCTCTCTCTCTCTCTCTCTCCCTTGGTTTTCCTCTCTTTCTCCCTCACACCCATACACTCTCCTCGTCAGTCTTACTCTTCATCATCTCCACACAGCCGAACCACCTCAGTGTGTGTCTCCAAACGTTTTCCATCACATCCACACCCACACCATAATGCACCTTCACTACCTCGTTTGTCAGTCTCTCCCACCATGTAACTCCACGTGCTCCTGTCAGTGAGCTGAGGTAGAATTTACCTTTTTCCTGCAGTCCACCTTACTCCTTTTTGGGTAACGAGGGAATTGAGGGATGTTGATATAACCAGGCACTGGAGCCGCCGGATATCAGTGCCACCACATGAAGATGAAGGCATCCGCACCTGCAATTTATCAGTATTAAAATATAAAAAACAATAATGTTAAGGTTTAATTTGTGGGAAAATTCATTAAGTTTAAGATGCCATGAAGCTTTCCATGTCACTTAAAATACTAGCCTTAGCTGGCTTTTGGAAGGGTAGTAGGATGACTTCCAACTAGAGGGGAGCACACTGGACTGCCAGCTGCCATTATGTAGGCTTAAACTTTCCAGCCTGGTGATGTATTTTGTACCTCATTCTTGCTGCTGCCATACAATTTTATTCAGTCTATAGTGATTCCACTAGCCTCTTCACTACTAGAGGTGTGCCCTAAGTCCCGTAAAATAATATTGGTAATAGCAAGATTGAAATGTGAATTGTCATCAGGCTGAAGGGCTTTGTGTGTTGAAAGCTGGTTTTTGTTGGATGCATTATGAATAGACTTGGGATGTTGTCAAGGCTTAGAAAGCATTACAAAGCTTCCTCTGCCACCTTGAATATGTCTGTCTGTTTTGCCACACATCTAATCCCTGAGTACATGTAGATTAGGTGGAACAAAATGTGGTAATATTGTTGTTTAGATGCTGAAAATGGAAGGTTTTAAGATCTGTTTGTATTTCACAATTATCATAATAGGTTCAAACAACTGTGCTAGTAAGTTTTCACCACTTCCTATCCTCCCCAACAGGCAAAACTTCAGATGCGGATGGCAGGTTGGAGTTGCAGGCTGAGTTTCATTGAGACGGCCTGATACAAAGGAAATTCTGCAGGAAACACCTGATCTACCAAACGAAGGATGAAGTTACAGACTGACGTCGGCTGAGAAGGCCTAGTAGTCCAAGGAAATCCTGGAGTAAACACCTAATCTACCAAACAAAGGATGAAGTTACAGACTGAAGTCAGCTGAGAAGGCCTCATAGTCCAAGGAAATAGGAGTGTTTGCGTGCCTGGAGAAATGCCAGATGTCTCCAGTATTTTAATTTTTCAGATGGAAAAAAAAAATCACATGTCGGCCAATAATTGAATGTTATTTTTCATGCATCTTACATATTGTAATTATTAAAAAAAATATTCCACAGCAGTTGCAGTCTGGTTTATGCATGCATAGAAATATATATGTATATTGTTATCCAGTAACAGAAATTAGTTATGATTTATACTAACAGATTAAACTCCCAGTGAGTAAGAATAAAACTTAATTCACTTCAAGAAAGTATGTCAATATTTATACGCTGCCTCCGGTAAAACAAGTTTTCCGAGCAAGCCATCCATCTTCACTTGCTGATCTACTCCATCACCTAATGTGTGTATGTTTGCGTCATACGTCTGGCAGTGCTAAGCTTCGGTACGCCCTAACATTTTAGAGTCTAATAAATATTAAAGTGTGGAAAGACCGTTTGTGCCATTTTTTGTACGTCAGAGTATATATACAGATGTCAATATTCATACACCTTTTTTACTTCTTATAGTCTTAGGGAGGAATATACAAATACAGTATACTATTTTATCAGCGATATTTTGGGTGAAATAGCATAAGTGATTTACATTTTTTAAAGCTAATTGCTTAACCAATATTGTAATTACCGATCAGAAAAATAACAGTGATATTTAACTAAAACCTCCTTAGCCCGTAGAAACGAAAACAAGACATAGTTTCTGGCGGTGTCTGGCAGATTTTCCATCTCGCACAAACACTCCTATTCTGGAGTAAACACCTGATCTACCAAACGAAGGATGGAGTTGCAGATTGAAGTCAGCAGAGAAGGCCTGATAGTCCAAGGAAATTCTGGAGTAAACACCTGATCTACCAAACAAAGGACATCAGCAACTCTTCTGTCTCAGTGTTGATTCTGTGTATTTGTAGGTACAGTCAACCAAAAAAGTATCAGCCATCTTACCACACGGATCATTTTGAAACATGGACGAAGCATTGTGATATATGGGGCACCCTGTAATAAGTGCAAGTATTGTCCTTAGTAATTGTTATGACCCAAAATCACATAAATTGTTACATGTTGGATGGCACATTTTTTTGAGGTAGTATGTTGATAGATTCATGTGTGTGTAAAACTCTCTCACTTTCACAACCATTGATCCCCAGGTGTGCAATACTTTTTTGATTGACTGTACAACATTGAAAAAATTAGGGAATTTTGTAAACTACAGTAGTTAATGTTCTGAGGTTTAAATGCCCCTTTAATAAATCTTCTCTGGCTGTTCATTCAAGTCAGCTACCTCCTCCCCATATTGTTCTGTCTATCTTGCCAGATGCCTCAATCCCATAAGATGTGGCCACAAACAAATCGCCTCCATATCACCTTGTCCAATGCCTTTTCTGTGTTTTGCTTCCAGCCTATACCCCCCCCCTCCACATATACCTCTCCACTCCATCCTTCCATCTCATCCTTAGCCTCCCCCTCCACATCACTTGCATACTCTCCTTGTTAGTCTCTTGCTCTCCATCCCCTACACATGGCCAAACCACCTCAGTGTAAATCTCCTAACGCTGTCTATCACATCCACATCCACACCACGATGCTCCTTAACTTCCTCGTTTGCCATTGTGTGTCTCCATGCAACTCCACATGCTCCTCTCAGATAACTTACTTCCACTGCTCTCACCTTTGACTTGCGTCCTTCCAAGAAGGTCCAAGCTTCACTTCCCTACTTTAGGGTTGGTAGCAGAGTACTGTCATGCAGCGATTTTTTACTTCCATGCTCACTTCTCAGTTCCTTATCACTGCTTTCAAAGAACCAGCAGCCCTTCTTCCCTGTTGTACTGTTTCAAGCACTTCACCCTCAAAACTTCGTCCTTACTCATCGCACTACCCAAGTGATTAAATGCACTCACATTTTCCATTTCCTCCTCATCCAACCTCACTGTATATTCAGTAGCTTCATTCTTTCGAAGACCGAACCTTACTCTTCTCTACCAGGGCTGGGGTAAATTATTAATTGAATTAGAATTTATTACAAAAATCTGAATTGGAATTGAGAAAAATACAAAAATGAATTGGAATTGATATCAATGAACTGATATGAATTGATGACTGAATTGATAAAATATACTGTAATATGTGAATTCATTATTGTACAATAATTAACTTATTAAAGTTTACTTAACTAAACAGTACCATAAAATATACAGTTTGCTATCTCAAAAAAGTTAAAAATATATCAAGTGAAGTAACCTGTTAAATTTATAATAATTTTCATTTAAGTAAGAAATTGTTTTCTGCGTAATTTTGTTTTAAATGTTGTTAAGATTTACAATTTCAGTTTCTGTCAGTGTAGATTAAATCGGTAGATTCAAATTTATTTAGATTTGATAAATGAATGAAATATCGACCATAATGAATTGAATTGGAGATATCTTTTTTTTACCAATGAATTGGAATTCATTAATTCAACATTTATTCTGAATTGGAACTGAATTGACAAAAATGAACTGACCCCAGCCCTGTAGAATCCTACTCTTACCTTCAGATTCCGTTTCTTACACACACACCCAAACTCATCCACCAAGCTTTGCAGTTCTCTTTTGTCTTCACTTAACAATGCAGTATTGTCGACTCACAGCAGTACATTCCAGAAACTGCCCACTCTCATTAGGGTCACTCCAACATCCACTGCCATACCTTGTACCTCTTTTAACCCCCTTCCGTATACAGATTAAACATCCATGGGGACATGATACATCCCTGTTTCAATCCAACATTCCAGTAGAAAAATTGACTCGGTTCACCATTCACTTGCACTGCAGCCTTAGCCCCCTCATGCGTACTCTTCATGGCATTTAACAACTTCCCATTTACTCCGTACATTCTTAATACTTTCCACATTCCTTGTTCATCCACCCTGTTCTATGCATTCTCCAAATCCAGAAAGGCTGCATACAACTTCTTTCCCTTCTGTAGAAACTTTTCCATTAAAGACCTAAGAATGAATAGCTGATCTGTACTCTCTTCCCCTCTTAAAACCTCCTTCTTCAACTAATCCTTCTGTTATTTCCTTAAATTTGTTAGTATCTTACTATATACTTTTCTTATTACGCTAAGAAGACAAATGCCCCTATGATTTCCATCCATACATCCAATCCTGTGATGCCCCAAGAGGAGCATAGGAGCCCAGGGCTAGGCAAATTGGTCCCGACATTTAAGATGAGAGTGACCAGCCTCACTCATCCCTGAGTGGCATTATGTGAGCAATAAGCCCCAACCATCCCATGGATATAAACATGCACTGGCTAAATCTGATTGGAGCACCTTAATTACCCACTAGACCGCCAGGTGCCAAAATTCAGTTATATGGTTACCACCCAGCATAGTAAATGGTTTCTTGGTGTACAGAAAACACACTTCATTTTCCCTTTTTCCTTTGTACAGGGGAGTAATTATACCCAACTTCCAATCCTCCCGGAATCTACCTTCCTCCTAGGCCAATCTGCGCATCATCCATACCCATTCTACTACTATATCTGCCCCATGCTTCAGCATTTCACCACACACTCCATCATTTCCTGGGGCTTTCCCCATTTTGACTTTCTTCATTACTTCCACAACTTCCATCCTACTGATTTCTTCCTCACTTCTCACCTCCTCCCAGCCATTTATGCTTGCTTTACAGTACTTACATTCTCTGTGCACAATAATTCCTTAGTGTTTTCTCCATCTGCTCACCTTTTCTCCCCTCTCCACTAGCAATCTACCATTTTTATCTTTTGCTTCTCAACTTCTTTATCACCCTGCCTAACTCTCCCCGTTGTCTTCACTTAACAATGCAGTATCATCTGCTTACAATTTCTTTTTTGAGAACATTTTCTTACATTCCCTCCACTTTACACTCAGATTCTTCCCAAATTCCATATCTACTCTCTTCTTACTCTTTCTTAGTAATCTTTTCACCTCACTCTTCCTCTGTGTATAACTCTCTCTCCCGTCTCTCAGCTTCCTCCGTGCCTCTTTTCTCATCCACTCATTATGTGGTTTCTTTTTTTGTGTGTGTCACAGCACGTGTCACCTCTTCATTCCACCATGCTGTTCCTTGCACCTCATTTTGTCTTTTCTTCACCCCATACACCACCTCACATGCTGCACAGACTTCTGTGAATATCTTGCACAGTCCTTCATCCCCTTACTGACCACTTGTCTCACCCCCTCCCAGCCATCCCGCCTCACTCTCACCCTGCCATCCCATCTCACCACCTTCCTACCTTACCCCTTCCTACTATTCTGCCTCACCCCCCCCTTGCCATCCTCCCCCAGCCCATCCCTACCATCCTGCCTTACCCTACCCCTGCCATCCTGACTCATCCCACCCCTGCCATCCTGACTCACCCCATCCCTGCCATCCTGCCTACCCACCTCACCCCTGTCCTACCTACATGCCTAACCTGTTCTCTTCCTCACTTCCCAGCTACCTGCCTCACTCCTTGCTTCTTGCCTCATCTCCTCCCTGCTACCTGCCTCACCTCTCCCTGCTGCCTCTCTAATCCCCTCATGCCTTCCTGACTCATGGTACCCCCCTGCCTGTCTTCCTTACATTTAGGAATGTGTGCAGATTGCATTGAATGCTTAGGATGAGAAGTACTGGCATTTGTTAATGAAGTGCAGCAAGGAAGTGTGTTAATAGGGTTGGAGAGAGCTGGCTTAGATGGTGAGGTCGTGTGGGGAGAAGGGATGGAAACGGTGGTGGAAAAGCTATAATTATGCGAGTTTGTTGGTGGGAGGGGGTGTGGGTACCACACTGGTCTAAATCAGCTCATGGGTCACACCTTCCATGATAGCAAAACATGTTTGTTTAATTTAGATGCATCAGGCTTACAAGATATGTTAGAAATGCCTTCTTTTTTTTTTTTTTTTACCAGTGTTGGCCGTTATGATAAATTATGATACAGTAAGCAATGTCTTTGAAAAGCCAGTATTGCGATATTTACAGGCAGACAAAACCCTCAGAACATTAGGTAAGAGTTTCAGAATTATATAGAGACATGGAGCAGTACTGCTGCGTGACGTTTTGCATTACTGTGCACTTTCCAAAAAGTATTTTCACCCAGGTATTTTGTGGGTTCACAAACATAATTGCCGCAGAACACTTTGATCAAGGCAGATGTTTCAGAATGGATATCTATGTTCTGTAAAATTATTTTTGGTTTACCCCAAAAGCAGCCGCTTTTTATTTTCCAAATGTATCGATGGAAATGTTTGAGATACTTTTATGTACAATTGCTGGATAGGCAAATAAATGTATTTTTTCGAAATGTAAGGACGGAAATGTTTTTGATACATTTTGGATGGAGTGTAAAGAGTTTTTATCTCCTCGTATTACTTTGTAAATGTATTATTATTTACTTAAGTACCCCCCCCCCTCCACTCCTTACCTCCACTTATCTGCATCTTATCTCCTTTGTTTCTTCTCTGTACCTCCTCATCTTTCATTCTTACTACCTTCTCAGCTTTCAAACTCGCATTCTCTCTAACATTTTTCCTGCTCCGTCGTCGTCTTCCCTCATTCTTCCTCCTTCCATCCCCCTCCCTCATTTCTACATTCTCTCTAACATCTTCCCTGCTCCGTTGTTTTTCCTCCTCCCTCCCTTTCCTCCCCCTTCCCCCTTCTACTTCTCCCTCCTTCCCCTTCCTTCTTGCCCATCCTCCTTCCCCTTCCTTCTTGCCCATCCTCCTTCCCCTTCCTTCCTTCCTCCTGTCTCTTCTTTCCTTATCCCTCCCCTTCCTCCTATCTCTCCTTTCCTTATCCCTTCCCTTCCTCCTCCTCCCCCTGCATCCCCCCTCCTTTCTTCCCTACCCTCCCTCTGGCATTTCTCTACCCCCATTCCTTTTCCCTCTGCTATTTACCTCCCTCTTCCCTCCTTCCTCCATACTTACTCCTCATTCCTATTGCTTCCCTCCTTATTTCTCTCTGCTCCTCACTCCTCCCTCCCTCCATCTTCCTACCTCCCTCCCCACCTTGCTTCCTTCCTCCCTTGTCTCTACCATCTGTTTCTCTCTACTTCGTCCGACCCCTTTGCTCTCCCTCCTTCCCTTCTCCTGCACATCTCCCCTCTGCTTTTCCTCTCCTCCTCCCTGTCCTTCCTCTTCTCCTCCTCCTTTGTCCTTCCCTCCCCCACCCAGCCATAAGCCTCCCCCCCCCCTACCTGTACACCCCCTACCCCTACCTATTCACCCCCCTCCCCCACCTACACCCTTTCAAAAGGTTATCAAGGGGTCATAATAAAATCAGGTTATGTTGTCCCAAATTATATTAATAACCAATAGTCTTGTGAAATATTTATATAGATACCTTATCTGAATGCATTAATTTGTATGACAGAAGTTGCATCTATAGAATGATAAGAATTTACAAATATAAGTTGTATAGATGCCTAAGTTGAAAAATGTGAATGCACAAAACCTGTGAAATACGGTATCATAAAATACTTCTAAGAAGTTTATTTAGAATGTTTCATAGATTTGTGTGTTCACATTGTTCAACTTAGGCAGGCTTGTTTATGAATGTGACATTGTAAATAAATGTTAATAAAAGTATTTTATAAGTGGTTTGTATTCTTGAGCCTTTTGTAGGCCCCCCGACACATTTAGTTCAAATTTGCAGAGTGGACTGCACCAGCGATTTTTTGAGAGATCGGGTAAAAATTCATATTTATAAAGGTTCTTAAGGCCCATATTTATAAAGATTCTTAGGCAATCTTTATAAATGCAACTTAAGTCATATTTATAAAGAGTCTCAACTTTAAGAATACTTATAAATATGCACACTATTTGAGAATCTTTATAAATATGACTTAAGTCGTATTTATAAAGTTTTTGCCTAAGAATCTTTATAAATATGGGCCCTAAAAACCTTTATAAATATGAATTTTTACCCAAGCTCTCAAAAAATCGCTGGTGCAGTCCACTCTGCAAATTTGAACTAAATGTGTCGGGGGTCCTACAAAAGGCTCAAGAATACAAACCACTTACAAAATACTTTTATTAACATTTATTTACAATGTCACATTCATAAACATGCCTGCCTAAGTTGAAAAATGTGAACACACAAATCTGTGAAACATTCTAAATAAACCTCTTAAAGTATTTTATGATACCGTATTTCACAGGTTTTGTGCATTCACATTTTTCAACTTAGGCATCTATACAACTTATATTTGTAAATTCTTATCATTCTATAGATGCAACTTCTGTCATACAAATTAATGCATTCAGATAAGGTATCTATATAAATATTTCACAAGGCTATTGGTTATTAATATAATTTGGGACAACATAACCTGACTTTATTATGACCCCTTGATAACCTTTTGAAAGGGTGTAGGTGGGGGAGGGGGGTGAATAGGTAGGGGTAGGGGGTGTACGGGTGGGGGGGGGGAGGCTTATGGCTGGGTGGTGGAAGGGAAGGACAAAGGAGGAGGAGAAGAGGAAGGACAGGGAGGAGGAGAGGAAAAGCAGAGGGGAGATGTGCAGGAGAAGGGAAGGAGGGAGAGCAAAGGGGTTGGACGAAGTAGAGAGAAACAGATGGTAGAGACAAGGGAGGAAGGAAGCAAGGTGGGGAGGGAGGGAGGAGTGAGGAGCAGAGAGAAATAAGGAGGGAAGCAATAGGAATGAGGAGTAAGTATGGAGGAAGGAGGGAAGAGGGAGGTAAATAGCAGAGGGAAAAGGAATGGGGATAGAGAAAAGCCAGAGGGAGGGTAGGGAAGAAAGGAGGGGGGATGCAGGGGGAGGAGGAGGAAGGGAAGGGATAAGGAAAGGAGAGACAGGAGGAAGGGGAGGGATAAGGAAAGAAGAGACAGGAGGAAGGAAGGAAGGAAGGGAGAAGGAGGATGGGCAAGAAGGAAGGGGAAGGAGGGAGAAGTAGAAAGGGGAAGGGGGAGGAAAGGGAGGGAGGAGGAAAAACAACGGAGCAGGGAAGATGTTAGAGAGAATGTAGAAATGAGGGAGGGGGATGGAAGGAGGAAGAATGAGGGAGGACGACGACGGAGCAGGAAAAATGTTAGAGAGAAAGCGAGTTTGAAAGCTGAGAAGGTAGTAAGAATGAAAGATGAGGAGGTACAGAGAAGAAACAAAGGAGGTAGGATGCAGATAAGTGGAGGTAAGGAGTCGAGGGGGGGGGGGTACTTAAGTAAATAATAATACATTTACAAAGTAATACGAGGAGATAAAAACTCTTTACACTCCATCCAAAAAGTATCTCAAACATTTCCGTCCTTACATTTCGAAAAAATACATTTATTTGCCTATCCAGCAATTGTACATAAAAGTATCTCAAACATTTCCATCGATACATTTGGAAAATAAACATTCAGTTACTTTACATAACTAATTACGGCTGCTTTTGGGGTAAACCAAAAATAATTTTACAGAACATAGATATCCATTCTGAAACATCTGCCTTGATAAAAGTGTTCTGCGGCAAATATGTTTGTGAACCCACAAAATACCTGGGTGAAAATACTTTTTGGAAAGTGCACAGTAATGCAAAACGTCACGCAGCAGTACTGCTCCATGTCTCCATAATTCAGAAACTCTTACCTAATGTTCTGAGGGTTTTGTCTGCCTGTAAATATCGCAATACTGGCTTTTCAAAGACATTGCTTACTGTATCAGTGAGTAGCTTAGGCCCAGGCCTCTTTGCAAAAGGGGACAAAAATTTGGTTAATGAATGGGTGGCTGTGAATGTGTTCTCCAGCATCTCATAGATGTGAATGTAGTGTGCAGCATCCAGTTTACGACAGACAGATAAAGGCGACAGCCCATCATCGATGCACTGTGTAAAAAAAATTAAGGAAACAAAAGAACCGTGCTATCAACCCCCTCAGAAAGCATGACACCCCGATACAGTCTCAGACAATATGGTTTTACAAACCAGCACTACGTCCATGTCTCACAAAATCTTCCTGCTGTGTGCCACTCACATTCAACACAAGCTGTGAGAATCCCTTCTCTCTGAGAACACTAGAAATCCAAAGCCCTACACACACCGAAGTAGTTATCAATATTCGAGTGGCACACAATGAAGGGTTGTGTGTATTGTGAAAGTGATCTACCCAACCCCTAGCCATCACCTAATCCCAAGATAACCCCATGAGGAGCATTAGGACTTGGAGCCATGCTAGCATTATGTACACAGGAGTGATGAACTTCATGAGTGTTATCATCCAGCAAACAATTTAACAAAACTTTTTTTCAGCATTTTGCTTTTAATGGAGTTTATTTTCTAGATCCACTCCTCATGAGGCAACACAGGATTGGACAATGGATGGATGGGCTTTTCGTTTATTTACTGCTAGCATAAAACTATATTCTTTTCAGTCCGACACGATTTTAATGAATATAATTTTTTTCGATGCAGACTATCCTATTAGGAAGAACAAAGCTTTAATAACTTATAGCTTACTCTGCTGCCTGTTGTCACATAAGGCAGTTGATCCTACACCATACTTGTCACTAACCTTACACTTTCAGCAAAATTTTTAAAGCACTTTCCAATTTCTGTTTCATTTTCAGCATACTGTAACTGTTCTTCTTGGTACTACGGCATTCTTTATAAATACAAGGGGGAACTGACTGCACGTAGCTGAGGTTTGTAAACAATGAGAAATGTCAACATTGCAGGGTCAATTGGTGTGGGTGATTGAAACTGAAAATGCAGCAGCAATTTCAGAAAATTTAGTGAATACTCTCAAACACAAATAATGTTGCAGGGAAAGTCAAACAGAAAAACATACTGGTAAGTGGAAGTTTCCGTTAACGTGATCATCAGATCTGGGAGGCTGCAATATACTGTATACTGGTACATATGCTAACCCAATAAGGTAATGTGAAGTGCTTGAAATGAAAGAACTGCACAAACCACAGGCTATAAAATGTTTTGTGTCCACTGTACAATGTGTAATAAAAATACTACTAATGCCAGTAATCAGTCAATAATCACACGCATAATTCACTGGGATTTCTTCTCTGTGGCATGAGAAGCTTGCTAATAAAGGTTAGGAAATCACCACATCCACAAAGATTGTACTAACACCAGACATTCTTCAACTGAGAGAAATGCAGTACTGTAGTAAGAGTCAAAGGCATCAAAAGTACCCTGGGGAACCTTTCTGTCTACTGTCTCTCATAATTCTAAAGCTATCTAAAAAATTCTTGCAATATATATACTGTACCAACTATTTATCTAGCAATGTATCTATTTAATGTGTTTATCTATCTATCTAAGGTATGTGTATTGTACCTATCAATCTGTTCATCAACTTCAGTGCTATGTTGCTGCAATATTTTAACAAGCAGAATGATGCTAGGCCTAATCTTGAAGTGCAATGGAAAGGTGCACAACTTTATCCGCTACTAGTAAATCTGGGGAATCTGCTTATACTCTTGTTACTTTCACCTGGCCTACAATTACCAGCTTGGTAACAGTTTAGCAGACAGAATAATGCTGGTCATGAAACTGCAATGAAAAGAATGTAGATCTGGAGAACAGTACTGTTATTCTACCACTGAGCTACATGGAAAAAGCTGGTAATGGACAAAAACCTGGCCCATTAAGGTGAAAGAACTATGACAACTGAACACAAATATAAGGATCACCCATTAAGGTGAAAGAACTATGACAACTGAACACAAATATAAGGATCACTATTATCCCTGGACCCCCAAGCATCACTCTCAGCTGAACAATACAATCTGGTGTTAGGTGGAATAAAGACAGTTGCTCTCCCATTTAAGAACATTTGATTTTTGAAGACTTACCAGCTTGAGATTTTATTAGGCCTTGTGGCTGTGTTGCTGCTACAAAACTACCAGCCTGATAATGCCAAGGATTGATTCTTGGCACTGCATCATCATCATTGTCTTTATCATTGACTTGCATGTAAAATGACTACCTAGGTGAAGTGACCTTGTATACCATAGTGGTGGAATAATCTGCCACATGGTCAATGGCCTAAGTAATAGGACTGATCATCACAATTATCAATATCATCATTACCCATCATCATCATCTATTGTCATCATTGGTCCAACCTCCTTTTCAGTAATTCTCAAAATTTTTCCAAAGTAGGGGAGCAACTGTTAACATACTCCGTCCACATCAACTTGGCTTCAAAGTGATAAGGAATGGATGCATATCCTTGTCTTAGGGGCGATTCCACAGTAGTTTTCGTTTGTTTGCTTCCTCCCCCAACCACACTTATAACTACATTTTTTCCAAAAAGTTCAGTATCCACTTTCACTACCCCTGTCAAATGGGTTAGATAATTAAGATTGCTACATAGTTTAGTCACCAAAATCATCATATAATTCAGTCATAAGTCATTTACACGGTTCAGTTTCTTTCGTTTGGGTGCTTGCAAACCACTACAAACAACTGTGGAATCGGCCCTTAGTCTGTAACTGAGCTATGAGGGATGAGGCTGCCAAACAACAAAAATCCTGCCAAGTAAGAGTGGTTGAACCAAAAGATGTTCAAGTGGCATATCTCAGAAGGGTGGTAGCAGCAGCTGTGGTTGTCACCGCAGGAGTGGCCACAACAGTTATGGAGTACGGTAGTTCTGCGAAGTTCTTCACGCTGGTCACAAGATATTCCCCTGGGGATTTAATGTGGCCACTACCCCAACCCTCCACGGCCATGTCAAGAAGACATATGCAGCAGAAGATGCACTAGTGCCAGCAGCACACCAATGGCAGCAGGAACCCCGGAAGTAGCAGTGGCACCAACTCCAGAAATAGCAGTAGCAACAGCATCACCACCACCAACCCAGTAGTAGCAGTAGCAGGAACAGCATCGCCAGTAGTACTGTACAGGTAACCTCTGAAAAATGACAAGTTTTTAGGAGATATTCTCGTGTGAATTGATAAATTAACCCTTTGTGTGTGGAAGAGTTCAATAGATCTTAATTAACTCCTATGGTAATGGTGCTGTGAAGGAACACCTTCCTGTGCTGGCAGTTTTATGACCAGAAGAAGGAGCTGCCTGATTATAAGTACCTCCATTCCATCCCTATCGCCCAACAGGAGAATGGTGAACTACACAAGCTTTGGCCTGCAGTCCACGGGGTTCATTTTCTGATGAGCCTGGTGTGGCAACT
Organism: Coenobita brevimanus; assembly: GCF_032717465.1. Taxonomy (NCBI): domain Eukaryota; kingdom Metazoa; phylum Arthropoda; class Malacostraca; order Decapoda; family Coenobitidae; genus Coenobita; species Coenobita brevimanus. Next base: position 2,008,713 of record NC_137069.1, on the reverse strand, counting down.
ACCACAACTACTAGTACAGGAGGCCTAAGATGTCATTGTCTGACTTCATTCCCTGGTATACAAATGCCCCTGATGTACTTCCTTATTACCAAGAAGAAAGATGGGAGACTACAGGACATGGGCAACTTCATGCCTGCACTCCACCCAGTGCCCATTTCTGATGAGCCTGGGGCCACAACAACTACTATAGCTCGGGGTAAAGTGGAAAACCCACTTCACAGGAAGAAAATGAACTGGAGGAAATTTCTATTACTCTAACACATTATATGAAGATAATAATGATAATTATTATTGTTATAATACAGTAATAATAATAAAATGTCGTCACCCCACGTCTTATCGCCAACCATGTGGAGTAAGGCTGTTGCTGTTGTTAATCAACCCCAGTCTGTCTGGCTGGGCAGACCCATTAACCACAGGCAAGCAACTGCCCCTGCAAGGTTATCCCACAGGAAGCTGGCACTGACGTGGAAGAAGAGGAGGAGGAGGATGAAGCTGGAAATTAGAGAAGAGGAAGTGGAAGAGGCTGACACTGATGGAGGAGGAAGAGCCTGGCACCAAGGGAAGAAGAAAAGAAGAAGAGAGGAGGAGGAGGAGGAGGAGGAGGAGGACACTATAAGAATATGATGTTGGAACTGGAAGGAGGGAGCTCGCATATGACTGAGGATGTAGAAGGATGTCTCCACTATGGGAAGGAGGAAGAAGAAACTGGCAATGAGGGAGGAGAATCTGGGAGAAACAGTTAATCAGGACGTAGGTTGGCACTGGGAGAGGAAGAGGAGGAAGAGATCAGCAGATGAAGATGTGGCCAGCACTGAGAGAAAAGAATTCGTATTCATGAGGATTTACTCATACCTAACCACTCCAATGTAAAGTCTATAATCTGTACTATGAGGATTATTACAGCTATATCTAATCACTCCAATCTAATAGTGGTAAGTGGGGGGTGCCCATCATCAACTCAATTTATGGCTTTCATTCTTTTTCTGTCTGTCCTCCTCTCTTCCTATTTCTACCACCTTTATGTCACTATCTGTTACACTTCTTTCTACTTCTTCTGAGACTACACTGAGTGACAAGCCTAATGGTTTCCTGTAACTTAGGAAACCTTTAAAATAGCAAGGTGGCAACAAAAACCAAGCTAGAAGGCACTCAGTGAGCACACACCTCTGCCAATGCCACTGCAGGATCCAGATCCACCCAAAAATTTAATCAATTCTTTCTTGGCCCATGGCCCACCCTTCCACATAATTTCACTGAAATTCACTAAGGACTTTTGGAGATATTGTCTGGACAAACACAGACAGACTGACAGACAAACATAGGTGAACAAATAACCTCCTCCAGCTTCACTGGTGGAGGTAATAAAGGGGTGATATGGATCCCTTTATGGTGTCCCCATTAAATGGGTGGAGAGATGTGAATGCAGCATCCATCCAGGACAACCACCCACACTAATCTTCACATTTCACTGGTAAGGGGATATCAGCCACAAGGGAACATCGTTTCACTACACGGGATGGCCCTACAAGAGCAGTTACTTGCCTGCAGCTGTTCGAATAGACTGGGGAAGTACAACTTCAATCTGGAAAGTCTACCTTAAGATGAATCAAATAAGAAAATAAAATAAGTCAGTTACCTTCAATGGTTACATGAATACCGCAGTGCTATTCTGCACATCAATCTGATAACATCATACACTGGTAGAACAGTCTATATTCCTACTGGCTGAACCACAATATACTGTAGATTATCAGTGACCAGTGATGGATGAAGTACATGCACTGTATGGCTGAAAACTGCTAAGACAAGTCTCAAGTTAGAGTTATCCCAACCAAACTTCCCACATTCACAAGGGGCAGGGGGAGATCTTTAACAAGGCTCTTGGATCTGTAGGGACATGAGACAGAGGATAAAGGATGCTCCAGGCACATTCTCTTCCCTGCCTGCCTTTGAAAGTGTGAGGCTGTTTGCAACAAAGTGCTGGGTGATATATCCTGTCACATGAGTAAAATCAATTACTCAGACCTATTTTCCCTTTCTCACAACCGATAACAAGTGTTAAAAATTGTACTGATGAATTGAAGTTCTCACCCATAAAGTAGTGTACTGCTGATGATGATGTATGTGGGGAAGATAACTCATCAAGTGTTGTCGTTTGAGTTGAACTGTTTCAGTGACGCCTCCCCCTCAACCTCTATCATAATCATCTATCTCTGCAACCTGCCACCAATCCATCTTCCATATTTGGTTCCCTGCTTTGCCAACAATCTTCCACCTCCACATCCCGTGGCTCCATGATAATTCTTCACCTTTATCCACTCCCAGAATCTTCACAGTCCAAGCATCAACCATTCTGAAAGCAACAATGCAGTGAGAACTGGCATAACCAAATATAAGTGCTGTTTGAATGGCAGTTCAATGTCACAGGATGAAAATAAATCACACCATGCAGTTAACTATCTCTATGTACACTCGTTCCTGAAAGTATCAGTGCAGAATATGTGTTCAATATTATGACATGCGGAACAAAGGAAATTGGAAATTGCAGTTCTGTCCTCCCACATGCAGGCATCCAGGAGGATAGATGACAAATGTATCAGATACCTCTTGTGTCCTTCATAATAAGTAGGGAATGGCCGTAAATGTTATAATATATACAGGCATCAACGGGCTAACAATGCCACATGGTCGAATCATTCCAGATGGCATCGGACTCACAGTGCACCAATACTTTCTGGAGCGAGTGTACAATACTATACATTATACTTCTCAATGACCTTGGTGTATACCTGATAGTGTAGTAAACTGAGAAGACTGCAGGTACCAAAATAAATAAACAATACTATTACTACAACACATTAAACTTCACAATGCAGCCCATCAGATATTCTGTCCCAGCCATCTCACTGGAGGATTCCCACGAGGGGGCACAATGATGACTGATACAACTTTTTTCAGATTTTCATCATCATTCAGCCTACATGCTACTCCCAACATTTCTTCTGCCACAGTTTCATCTGTAAATTTAACCAGGATGGGCCTAACAATAGGTTTTTCTGTTTATACTGGCCAACTCTTCTTACATCCTGTATTTCTTGTTCCCAGTTTCTTTGGCCAACTCTTCTTACATCCTATATTTCTTGTTCCCAGTTTCTTTCTTCATCATTTATCACAGTAAATAATTCACTGATCTCGGCCATCTCTTCGTCTGTCCTAGCCTGCTTTGATTTTTGTTCTTTCTCCTCAGCTCCGAAGACGATCATACATCTATTCCTTTCAACTGTGTTCCTCACAACTGCCTCCTTTTTCTGCAAAACTTTCACCACTCACTATCAAAGATGCCTCTTTGTTCGTCTGCCAATCTTTTATTTTCTACATTTTGTTTTATTATTATTTCCCTGACGTATGGAAGCGAGGCATGGACCTTGCAAGAGGGGAACAAGTCAAGAGTGAGAGCAGTGGAAATGAGTTACTTGAGAGGAGCATGTGGAGTGACATGGAGGGACAGGTTGACGAATGAAGAAGTGAAGGAACGCTGTGGGGTAGATGTGGATGTGGTTGAGAAGATTAGGAGAAATACACTGAGGTGGTTTGGACATGTGAAGAGAATGGAGAATGAAAGACTGACTAAGAGGGTGTATGTAGGTGAGGTGGAGGGAGGGAGAGGGAGAGGTAGACCGAGGATGAGGTGGAGGGATGGAGTTGAGAGGTATATGAGGGAGGGGGGGGGTGAGTTGGGGGGAGGGTAGTCAAATGGTGGGTGACAGAGCGACTTGGAGGCGTTTTGTCTGCAGCCACTCTTTGCGGGATTAGGGCGTCAGGCTATAGGTAGACAGATAGATAGATTATTTCTCTCACTTCTGACATCTCTTCAAGCCCTTTAACCACCCATCCTGTTCGTTCTTGCACTCGTTCCAGAGCTGTACAAAACTTATCGGTCTTGTGGTCAGTTTAACTCAATTTCTCTCTCAATTCTTTGTTTTCCTCTTCAAAATCACTTACTTTCTTCTGGATGGCTCTCTCCTTGGCAGTACTCATCTCCTGCTCATGTTTTGTTTCATTCATTCGTTCATTCACCATTCAATCCTACGTTGCCCCACGAGGAGCACAAGAGCCCAGGGCTAGGCAAGTTGGTCCTGACATTTAAGATGAGAGTGACCAGCCTCACTCATCCCCGAGTGGCATTACGTCAGCAATAAACCCCAACCACCCCTTGGATATAAACCTTTACCGGCCACTAAACCCCCAGGTGCCAAAATATGGTTACCACCCAGCATAGTAAATGGTTTCCTGGTATACAGGAAACCATTTGGTTTGTCACTCAGTGTAGAGTCACCCACAGGCAGAAAGAGGAAAGAATGAAGGAAAAAAAGAAGAGGGAGTGTAAAGTCACCTGCAGGCAGAAGGACGAGGAAAGAAAGAAGGAAAGAAAAATAGACGCTGATGGAAAGAAAGAAGGATGGAGGAGAGGAAAGGGCACACACCTGAGAGCAGCGCTACACTGGGTGAGTAGATGGTGAATGCCCCCACCTTCCACAATCACCTTTCTTTTTCTTTAAACTATCACTTGTCATGTTCTCGACTGCCACTTCCATCTTTGAAACTCTAATCTTTAATGCTCTTCTACGTCGGTTTGATCGCCAAATCCCTTGAAATCACCACATTCGTCAACCACATGCAGCTCCACTCTGCCTCCCCTCACGTGCCATTTTCTGTTTTCACCGCAGCTCCCAAAGAGCGTCCACATGTTCCAATTTTACAGGTGAATCTCTCCACCTTTAACCTCAATCACAGACAGTTTAGAGATGGGTTTTCATCCTGTATACTGTACTAAAATTATGGCAAATTTTCGGGAGCATTCCCGCAGATACGCGTCGTCTGTCTTGTTTACATCTGTAGCTGTGTGTGTGTGTGTGGGGGGGTGCGTGCATGCATGCGTGAGGGAATATATATATACACACAAACACACAGTACTTGATGTATATGCAGCACTTAATGCTCATTAATATTTGAGTTAAATGCTCTAAAGGAATTAAGGAATCCAAGCTACCCGTGTGAGAACATTTATGGGAGTACTCGATGACATTTGCATGGTAATGTCAAGAGGATATTCAAAGGCTCCAACGTACAAAGACAATGATGATTAGATGGATGTGTAGTACAGTAAACCCTCATTATACGATGCCTCTTTGTACGATATTTTGCTTATACAATGTCAAAATTTTAGTATCCTATGCCCACTATACAATGGGAACGATTTGCAACAACAACGGATCATCTGCGGCTCAGTGAACAGCGAATGTGCAAACGCAACAAAAACGTCCTCACACTGTCGGCATTAGACCACACACACTTGTCCACCGGTCCAGCCTCATTAGCTAGCCCTGCCCAGCCAGGTAGTTCTGACATTGATGAGTGAGGGCTGTTAGTCCCTGTGACTGTGAGGCCGAGTCGGGACAATTCGCCGTCAGGACGATTCCCCATCATTTATTTACGTATCACTTTATTTAGCAAGTACACTAGTTTTTTAAATATGTAAGTTATAAAAGTGATGGTGGTTTATTGTTTATATAGTAAATGTAAAATATGGCATCTATTCATGGGCATTAAATGAAAAATAATAATATATTGAAACGTGAATCAGCTGATTTATGATCGATCCTTCACCTTAGCATAAGGCTACATACGAGACATTGGCATTTATATAAATGCCTAATTACTTTAAGTGAACGATCAACATACTTTGGAATTATACAAATAATCTTCATGTTACATCTATATAAATGTTTTGGGATATTTCGCCATCAAGTCAATTCGCCATCACAACAATAACAAGACAATTCGCCATCGGGACTTTTCGTCGTCAGGAAGATTCCCCGTCGTTTATTTTCATATCAGTTTATTTAGGAAGTACACTAGTTTTTTAGTACTGTACTTGTACCTCTTCAAAGTCGTTTTAAAATATACCCAGGATGTTGTAGTACCAATGGAAATTAATGAAAACAGCTGTGGGTGATGCTAGAACATAATTCAAAGTCAACTACAGCAAGGTAGAAACAAGTTAAATATTGTCTAAAAGTGCAACTTACAAATTATATCCAAAGCCAATGCTATTGAATGAAAATAGACTTTGATAGATCCCCCTGAGAATTAGTTATTAAAGTATCAGTAATAAGTATATTTATAGAATGACGGGGACTTGTCCTGACGGGGAACGTCCATATTATGACGACGAATTGTCGACTTCATGGCGAATTGTCTAGGAACCACATAAACAACTGTTGCTTGCTTCAGTAAAGGTAAGATCTACTGTATACTGTAGTATTCATGCTTTTTTCTCTTTATTCACTATTAATGTGTTACTTTAAATGTTTAAACATAAAGATATTTCATGTATGTGAGTGCTAAGGTGTGTGAATGTGAGAGTTTAGGCACGTCTGGGAACGTATCCCCATTGACTCCATGTTATAATGGGATTGCTATATGATGGATTGCTTTACGATGGGGTTTTCAGGAACGGAACCCCATCGTATAATGAGGGTTTACTGTACGTCCTTGCACATTAAAATTTTAGAAGTTGCACTTTTGCTCTCCTTTATCCCCCTTATTTTCTCCTTAAAAAAAATTCTTCCCAATTAAGGCAGTAAATTTTAACTTTCTGTACATTTGCAACACTTCAAAAGTTTAAAATTCATTTAAACAATGTCATCAAGATATCCACCTGCTCCTTTTGTGAATGAATTCTAGTTGTTTACAGCAAGACAGAATTTGTAGAATACACATTTAGATTCTGCCTGATATTCTAACCATGAAAACTGATTGAGCCATTCAGTCTGAAAGTTTCTATGTTTCAACTCGGTTGCAATACATTTTGCTCTGAACCTACCACTGCAGTTTGACACGTATCGTTATTTTTGCACTTGTTTTTTCACAAAGACATTCTAAAAGAGGAAATGGAACATTGCTGTGCCATGGTGGATGGCAATGAAATTACTGTAATTACAAACAATCATAGATTCATATATAAATGCATAAAAATAGGCCAATGGTTAGAAGAACCGTTTTCCTTTGAGCAGGTTCAATATTCACAGTTTATAGTCAATTTGCCCCATGTAGCTTAGAACTTTAAATTTACTACTGTTCTAATTAAAACAACTGATAAGGAACTACCATGGGTTCTTTAACTATAAATCTTATTCACGGTATGCTAATGTGCAACTGTTAATTACTGTGATTAATCAATAAGGTACAGAGCAAACAAAACATATACAGTATAATTTTTACAGTAATTAGCAGAGGCAAACTAAGAAAAACAATCACCTGAACATTCCAAAATCCCAATATACAGTGATTCATATTGAGTTTTTGCAAACACACACTGTGATTTCTGCTGAAAAGCAGGCAAGATATACACGTGCCACAAGCATCTGTCCGTGAACCAGTTCAAACTGTCCCAGGTGGTAGTCAACGAATGAAGACTGAGCAAAAATCGACAATTAGCTGAGGTCAAGGTACACACTGCCTCAATATTACATAATGAACTGGTCATTTTATATAGTGTTACACCCGGAGATCTGATTTTAGGTGTATGTGCGGGAATTTGGAAGTCACAGGGACTTCATTCATTATGAAACTGGACATACGGCTGCATTTTTTGGACTTAACAGAAGGCCACACGTCCTCTAACGGAAGCCCTGTATGTTCCATGTTATATTTTGTGTTAACTGATCTGCAATGGCTTCCCAGACCTCTACACATACTTCTGGTAAATCTAGGAGTTGGGGAAGACATGTGCCACTTGCACTTGGGGTGGAAAATGCTGCAGCTGGATGCAAAATGTGACCAACATTACAAAGATATATTGTGTTAACAAATCAGTGTCAACCCAGCCTAGGACATCTGCAGCACCAGTCTCACCACAACCAGCCTCTGATGACAAGGTGGGGAGAAACTTTTGTGGGTTTTGTGGACTAGCTTTAGCTTTTGAGGGACTTCAGGCACTACTTTTCCTCCTCCTCTAGCTCCTAAGCCCCAAAATCCCCCATCCCAAACAAGCACTGCTTAGTCCCTTGTCCTGGTTTTGTACACTTCAAGTAAATAATCTTTCATGCCTACTTATATTCCTAGAGAATGTTATCCCTGGTTATAATCCACTTGCTTGCAGCAGTTTTCATTATCATTGAGATGAAAACCTGCACTCCTGCTGTTATAGCACATTTCTGGCTCAAAAACATCATTATTGCATGCCTAACCTGGTTTCTGCTGACAACGATGATGCAACGTCTGTAGTTTCTGACGGCTTTGGAGGATTCAAAGATGAGGCCCTACTTAAGGAGTTAATCCCAGGTGGTGGAAACCATTACCTCTCCACCCCCTAACCTCAAGCCCATCTTGTCTCTCTATGGTGCATGTTTCTTCCTTACTGTGCCCTTTTCATTACTTTCTATTAACCTAATCAGGCCTGTGTGTGTTTCTGGTACTTACAGCAATAAGCCTATGTATGTATTTAGTGAGTCTAAACTGTCATACACTGGGGAAATTTGGGCTTGCACTGAGTGTGCCTGGTACCAATTGGCACAAATCCCACAGGGCCTTTGCATTCATTATAATGCACTTCCATTCTCACACGCCATGTTCGGTAACAATTATGCGCAATAACCATGGGATCAATAGCTGTTTACCTCAATGACTATAATGTATGATGCAGTATGTCAAAACTTTTCAAAGGGGCTAGAACAGTGACTGGAAAAATTTCTGCATTTTCCCTAGGCACATTAGCCATATGTGTTACCTTCAGTGGTAGTAGAGGCAAGGCATTTGACTATGTACCGGTACATGGATAGAAAGAGACAAGAGCTTCATTGCTCATAACAGAATGCCTCTTCTCAGTTATCAGTCACAATCTGGTCATATCTATTCTTGAACACATAATGCCTGTACTACTGACCACCTCTTCAGAGAGACAATTACAACTGTCAATAATCCTAAAGCTGAAAAGTTTATTCTGATTAGTTTTCCTGTGTCCTGGCTTCAGTTGCTTCATGCTGTGCCCTCTGATCTCCATGTGTCTCCCTTTTGGAGCCAGTTGATGGAAGCTTGCATCACAAATCATGTCAAAGCCCTTTAGGATTTACAATGTCTCAATCATGTACAGGTATACCTTGATATGCAATACGCCGGCTTCACAATGGGGGTAGAAATACCACCATTCCCCGCCTAACGATGGCCAAACCCCGGTTTAATGACAGTTTTATTTTTGTTTACCAATTTTGATGATATTTTTGACTAAAATTGTGTGTTTAGACTGACTAGAAACTGTTTTTAAACTTAATGTGTTTTAACCATAGGTGGAGTGAACATTGTCAGTTTGGGGTACAGTTTACTAAGCTTGATTTTTTCCAGACATATTTGGCGATTTCCAGACTTTATTTGTCGGTTTCAGTGAGTTATTGATGAGTGTTTGGCTTACGTTAGCTTCGTTTACAGCTGTTAGGCCATTTAGATCGGCTTTAAACTTGTTTTGGGGCTCATCTGGGTGGGTTTTGGACTCAGTTGGGGGCAAACCCAAGGCTGAAAAACACATCCCATTACTTTACGTTAAATCTACCCCGATATACGATACCCCACCTGAAGATGGGTTTTTACCTAACCAATTGCATCGTTAAACCGGGGTATACCTGTATCTCCTCATCCTCCGTTGTTCGAGAGCAGTGAAACCAAGTTAAGACAGTCTGTTCATACATTAGCCAGGCTAGTTCTGGGACTAATTTCATGAATTTACTGCACTTGTTTTAACTTCCTTATGTCCTTTTTGGTATAAAATGACCAGACCTGGATGCGGTTTTCAGGCGAGGGCTGATCATGGACTTGTATGCAAGAAGGAACATTTCACAATCTAGACATAGCAAATAAAAATGGTTTTGGTGAAACTGCATGAGAGCTTCCACACTTAAAATTTACAACTGTATTTATTCACAATAAACTGTGATGTAACAATAATTATGATAACTTTCAAAAGTAGCAAATGCAGAAAGGCATAATTTTGAAGATATCAACTACCATATAAAACCACAATTTTAACAAGCAAACCATGGCAAGCAGAAACCCACTACAGGTACAAAGTCTGGCCATCACTAATCATTCTTCCTTACTATCCTAACCTAGTATGACCTAACCTAACCTACCTGTACGACTTGCGGACAAACAAGTTTTGGGTACGAATCAACCCATTGCCCTCTGTAGGACACCTCAGCCAAAGTTGGCAAAACTAAACTTTGTGCTCTTGCCTAACATGTTTTCATAAAATTTGGGTGTCCTGGATGAGTTATACAATCTGTAGTAACAAATATCTCAGCAGAATCTGGGAGTCAGAAAAGAATTTACAATTATGAAAGATAATCATTCATAAAATTTGTATCACTCGTTTGTGGGAGCTCTCCTGCGGTTTGACCATGGTTTTAATAAATTAAACTGCTTAAGCGATCCCTTTTCCAATGGTAATTTTCAATGATACAGTATCCACAAAAAAGGGGGTCCACAGTATAGTAATACCGGTACCTTGATATATGATACCCCTTGATGCGATATCCCGGCTTAACGATGGGGGAAGATATAACACCATACCCCGCCTAATGATAGCCAAGCCCCAGTTTAACGATGGGTTTTGAGTTTTTTCTACCGATTTTGATGACATCTTAGACTAAAACTGTGTTTAGGGTGATTTATAAATTGTTTTCAGACTTAATGTGTTTTAGCCAAAGGTAGGGTGAACATTATCATTTTGGGGTACAGTTTACTAACCTTGATTTTTTCCAGATTTATGTTTGATGATTTTCAGCTTTTATTTGTTGGTTTTAGTGAGTAATTTACAGGCGTTGGGCTTAGGTTTGCTTCCCTGACAGCTGTTAGGCCATCTAGATTGGCTTTAAAGTTTTTTTTGGACTCATTTGGGTGGGTTTTGGGCTTGGTTTGTGGGGAAACCCAAGGCTGGTAAACGGTCCACATCGAAATACATGTTAAAAGAACCTCGATACACGATACCCCTCCTAACAATGGGGTATTACCTAACCAATTACATCGTTAAACCAGGGTATGTCTGTATTTGTACTTTACATTTGCTCTAGCTTATCTTGTGGCTTCTTACCAGGCCTTGTAAATCCTAGCAAAGGCCCAGGGGAAGCTCGTCAGAAAAATGTACATGACATCGGTATTATTTCGATATTACACCCAACTAAAGGACATTGAAATTAACAAGTTATTATTTAATTTATGCAGCCCTAGGCAATTTCTCTTCCATAAACACATGCCATAAATGCAGTTTTTAGTACCAAGTATATAAAGGAGTTGGGGAGGGGGTTGTTTGGTTAGCAGCTGTGTCCATTGTCGCATCAATATTATTAGGTTAGATTAGGTAGTTTATTATAAAGTAAATGCAATAAAAGATGCAGATACGGGCTGAAGAACCCCGCCCACCTCCTTATTAACTATGTACATAAAAAGCCATTTGGAACGACTGCATACACAAAGCGTTTATTGCAAAACTGCTTAAGATCTGTAATAGGCATGTAAATGTTTAGCTGGGTGTAATTCGGAAAATTTATCAACATATCTAGCTTACTGAATATACCCACACTATATTCACTCACTTTTACTTGGAGATACCAGTTTTCAGCATAACTCCAACAGCTCAAGCCCACAACTATGGCTATACATCGACTCCTAGTGACTACTACCATATTCTAAAATTAGTTTATTGCTCCAGTTCGGCATTCAAAATGGAGAAATGCCTTTTTGCCTAACCAATGTAAATAGTTTAAGTTGGTTACTAGCCTAGGATACAATCAAACTCGTCCAATAATACTCATCTACCTTCAACTGTAACTCTTGCAAATAAACACCTGGTAATCATACTGTAACATGTGATCGTGTACTTACCTGGTTGGGTTCCTGTGGCCCGGATGGCGGATGATAATTTTGCTTGAACTTTCAGCAATCCGCCATTGTCGCCCAGCCTCCCGTAGCTCTGACCATCCTGCAAATTTCATCTCGTCGAATCTACTCACTTCTTTTAAAGCATACTTCACATAGTTCAAAATCACCGTAATATATAGTTGCAAAATTCCTGGCATATCGCACTGTCTTCCAGTTGGGTATGATGGGTAAAAACAACAACAACAAAGAAATACTCCCAACACCCCACCACTCACCTCAGCCTTCCTGCGCTCTTGGTTCCAATAATGATCCCCGGCCATAGATCACAATTTCACAAACGAATATACACTCATTGCTCTGCAGCGCAGATGTGTTCAGAAACATATGTAAATTATTTAAAAACGTAAAAAATACTTTGTAAAAGCCAAATTGTTCAATAAAAGCTTAAATTACCCTGTTTTCGTTTTTAAATAGAATTTGTTGATCGCTAAACCAGTTCTGGCGTGTTGCCACACGTACGATAATTATCGTATACATACGATAATGCCCTGTACGATTACGATACCATTTTCTATTATCGTACGGTTTTTACGATAATTTTGGGTTGAAAGTTAGCATGGCAGTAAATTCTGAGGCATGCATAGCTAATCATGCACAGTTGTTCCACAATTGGACAGATGAGGATCTTCAGGCCTAATGTGATGGTCATCACTGAAAATATTTTTTTAATGGTCTTACTGAGTTATTACCTGCAAGAGTAAGCTCATTTCTATGAATAATCTAAGTTCTTTGGACTGCATTCTGTTGCTAGTCAGGGTGATTTTCTAGATTGGCACTAAGGCTATTTTTTTTCGTTGAAGTATTATTCTTGTAATAAAGGATATGATTATACTATCGTGATATTATCAATATGAGATTTTCATGGTGGCGACCATCATCCACTCACTTGATGTAGTGCTGCGTACTTCCTTAGCTTTTATCATTCTTTTTCTGTGCCTGTCCTCCTCTCTTCCTATTTCTCCCATCTTTCCTGTCACTTCTTATTCCTTTTCTTTCCTTTACAGGTGGCTTTACATTGAGTGACAAGCCAAATTGGTTTCCTGTAAGCCAAGAAACCATTTACAACGCTGGGTGGTAACCATATAACCAAACTATACGTGCTCCCTACGTGTCAACAAGTGGGTTGGTGGAGGGTTGGTGCCCCTCCCTGTAAAACAACTAACTCAGTGTCAAATGGCCACCCTTTACGGGATTATGGTGTCTGGCAATAGATAGATAGATAGATTTTCATGGTATGCTCTAATTTTAATACAAAATAAGGTGATAAATACACACCTGAGTATACGTCAGTAACTTACAAAACGACGATTCTTATGAAGATAACTGTAATGGGTAAGTTTTCAGTAAATAACCAAGGCATCGGCGACCGTTTTAAAATAGACTTGTAAGAGATAGGTTAAGATGGTCGGGGGATGTGGAGACAATGGAGGATAATAATTGGGTGCAGCAAGTGAGAAGTGTTAAGATTAGGGTTCAGGTTGCGAGGGGTAAATCGGAAAATACCTGGCATGAAGTCATTAAGAGTGACCTCAGGGATGAGGGACTGAATAGGGAAGCTGCCAGAGATCATGCAGTATGGAAAGCCACCATTAGGCGACCAAGGCTGGCCCATGCAAGCATGTTGGAGCCTAATATGAAACTAAACAAAAAAAAGTATGTTGCATCAATGATGCAAACAAGGGCAATGATGTGCAGCACCTGGAACAAATCGCCAAGGATGATGTGTTACAAAAGATCCCAAAGCCACCTGGATTTTTTTTTTTTTTGGGTGGGGTGGGGGGGGGGCTATTTCATTTTTGTCCTATCCAGATGATATCATACAGTATAGCACAGGAAGATTTTCGAACTCGAGCAGTTAAGTATCGCATATGAGCATCTTCACCCACATTTTACTGTTACCTGTCAACTCTCACTCCTATGACTTTCTGATGAATAAAATTGTCTGGATGTTAAATACAGCATTCATTAACATCTTCACTATGAGGTTTTCATATGACACTTTCTGATTAATAAAATCCACTGGTGTCTGGTGACAATTTTGGAACATGAACATCTTCACTATTAGATTTTACTGCTACTTATTAACTCACTCCTATGACTTTCTGATGAATAAAATTGTCTGGGGGTTAAATACGATTCATTAACATCTTCATTACTGTGCAAGTATTTTACCATTACTTGTAAACTCTCATTCCTGTGACTCGCTTTCTCATTAATAAAATCATCTGGGGCTTAAAAATACATTCATCAACACCTTCATTATCAGAGTTTCGTGACACTTCGTGATAAGATGCATTAAGTGGCACAAAATACTGGAATAATCCCAATGGTGAGATGATTAATACACTGACTGCAACAACGCTTGATGTAATGCAGCTGATGCCAGACAAAATAACTCAGCTGTGTGATTCATAAGAGCTGGAGTTCATCAGCCACCAATTTTAAAACCGGTACGTCAGAATCCACGTACTACGTTAGGTGGCAACCATACAATTAACCAATATATGCTTAGTTGGTGGTTTGTTGGGTTTGAGCACTCCACCAGAAATGGCCTAAGGGTTGAAATCCAAGGAATAGCAAGTTTTCTTCCATACATAATGCAACTCAAGGAAGGATGACAGGTCATTCTTACCTTTAGTGTCAGGACTACACAGCCTAGCTCTGGGCCCCTTTGTTGGTGATGGGACAGCACAGGTATAACATCAAGTAGCAGTAGTAGTAATAGTAGCTGTAGTAACTCAATACTTCATAAACCTCTTCAACCTGAGGAAGTGATTTACTGCATGTTGTATTCTTCAGCCATCAGAGTTATTCAGGAACTGTTTTATCTAGAAGTTTTAGATATACCCATAGTTTTCAATTTCCTCTTTGCCTATGAGAGGCTTTTAATAGGCTGAACAACATCTGAAACATGAACAAAAAATAATAATAATACAGTCATGTCACAGTTTTACACGAATCTATGGTAGAGATATGAACAGCAAGCAGTCTGGGGTACTCTGCAGTTTGGGACAGTCACACCTGGTGGTTAAGTTAGGTTTGATTATAAAGAGTAGATTAGGGACAACCCCATAGGGTCAACTACTTATGAACAGTCAACAGGTCTACCTGATCCACACAAACCAGAGTAGAGCAACAACTGAGGTTAAGTTAGGTCTGTTATGTGAGTTTAGGTACATTAGGCTAGTTAGGTTACATTGGGTTAATTAGTAAATGCCATCAGAATAACTGCAAATTTCCCCTGAGCTTCACAGGCAGTAATGCTAACCACTCCATCACTTGGGCCGATGAAGGTCATAGAATTACTGTAATTAAGCTACATTGCACTGTTTATTATAATTATTAGCTATTACAAAATATATTTAATATAAACAACAGTTACAAAACACATATACAGCATACACTCTAATACGCTAGATACCCCAATAAAAATAAAACTAGGTATTTATAACTAATTTCTACTTATAACCTATTGCACAGTACTCTAAAAGTAACTGTGCAACCCCTGGTTGTAATGCCCCCACCTGGAGTGACAGAACTGCCAACCTGTATGGATATCATCCCTAAAAAGAGAATGGAAATTTTTAAGACGAAGTAATGCCACTGATGGAACTAGGCAAGTCATGTATAGTTGGTCCTCCACATCTGTAAGCTTGGTTATTCATGGGTGAATGAGCCATCTTGAAGTACACTTTAAGCAAGTACAGTAGATTCTCATGCCTGGTGATGTTTGGGAACACTGTGAAAAGTTTAGAAGAAATCACATTTTTAGGTTATGACTTTTTTTTGAAGGGGGGGAGGGGGGGAATAATTAATTTCAGCTTTTTGCCATTTCTGGGCAAGTTTGTACTGTATCCCCCACAAATGTGGAGGATCAATTGTACCTTTAAATATACAGGACTACAGTAGCCTCAGCTCAGGCTCCTACTCAAAACATGGCATTGCCTCTCAATGTTTTTACCTGGTCCAGCTTTTTATACGAATTTACTATAAGACTTCCATAAGGAACTGCTATTTATAAGTTGGGAGCAGTTTGTTTAACTACCTCCACCAAAACATAATCTACATTTTATTCTTGATATTCCCAAATGAAGCTAATGAGATTTTTTAACTGCACGAGTTAGATACAGGTATTAATCCCATTAATAAAAGAAGTCTTTCCTTAGTTGAGAAAAGTACCTGAGTGTTACAGGAATATAGTTTAAAAAGATGTCATCTGACTGAACAAATAAACAACCATGACTTCCTTTAACCAATTACAGTATTTTCTTTGGCCTCAGTGCTTTCTTCTTGATCCTCAAGTGGTACTGCAATCTGGGAATATCTGGCTGCTAAATTTTCTATGCATTACAATGCAGAATTAAAGTTGTAATGGTCTAATATACTTTTACTATCTTGTACAACTTTCTCCAACTGCCATTATCACATATACCTGTTTGGAAAAATCTAACAGTACTTATTTTAGCCCATACAACGTATTATCAATTCTCTAGAGTAAGGGTGGGGAACATCCGGCCTCCAGACTGTATAAGGCCCGCAAGACCATTTGATCTGGACCGCGAGGCAATTCATAAATGAAATTTCATAAACTCATGAATGTATATATATATATTATGTACTGGGCTACAGCTGATTTTAAGTTGATCATTTTGTATGGCCTACGAATAATGTTAAAAATATCCTAATGGTCCTTAATAGGAGAGAGGTTCCCCACCCCTGCTCTAGAGCATAGGAGCCTCCCACAGCTGAATAAAAACATGTAACAGTAACAACGATGAAGTATTAAACTATGGATTGAAGTATATATGAAACATAATTTCTAAAATAAACAAATAATTGTAATCCCAGTCATTATCAGTTAAGTGAGGTATAATGAAAATTAAGCTTTACAATAACTTACAACTGACTGTGTGGTACATAAACAAGGTGAACAAAACTGTCAGCATGTATTGTGATATCACAGTACTGTACTACTATGCAAATGGTGGTATAGTCGCGACACGTGAGTCTGAAAGTGTCATTATCGTACCCTGGCAACCTATCAGTCAACAGTGCATCCCATTTCTTATCAAATTACACAAGAATCATATTACTATTATACTTGAATATTAGTATACACGAACATATTATGTATGAATCACATGTGTATCATATTATAAGTGAAATCACGCGCTCTTGACAGGTAGGTTGCCAGGGCATGATGATGACACCTTCAGACTCATGCGCTGCATCTTTAGTAGGTGGTGGAAACAGTTATCCATTCACTTGATGCAGTGTTGCCTATTTCTTTCCCCTTACTTATTCTATTTCTGCTTCACCTACTTTCTTCCTTCTTCTCCCTTTCCTTCCTATCACTTTATTAATCTTCTTTCCATTTCAGATGGCTCTACACTGAGTGACAAGCCTAATGGTTTCCTGTAGCCCAGGAAATAAAGTACATTGCCGGGTGGTAACCATATACATGTAACCAATTTAAGAAGTGAAGTGGATCCTGGTATGATGCCCCTGTTAACTGGGTGGAAAGAAGCAAATGTAGCATCCACGCAGGAACCGAACCTCCACACTACTCCCCACGCCTCACTGTAATGAGGCAGGGTCAGCTGCCAGGGAACATTGGTTTACCGCATGGGTGACTGCTTGCCAGCAGTCGATGGGCATGCTCAACCAGATCGAATGGGTTTAATCAACACCTGCTTATTTGCAAGTGGTGCTGGAGATGGATGCCTTCTTCTGGTGACACCAATATAACCAGGTAACTCCCCAGCCATATTATACAAACATCCCTAAATCCCTTCCATGTCATCCGAGAAGAAAGTGCTGAACTGCAAAAGAAGGACAACTTTAACCTGCGGTCCAGTGGACTCATATCCATGTGAACCTGGGCGCCAAACCAAACAACCACACAAACACAATGAATTTATCCCTACCGCTCTAGAACTCTGACACACAAAACGCACATAAGAACCTCCCCTACAACAACATCTCTATCATGAACTCTTGACCACATGCATCCACTACAAAAATATTTATCAATACAACATCCCTACCAGCTTCACTGATAAGGGTGGCAGTGGTTAGTGCACATCATTCTTACAACTTTGCTCCAGGAGCTTTGCCTCCAAACCTGTCACGAATGTGATATACTACATGATGTGCCTCGTCATAATGCGGCTGGAACGAGTCCTTAACACGTTTGAACCAGGCAGTCAAGAGTGGCCGTCCCTCACATACATCATATCCCGCCATACCTGTAATGACACGTTCAATACGTATGTGTATGTAAGGGAAACCAATAAAAAAGTGTAATGTACATATGGTATTTACAAGCAGTCACTGTTATAAATAAAGGATGAGTTCTAAAATCTAACTTTTTCCATACAACTGATACTACCAATCTGAGGAACTAGCAAATCAACATCCAACCTAACATCAGAACTGAGGTGGCAAATTTTCTTTAATACAATGAAGACTTATTAGCAGAAAAGAGTGTTTAGAAAAGTACTTAAAATGAAGACTACATGTACAAAAAAAAAAAAAATAAAAAAATAAATAAATAAATAAACCTCATATCCTCATTATCACTATCATATTTGTAGTTTTAACAATGTACAGGGTTCTGAAGACAAACATATTAAAACAAATATAAATATGATAACCAGAGCACAGTAACCACACCCCAAATTTAGGGTCCCCCAAACCCACCTTCACCCATGGTGGATTTTCACCAAAATCAAACCACTTCCTTAGTTTTACACACCCAACACCTATGCCAAGTTTGAAGATGATCTGTTTGTTGGTTCAAGAGTTAATTGACGCACTGACACACAAAAAAGTGTGACCCTGACTTTGACCTTTCGAGGCCACCCAATGTCAAATGTAATGGTGTCAACAGAATCCCCATACATGATTTCCTATTAGTGCTTAAGAGTAACCATGTGTCTATCACTCACCACTTGCCTCCTATGGCACTTTGAAAAATTTGCTCAACATGGGAGCCCCTCCACACTCCCACCCTTACCCCAGATGGATTTTCACCAAAATTGAACCACTTCCTCAGTTCCACATACCCAACACCTGTGCAGAGTTTGAAGATGATTCGTTCATTGGTTCAATAAATAATCGGTGCACAGACCCACATCACCATCATTATCAGGCCCTCCTTTCCCACCCTAGGGCAGGGTGAAGAGTAGCAGTGCCCAGACAGCCCAAATTTGCCCAATCCAATGGGCCACGCTTCCACTCACTCATCATTCAAGCCCACGGAATCCTGGCTCTATCAGATACGCCAAAAACATTCACAACGTTCTGTAGCTTCACATAAACGTATCCAACACTTACAAATAAACAAAAGCTGATGATTACATACACATACTGGTAACTAATTGTATGATACATAACAATCAGTACAAGCAGAACCTGATGGGTGTTTTCCAAGCTGTACTCCTCTGCAGCAATCCAGTCAAAATCCCTCACCCTGCAGTCCCTTGTAAAGAACTTGGCCAATTTTCTCTTTCGTCTGTCAGCAGGGGCTGTCCCTCCAACTTTCAGAACTGCAATGTCTCACTCAGTTACTCTCGCACATTCTCTCCACATTCAAGCCACCTAAGCCTCACCTTCAGGTCTGTTCAGTGCTTCACTCAGTTATTTTCACACTCTCTACATTCAGACCATCTGAGCCTACCTGAGTGCATTACTTCACTAACTCTAAATTTCTAAACATTCATGTAAACCTACCCACAGTGTTCCATTCCTCAGTGTAACACTATACATCCACTTCACCATTATCATTTTCTTAGGCTTCATTTTGTAAACATCCCCCTCCTTCACTGCCCACATTTAACAACCACAGAGTATCACAATATGCACACACAAAAGAAATTATCTGATGCAGGCTAAGTATGGTAAAGGAGTGGGACACCTCAAATGATGGCACTGATATAAATAGGCTGTGAAGCTGCCTATTCATACAAGCAGCACCCAGTTCTCTAACCCCTGAAAGGAGGAAGATGGATTGCAGAAAAAAGGTACTTCAGCTGCAGTGCATTGTGTTCATGTTCAGATGAGTCTGGGGTGCAACTACTACCAATGTACTACTGCTACAATAACCACCTCACCATCCTCATTTCACTACTCTTAATACCATGAAGATCTCCCTTATATACTGCCCATGTTTCAGTGTCACAGGACATAATGCACTTCCCTTTTGTTTGTAGAAAGTATCTTTTCATTATTAGAAGAGAGAACAGCTCTCTAAACTTCTTCCCAACATCCCTAACTTTTGCAAATGAACAAGCCTTTGCAACCTCACTTTCACTAAGCAGGTCTCCTAAATTTTTGTTAAAGCAAATGGCTGTTACTTTCAAAAGCCATTTAGACTGTGACACCCTGATATTATAAGCACCCATTTCTCTGAGGCAGGTCTGACCTCTGCCATAGCCAGGTGTTCCATCACTGGGGAGGGCCATGGCTTGATAATTCACTGTGTTTTAGAGGGAAGTTTGAGATGGAATGGTGTGGTACAGGGTCAACTCAGGCAACAGTTGCGTAGGAAATACTCCCCATCTGATCTCTAACAGTACACCTGACTAGCACAGCTCCACTGATCACTGGGATAAAAAAGCTACTTCATCACAACCAGGCAGTGTTCCTTTGAAGATTCTATGAAAAAATGAAGAGATAATCAAAAGCACCCCATATTTATTAAAGTAGCTGAATGAACAACTTGTGATATATGAGACCCTAAGAACACCATCAACCAAAGAACTACAGTACTGTACTTGTTGTTTTCATGTACCCCAATTTCTTACATATATACAGTATTACTTTAATAAGTTTCATCTTTTAGTTATGTAGATAAATTTTTGGGCAGATGTCAATTACTCTAACACCCTCATATAGGCAATAGAAAGAGCTATAGTACTGTAATAGTGTGAGGGTAAGGTCAAGTCCCAAATTCTATATGACAACTTCTGACGATGAGAGAATCTGTCTGACCTTTCTGTATCACTGAAAATATCCTCTGTAATGTGGGATGACGGCTGATCACATCTAACAACTACAGATGCTCCATAAGAAGACTGCAAAAACTGAGGAGACTGCTTACAGCTCTGCACACTAGCTTTTTAATCCATTCATTCCATCATCCAATCCTATGTTGTCCCATAAGAAGTGTAGAAGCCCTGTGCTAGGCAAGTTGGTCCTGACATTTAAGATGAAAGTGAACAGCCACACTCATCCATGATTGGCATTACATGTGCAATAAACCCCAACCAACCCTTGGATAAAAACCTGCACTGGCTCAATCCAATTGGAGTGCCATAATTACTCACCAAACCACCAGGCGCCATAATTTGGTTATATGGTTACCACCCAGTGAAGTAAATGGTTTCCTGGTGTACAGGAAACCATCTGGCTTGTCACTCAATGCAGAGTCACCCACAGGCATAAGGAAGAGGAAAGAATGAAGGAAAGAAAGACACAGGGGGAAGGAAGGAAAGAATGAGGGAAGAGAGGAAAGGGCAGTCCCCAAGAGCAGCACTACATTCGTTGAGTAGATGGTGGGGGCCCCCATCTACCACTATTATAATAAAATAATAATCATCATCATCATTTTCCCTAGCTAAGAATAGGGTGAGTCTTTTTTTAACTGTCAGGTATAAAGTGTACAACAAACTTACTTGGCTGTTCCAGTTCACAAGCAGCCAAAAGATCAGCAATGGTGACCTGACTGCCAGCAAGGAATGGTTTGTCCTTCAGCCAAATGGTCTCAAACTGCTCCAGCACAGTCTCCATGCGCTTCTTGAAATCCGCTACTTTCTTCTCGTTCACTTCAGTCCCAAACATCTTAGGCAGCAGGAACTGAAAAATGACACCAGTGTATACAGGACAACCTTGCTATATGAATGAGTTATGTTCACGGCAAACCAAGTGAATAACAAATCATCATATATCAAACATGGGGATCGTTATGATTGCATAAGCAAAGGCAGTGACTGTATATGAAAATTGGTGCTTTGCAGGAGATTGCTGCAACCATATACATGAGGATGGTGATCATACATTGGAAAAAAAAAGGGGGGGGGGGAATAAAATGTTAATATCATATTGGTGATGGATTGCACAATGGTGAAGGAGAAAAGTTATCCTTATATTTCACCACTAATAATTATCACTTTCCTCTATTGGCTAATATTCCTAGACTGAAAGAGGTTTGGTATGTACTGTATACTGAAAGACAAAAGTTATCCTTATATTTTGCCTCTTATACTTCTCATTTTCCATTACTGGTTAATATTCCTTGACTGAGCGAGACTTGGTATTCTTTCTGCCCACTGATGATAATCTCTGACGTGAAGCGGCAGAGAGGAAAGTAATGGACATGACGTAAGTGTGAAGTAAATGTAGTAGAACAGTAAGTTATTGTTCCTGAATGTTTAAATATACTGTAATGGCTGGCCTGCAGATGCTTACAATAGTAGCTAGGTAAGCTGTGTTCCTGACTGTATTGTGTATATACGTAATGAGTACTGAAGGATGAGGCAATGTATGCAGCAATAGTGTTGGACCAGCTGTGGTTGTGAGTGACAAAGTTTGTATAGGCCTGTCACTGAGGATTAGGGCGAGGCAGTGCATGTATCTGAACAGATAAAGTCTGTATGTTACAGGAAATCTCAATAGGGTGAAAACACGTGAAAACACATGATGGGGCATACTACTGTACTACAGTCGTTCCCACTGGAAATCGTTGTTGGCTACAGCCCCTTCCTCTGTCATTCATGCTTGCTTGGCAGTTATCATACAGTTGGCAGCACCTACATAGTACTGCCACCACTTTCAGACAGTTGAGGTGATAACATCACTACTACTTTTTGTCTGAATGCAAGACTACTGCCTCTGTGTACGTAATCTCTAATTTTCCTTATTACTCTACCTTTATGGCAAGCAATCATTATCTGTGATCGATGCCACCACATGAAGCCTCAGGAAAACCTCAGAAACAGACCTTGTGCTGGAAGAACATGGCACAACTGAGGCGAGTGTTGATGTGTTGCCATTCCAGATATTCATCCACCCTGGCCTGAGCCTTTGAGTCTGTGGGGTACCACTTGGCTGCATTGCTGTACTCCCGACAAAGGTATCGTAGGATGGCAACACTGTCATGGGATTGGTGGAAAGAGAAGTCCCATTAATTTACACAAAGGCAGATGAGGGAAATATACAAAAAACAGACTGAATAAGAGATAAGTCACTCTAATTTATGTAAATGTATGGTAGCTGAAGGAAATATAAAGAGAAAGAAAATGCAACAAAATTTATCCAGTATAACATGGTAGAGATTTTCATTCTTTGCAGATTATTTCCCGCTACTCAGTGGCAGAATAAGACAATAAAAGAGATGCACATTCATTCAGCACCGCTGTTCCACAACCAGTAAGAATTTCCAGTGTTAATCTATTATTAAAACTCAGCAAGCAACAAGATACAATAATATTTTGGGCTAAGTAGAAATGTAAGGAAAAGTATACAGGAAAAGAGTAAAAATGGTGAAGGAAGAAGTAGGCAGCACTACCACTGAGTGAGTGGATGATGGTTGTCACCACTTACAACCAAGAATGTCATAGTGAAAGGGTCAAGTGAGGAATGATTGTGATGGGGACTGCTGTGACCAACAGTTAAACTGGGGAATGTTTATGATGGGGATTACTATATTCAAAGGGTTAATGAATGTTAGTAATGGCTAAGTGAGGAATGACAATAATAAACAAGGTCATGTGGTCAATCTCTACCTTTCAGTGAGTTTGAATCCACTGTCGTCTATCACGGGAACCAGCTGGAAGGGGTTGATTGCAGCATACGCATCAGTGCGGTGCTCACCTGCAATACCAAGAAATTATCAACTGTGGTGATTTTTAAAGGTAAGTGTTAGAAGGAGCACACAGATCGTTTGCTCATATGGAGCAACAGAGTGGACTGCCTAGGAAAGTGCAAGTGGGATGAAGAATGAAATGCCTGATGGCAGAGAAAAAGACACTTGGAGGTGGTTTGTTCATGGCCACACCCCTACAGGATTAAGGCATAGATACAAACAGATTAGACAGACAAACATAAGACAGACAGGCAGATAGACAGCCACAGATATACACAAATAAAGATAGATAAACAGATACACAAACAAAAATTTCAATACAAACATTTTTTTTTTCATCTAATTTAAGCAACAATCAAATAAGTCAAGAAGGATCCTTAATAGTGAGGGGGTTAATGAAGGCTATACTGTATCGTATCTTATCCTTCCAGTTCAGTCTCTCCAACACTAAATAAAACTACCTTCAGATCGTGAGACACAATATAAGCCATCCTCTCTGATGGTGTTATGGTAATTCTTTTAGTCTAAGGCCTCCTCCCCCCCTCTCTGTATTCTTTGTTGCCTCTAGGTGATTTTCTTCAATTTATGGAAAAATCTTTTGTACTAAAGGAATTAATATGATTCACATTAACCCCTCCGGCCAAAAAAGCCTCTCCAAAGCAAAATAAAATGGTTTGGGAGTGACAAAAGAAAACTTACATCATACTGACAACTACTACGATTCTATGCACAGCACCATTTAGGTACAACCTCTACTTTTGCTTACACAGTTGTCAACTCACAAACTCACGGTCATTTGTTTGTTCCAAGACAGCCTTTGAATTCAGTCACTATAGGGTGTGTTAGTGCCAGCAATGGAACAACAGCGAGGTGTTTAAGTCCAAGCAGTAAGTGAAGTAAAGCTATATAACTACCAATTTAGGTCAGTTGGAAACTTGTTTTTACTATGGTAGTATGCAGCAGTGAAGTGAAAAAATTACCAGTTTGGGTGAGTTGGATTTTTTTTTTTTTTTTTTTAACCTTTGGCCAAAAACATAATCTTCACAGAACCCATTATACTTGACTCAACATACGATCAACTTTTATGTAACGGATTTTATCAAACACATCCTCATAGGAAAATAAGGGTGTGCTGTACAGTGCTACAATTACTACTATAACTGGGTGCACTGAAATGCAGTCTGTTTTCTGTTCTCACGGGTATGTTTTTTTGAAACTAAGTGTCATAATGAAGGAGTTGTCTTCATCTATCTATCCATCTATTGCCAGACACCATAATCCTGTACGGGGTGGCGATTTGACTTTGAGCTATTTGTTTTATGGGGAGGGGCACTAACCCTCCACCAACCCACTTGCTGACAAGTAGGGAGCACGTATGGTTTGGTTATATGGTTACCACCCAGCATTGTAAATGGTTTCTTGGCTTACAGGAAACCATTTGGCTTGTCACTCCATGTAAAGCCACCTGTAAAGGAAAGAGAAGCAATAAGAAGTGAGAGGAAAGATGGGAGAAATAGGAAGAGAGGATGGCAGACAGAAAAAGAATGATAAAAGCTAAGGAAGAAGTAGGCAGCACTACATCAAGTGAGTGGATGATGGTCACCACCACCTACCACTAGTTGCCTTCATGTTTGTTTAACAATTTTGATAATTATGTTCTCATCTCTGTAAATACTGTCAGTCCAAAAATTCACAAAAAGATTATCATTTTTTGGGGGGGCATCTTCTGACCAAATAAGAAGGGACCTTCTCTATGACTTTTCCACTGCAAATGACTCATAAAGTATTGTACTGTACTTGGTGAATAAGGAGTGGGAGGGTGCTTATTCAAACCCTACCTTATGTCTGCAATCAAGTCAATATACCAGTATACAGGTTAGCCCTTTAAAATGGGCTGTTAATCTACATTCAGATAAATGAGCTTTCTCTGTAATGGTCAAACAGATACTTAGAAAGCCATTTATAATGGAGGGTGGTGACCATATAACCAAATACTGGAGTGACCTGGAGCCTACTACAGTGCTCCATTAACTGAGTGAAGAAGCAAATGCAGCGTCCATCCAAGAGCCAAATTTCCACAATCTTCCTTCTGCCTTACTGTAGTAAAGTGCTATCCACTGCCGAACACAAATTCACTGCAGGGGACTACCCTGCATAGGTGATTACTTGCCTAAGGTTGATGGGTCTGCTCTGCCAGATGGACCTGGGTTGCTCTACTACACTAGTACTACTTACTAATAGCATGGCATCTGAGTAAATCTGAGAGAGCAACAAAACAAAATCCATTAAGCAAAATATAAAAATAAAATTTAAAGTCCCATACACGAAGCACCATCTATTCAGTATAATCAGCCAACTTCCTTACCGTTTAAAAGGTTAACGAGGATTGGATTGAAGGGGATGTCGCTGGCCCTTAACATAATATACACAGCCTGACATGACGGCTGAGACACTGACACGTAATACAGCTTTCGTTTCATTGCTGTCTCTTTTGATTTCTTCACGTCTTCACTATCTTTTTTTTCTTATTCTTCAAAGCAATAAGGTTAGATGGGTATTTTTGCAGTTTCAGACAGTCATGCCTCTACGACAGCCTTTTTAGTTTTGTTATGTCAGATTAGGCTTGATCAGTTTACTTGTTTGGTTTGATCTGATCAGTTATCACTTGGGTTTGATCAATGCGTACCATATGTAATTAAGTTAGTTTGATCAGTGGTTTATTTAGCATACGTTAGACATGTTCAGGTTACACTTTAAAACCAGGGGGGGGGGAAATTACTCCAAAACTGTAAACTAACAGCTATCTTTAATGATTAGATGTTGCCTTCATTAAACCACTGGCAACTAGGGGGCTCTCCAAAACTGAAAAATTATAGCCTGTTGGCAGCAAAAAATAAGATAACAGTAATTACGTCCTCAAGGCAAAGCTCACAATACCTAGACGCTTCTAATGATAACGAAGCACCAGTGACCTTGATATGTTATCGTCATGGTGATTTAGGTCATAAATTTGTCTAACTGAATAACGGTCTTTGATTACCTGCAGATGGAGCTGAGATAGTCACCACTATGGGGGAAAAACCGACCAGTGTTTGTAAATTAAGATACAGATGATCTTTTTAATAAGCCTCAAGTAGTGTAGACTATCATCTCTTATCTTACCCTTACGAAGAGCCACAGGAGCTTCGGTAAACGGTATCTTGTTCCTCTTTAAAAATATAAACACAGCTCTTGAAGGCTGGGACATTAAATCAAAATACAGCTTCAGCATCTTGTACTGTTGCTATCACCTTCTCTCAGCTGATTGTACTATACACCCCCCCACCCCCACTCCCGGCCGACCAGCGATCAGAGTTACCAATTCACAAACGTCTGTAAACTTTATAAAGCAAGAAATCTGTTATGTAATAATAATAATAATAATAATAATAATAATAATAATAATAAATCCCCCTTCCCTCTCCTATGCTGGAAAAAGTATTACCACCTGCAAAATATGTGTATATAAAAATCAGCGTAGATGTCATAATTCTTGCTTTGGATTCATAAGTACGGCCTATAAATTACAATGCTATTTCAACATGCATTTTCTTCACTCTGACGTTTGGTTAAAACACGTTTACTTTTTCAACTTCAGGCAAAACTCGTGGTAAATGAGTTAGAAACAAACTCCATTAAGCTCATCCACTACAAAATCTCTGCCCATAAGGTGATTAAAACCATCAGGTATTTACGATATAAGCAAGCGTCCTCAGGCCGAAAAAGCCTATGAAAATGATGCCCGATTCTTAAACGTGACTATACTGTATATACCTGTGTGTATATATATATATATATATATATATATATATATATATATATATATATATATATATATATATACCCCATATGGGTAGCAGGGTGGCTCAGTGGTCGAGTGCTGGACTCGAGACCGCGAGGTAGAGTTCGTGCCCCGCCCGGGTAGCTGCCTTTGTTGGCAGGGGTAGCGCTCTCCTGTAACCCTAGCATGGCCATATGATCTACCTTGATCTAGATTGGGGGAATTATCCCTTGGCACCATATTAATCCCCGAGCTGTACAAAATTGCAGAACTGGCAAGAACAAAATGAAAAATACGTCATTGGACTGAAGGGGTTAAATTTCCTGTGTTTGTGCTTTGCCCATGAATGTACAGACTCCCTCAGTTCTCCAGCAACACGCTAAAATACAACAACTCTCATTAATGTCTTGGTAACCTTGACTGGATAGTGTACTAAAAAAATAATAAAAATCGTATGTAAGCATGCGCAAAGTTGTCACATTGCTTGAAAATTTAATCCAGCCTTATAACAAGTCCCACTGCCCCTCCTCTCTTCATGGACTATGAAAACTGGGCTCATAAAACTGCATTTACCTACACCATAGTCCTTTTACCTTAACCTGGCCCAGATTTCCATCCATTGGCAGTTTATTCACATAGCTCAGTGGCTGAATAAGACAATACTATGGCTCTACATCTTTTCCATTGCACTTTTTCATGACTGGCATCATAATCTGGTGTTAATTCCTTACAACAACTCAGTAGTCAAGATGGAGAGACTGCAATTTTAGACCTGGTGAGAAAAAAGGATACAGTTACATTGTTCTGGAGCTAAATACAGGTCTTCCTCATTATAGTACAACATTTTTTTATCCTTCATTCCCTTCTGTCCTTCACAGAAAAGTTTCTTATTACAGTTCATTTATCTATCTATCTATCTATCTATTGCCAGACGCCATAATCCCGTAAGGGGTGGCCATTTGACTTTGAGTTAGTTGTTTTATGGGGAGGGGCACTAACCCTCCACCAACCCACTTGTTGACACGTAGGGAGCACGTAAGTTCATTTATAAAGTACTGAAATATTTCCAATTACAGTTGGATTGTTATCGATAAAACTGAGCTACCAATGTCCTCCAGTTTATACATTTATACTACATGCAGTAAGCAAACATTTGTGATATTTTGAGACAGATCTTCAGTGTTAATTGTTGAAGATTCATCTGACACTTTTTTTTTTTTTTTTTTTTTTTTTTCAAAGTCCACCGAGAGAAAAGTAGAAAAGGTAACGGTACTTTTGCTTCAGACAGTATACAGCTGTGGTACAATCGCCTCCACTTCTAAGTACAGTACTGTACTACAGAAGCCATGTTCAGGGTCTTATGTGCCACCAACTTATTTCTTTACGTCTTACATCTACTGTGGTTTGACCACTTTAACAATCTTGTCCTTACAAAGTTAACGTGACATGTAAACAAATACATTATACTCTTTTTACTCTAACTTGGCCTAAAACTGTCATCTCTCCATCATGAATGCTGAGTTGTGGCAAGAGATTAATGCTAGAATATGATGCTGGCCATGAAGAAGTGTTATGGAAATCATGTCAAGTCATAGCACTATCTCTGACACTGAAGTATGAGGAATCAGCTGTAAAAGAATATCTGGGCCAAGTTAAGATGACAAGAGTGTAGTGTTACAGTGTTGTAAAAAATTACTGTATAAATACAGTAAAAGTCCTGTAATCCGAATCGCAGAAGACCAAGAGTCTTTTGGACTACTGTACTGCATTGTTTTTTTCAGTCTATTGGGAGGGCCCTTTGAAAACATTAGAAATATGTACATGATCATTAAATAAACACTTAAAATTACATTAATTATTATTTTACTCACCAGAAATGCTTAGAAGTGTGAATGAATAGTTGCAGGCAGGTACATCCAAGTCCAAGGGCAAGTCCAAACCAGATAAATCCTTATATAAAACCCAAAAAAAATCGAAAAAAGACCAGAAAATTTTTTTAAAATTCACCTCCACAAATTCAGAGTATTGGGACTTTCGGATTATTGGTGGTCGGATTGGAGGCCTTTTACTGTACATCCAACCTGGCCAGAATTAATCATTGCTAATATTAAGAGGTTACAGAATGATGAGAGATTAAGAATTTATATAAGCTTTACTATATCACTTTAATAATATCTATTTGGCATCAAATCAGGAGAATTAACAATGGAACACATCAGCTATAGCAAGAGTGGAAGTCCCCATATTTGACTTACAAAATAGCTGATGCAAGATGGGTGACAGGAAAAAATTTATGAAGATTGGCTTCATAATACTGATGGAAAGAGTCTGGCCTGAGTTAATAATACTACTACTACTAATAATAATAAAACATATAATCATCATCATCATCATCTCTGTTAATTGCGATGAAACTTTTTTTTCTGCTTGCAGATTATTTTTTCCAGCTTAAGGAAGACCTCTTGTGGTTAGTGCATTAATGAAGTCTACATCCAACCCTGCCACTTCAAAAGCCTCTCCTTAGCTGAGTTAAATCATTCAGGGACAGTGAAAATAAATAATTGAAACTGTCTTCATCGTGAGTGCCTCAACTCATTCAGCATGAGGATATCTTTTATATTTTAGCCTAATTAACTCTGAAATCCCTTCAGTAAGAATCTCCTTTTCATCTTCTTCCTCTTTCTATTTATTCTGGTTAATGCTAAATGGTTTTCTGCAGCTCAAAGATATTTTCACCTAACAATTACAGGACAGTAACTGCCAATTCTGTTTTGCTCCCTTCTGAGTGTAGGGGCCTGAGGCTAGAATAATATGGTCCAGAACACTTAAGGGTGTTAAACTGCGAAGTGGTATGCAAACTCCCTATTTTTTACTATAATTTCTGATGCACATGTTTAAGATGGAGCATGTCCAGCCTTCCCATATCACTGCAGACTGCACTCTGCATATGGGATGCAGGCTGACCATACCTATTAACCACAGGCATTACAAAAATGACAATAAAAGTATGGAGGTTTGCATTCAACATTGCAATTAAGAGTTTAACCATACAGGCCTAAGCCACAGGAACCTGAATCTTATATTCTCAAATACTGTATTTGTAAGCCAAATATGAGGACATTCACTTCATACTAAACAGTTCATAGGGTATATGACAAAATACCAACATTAAGTAACTCACACAGATTATGTAGAAAAGTATGAAAAAATTTACATAGTCAAGATGTATTTCATATTCACCATACCTCTGGCTAAATACTGGTACTATACGATATAATGTGTAAAATCAAATCATGCCTTTTTTTAGACACTTGTAATAGTTTCAGCATGACAAAAAGGTTTCAGTATAGAGCTTATAATATGAATGCTGGCTTTGTACTCAGCTTACAGTTCAACAATAACAATGAGTAGCTGAAGAGCAGTGATTATATATAGGTTAAATACAGCAAAGTAGGCAATACAAAGAACACTGGAATTAACGGCTGGATGTGGGGCAGAGAATAGGAGATCTAAAGTTCTTTCACCTTCACCTGACTGAAATTTTTGTCTTTTTACAGCTTACTTCCCATGGCTGGACGGCAAAATAAGACACGATTACAGTTCTAGATCCCTTCCATAGCACTTCTTGGTGACTGGCTTCTAAACAAATTTAAATTTTTGGGAAGACCTATTGTAGTGAAAAGGTAATTATATACTGTATAACTTCTCTAGATAAAAAGACCCTCCAAAGATTATTTAAATTGTCTGGATAGGAAGAATGATAAAAAAAAATATTTTATTGAAGGGGTTAAAAATGCAAATTACAATGAGTATTTACTATACTGTAATACAAAGAATGACAATATCTGGATGACCATAGAGATATGAGATCTAGTAAAATATCAATGGATGAGTGGGAATACTTTTGAAATGAGGTGCTATGAGCTGAAGGTGGAGAAGAAGCAAAAATACCAGGAAGATGAGAGATTCTTTTCCTATAAGTGAACCTAGAAAATTTCACTAAACTGACCTAACACTGCCATCCCTCCATCAAGAATGCTGAGTTGTTACAATACATTAGCACCAGAATATGTAACCTGTCAAGAAGAAATGCCATGGAAAGGATGTAGAGCCATAGTGTTTTTTTATGCCACTGAACTATGTGAAATAAGCCAATGAAAATCTGGGTCATGTTTGAGTATAAAGAGTTTAGTCACTGCCTGCCTTCACTTTTGAATGCCTCAAATGGTATGAAGATGGGTAACAGATGATGACATGGGACTGTATATGGTGTCTGAAATTTGAAAAATTAAGCAGTAAGGATGATAGTGTCTTTTTACTTTATTCCTGTTATTTCCTTATACTTTTATTCAGCTTAGGAGGGACCTTTCTGAACTAGGGGGGGTAGATGTAGCCTTCATTGATCCTCTTCAATACAGTATTATAGTAGCAGTGGAGAGGAATGCCTTCATGCACTGGCACCAATATCACTAAACAAATGTCCCTCAACTCCCTCCCTATCCTCCAAGGACATGATGGACTGCAGGAAAGGGGCAATTTCAGCCTCAGTCCACTGTGTTCAAATTCAAACAAGACTGGGGCCACAACAAAAACATTACCATTTGATACTCTATTTACTTTACTTTGAACTGAAACTGCCATCCCTCCATCTTGAATGCTGAGTTATAAGTACAGAGTCAGATGAGAAAACAATGTTAGTCACAAAGCAGTGCTGCAGAAAGTATGTAGCACCACAGTATTGTCTTTTTCCACCACTGCTCTCTGAAACAGCTGCTAAATGATGACAATTTGGACTAAATTTAAGTGAATGAACTATAGGATGCTCTACCAAACTCACTAAAACTGCATCATAGCATCAAACATGTAATATTAACCCCTTCTGTCCAACTGCCTATTTTTCTATTTCAATCTAGCTTACTTCCAGAAGAGTTTATTCAACATAGTACAAACATCACTCCTTTTACTCCAGGTTTTCATCCTTTTGCAACTTACTTCATATATCTCAGTAGCAGAAAAGACAATATTACAGCTCTACACTCATTTCACAGCACTTCTTCTTGACTAACATCATATTGTATAGTTAATATATTTTTACAAATCAGCATTTAAGGTAAAGAGATGGCAATTTTAGGCCAAGTTGAAGTAAAAAGGGTATAGTGGTGAAAGGGTTAATGATGGCTATATCAAACCTTTCCAGCACAAAACATCTCTCCTGTGCTCAATAAAAATTGTCTGAAGGTAGAAAGAACAAAATGAGAGTGTCCTTGGACTGGAGAGTTTGTGACCACCCCTTTATAGGGTTAAGATGTCTAGCAATAGAAAGATAGGTTGACCAGACTGAAAGGAGAAGGATTAAGGTGTCTAACAATATATAGATAATCAGACCGGACTGAAAGGGTTAATTACATCTTTGTTCTGATGGGATTTGGAACACATTATACGAAGACATTATACTTAAGGGTAAAACAACAGGAAAAATATCAGGTGGAACAAATGAAGTATCTAAAGAGAACCACAAAAGACTGCATCTTTCAAAAACTTTCAACCACAGCCATCCCACTGAAGAGCCTAAAGGATGGATATTTTTTTCTTCTTGTTCTTCCCACCACCAGACAATTTTTTCAGATTAGGGAAGACATCTGGGTTCATGACGGCTATATCTTAGACCCACAAGTTTGAAAAGCCTATCCTAAAACTATTAAAAATAATCTGAAGTCAATAAGAATAATATAAAAATTTGTTATCTGATTTAAGGGAGCAAAATATTAACAATACTGACAGACTGGTGGAGAGTAAGATGAGGCACTTAGTACTGACGCAGTGAACATGACAAATTCAGACTGCAGTATTATCACAAGTAAGGTATATCAACTTTATATCTGACGTAATTCTATCCCTATTATCATCATAAACATGTGGATTTTGTTTATGTCTGGCTTAATAAAATGAATGTTTTGTCAACATTTGTACAAATGTTACCAAAAAAAAGGTAAACAAATAAAATGAAAAAAAAAAAGTCAACAAATCATAATCTTGGATTTGGCACATTCTCTCTTTCATCCCATGCATCTCAAAAGTATGAAGAAACACAGGCTTTTGGAAAATTCCATCTTTTCTTCATGCTGGATTGAGACATTTCCAGCTTAGTATTGTATTAAAGGCCATAGACAGGTTGGTTAATCTACTGGGAAACTGCATGAATTACAGTATTCACACAGGTGATATAAGATGTGTCTACACCCTTTTTACTCAAACCTGGCCAAAAACTGCCATCTCTCAATCTTGAATGCTAAGCCGTATCAGTAGATTGACTCTAGAATATGGTGCTAGTTATGAAGAAGTGCTATGGGGTGGATGTAGAGCCACAGTAAAGTCTTATTCTGCCACCAAGATGTGTGAAACAGGCTGCAATAGGACAAAAATCTGGGCCAAGGTAAGTAATATTATCAAAGTCTTCGGGATGTAATCTTGAGGTGTTAGGAGAGTTTCTAGTACAATTACCTTAGCAATTTATTTTTCCATATAACACATTAATACTCTCTTGTTTCATGGCAATTTAATCTCTCGTTCCTAGGTGATTTATTCTCTTGTTTCTTTTTGGTGATTTATTTTTACACACAATATATTAATATTTTAATTTCTTAGCAATTATTCTTATTTCTTTGTGATTTATTTTTCCATATGACAATATAATAGTCCCTTCCTTCTAAGTGAATTATCTTTCCACACTTTACATTAATATTCTCATTTTGTAGCAAACCATTTCCCTTGCTTCTTAGTGATTTATTTTTCCATATCTCAACATCATTATTCTCTTGTATGTTATTTATATAATTTCAACAACAACACTGAATAACATGCAAGGGAAAACTAACATGCTGAGTGTAAAAATAAACTGATAAGGATGAGGTGCTTATCAGTCTCCTAATAAATTATGAGGTCATCAAATGATAAGATAATCTACTGGAAAACAGTATCTGTTCTTCATGCTTGTGACCTGAGGGGTTTCCAATTTAATTAGAGTATACTTTATTCATCTTAAATTTGCTGGAGATTTTAGTCCTTTTACAACTTATTTCCCAAAGTCAATGCCAGTATAAGAATGCACTACAGATCTACATCCTTTCCATGGCACTTCTTCATGACTAGCAATTTATTCTAGTCTTAATCTTGTTACACTTCAGCAATGAAGATAAAGAGATGGCGACTTTACACCTGGTTAAAGTGAACAGAGTATAGTATTATACTAAGGCCACTGAAACACTATGGGTAATCTATTAAAAGCCACAGTAAGTCCTCACCATATGTCAGGGATGTGTTTAAAAATATCACAATTTTTATCATACAACCAGGAGTGTAGATTGGGGGAAAGGACTTTAGTAACAGCCGTGCTCCTTGACTGGAAGTATTTTTGCTTCCTGACGAAAAAAAAGGTTGTTGTTGTTAGCATGGCGAGGAGCAGGGAAAACAGAAGAGGCACAGCTAGTGCCTGTGAGTGCATTTTTGGCACCGAGTTTATCAGATGCCTGTGCAGTGATGGTACTTGTATGCTGAAAAAGGCCGAGTGTGCTGAAAGCAAGTCCTAAAACTTCTGGTGTCCTTTGACGGCACGATTGGTTACGGTGGGAAATTTGGTGTGTCTGAGATTCAAGTTTGCTTTTGGAGTGAAGAGGGTAATGGTTAATTTGGTTTGTGAGACAGTCATTCTGTTTCTTCATAGCTTGTGTTGTCAATAATGTAGGTACATTTTGAGATGGGATGCTGCTTGTAGGTAGGTAGCATTGGTGCTGGACTTCATCTGGCAGTCTTTTGTAAATTTATATGTACTTAAATTGCAAAAGGACATAAAAAAAAAAGCTACATATAAGAAGGACTTACTGTACCCTACTGAAAACTATTCTTCATTGTGGTAAACTGTAATGTTTTCAGCCCTGGTCTTGTACAAGGACCACTGATAGATGGCAACTACAGAAATCTATTGCATTTATTCTGTATGCTGGTAAACTGGGTATGTTTTTAGTCTATAGTTTTATATGAAGGCATTAACTACCTGTGGTTAAACTATTGTATATTTACTTCTTGTTGGGGAATAGAGTGGTTTCCTGCATATAAGTCTTGTATTCTTGTTGTAGCTGTGGTCCCAGGCTCATCTAAATGTGAACCCATGGACTGGAAGCTGAAGCTGCTCTTCTGCTGTCCACCATCCTCTTTCTGAGTGACAGAGAGGGAGCTGGGGAATATCTGTGTAACTGAGCAGTGGAGCCATCCAGTTATAACAATGCCACCACATGAAAGCATCCTTCTCTAGAATCTAGGTCTTGTATGAAGGCCAATGAGACACATTATGAATAATGTACTGTACTGAAAAAACTATTCTTCATGCTGGTGAACTGACAAGTTTTCAGTCTTGGTCTTGTAAGTGGGCCATCGACAGGTTGGGCAGTGATGGTTGTCCTTGAGGAGCCACTCAGTAATACAAGCGTGGTGGTAATTATGTCCACACGGCAGACCACACAACACCGCCGACCACCGGTACCGACCCAGGCATATGGCACAGATCCGACTCTCTATGGCATAAGCTGGGGCTGTCCACTTTAGTTCTGTTAACCTCTGTGGTGAGAGAAGCCAGCTGGGGCCTCGTGATTTGTTCACTTGCCTAACTGTACTGTCACTGTTCTGCTGCTTCCGCGATTTACAGCAGTTTTCACAAACTCTGAGTAATTTTTCATAGGTGGCATTTTGATGGCCCACTTGCTCAATTTCTCGATATCGCATATACTGCCTCTCCAACTTTCTCTTTAAAATGGCACATCTGTGGCATACATATATTTCCTTAACTGTGGTCCAAAGTTCACACAACCTACAGCTATCATCCTGGCAACATGTATGTGAGCCCAACAAATTGTCATTTTCATTTTCACTTACACTATCAACATCCGTCTCACTTTCTGATTTCAGGTCATCTTCGTTCCCCCAGCCATCATACCTCCACATGGGCAGACTCTTCATGTAGTCCGTGGGTATAACAGGGTGGAGCCAGAGGTCTGGTGTGGCCAAACGTTGAATAAGGCGCTCCATCCCTTCCTCCAAGTCAAGGTCCTGGGAGGGTCGGGGCCGAGACAAGGAGCTCATGGGTCGGAACAAGACATTCACCAGGTACGAGTCAACTGGGAAGACACTCCACCAGCTCCACTCAACTTCGTCATCTTCGGGATTCGCCCTCCGTCGGAGTTTTTGCCATATGAGGATTACCCCACAGAAGGTTAGAAGTGATATCCAAAATATGGCCGTGTGACTCTCCATCATGAGCCAGTGGTACCTAATCTGACTTAACAACCATGAGGAATTAAAGGAACTAATCATCCAGGATCCTGACTGCAAAATGCTCTTTGCTACGGGGAATTTTAGCAGAGCAGTGACAGCAAGCCACAGAAGAAACACAGTCACGTTATAAATGATGACTCTAGTGAAAGTAGTGACCATGTGTTTCCAGGCTCTAATTCTCATGTCAAGGAAATAAATGAAGTCAGCCATGGCTAGCAAGTTTGCTACCATGAGAGAAACAAGGAAAGCA
The DNA here is from genome assembly GCF_032717465.1 of Coenobita brevimanus. Classification (NCBI taxonomy): domain Eukaryota; kingdom Metazoa; phylum Arthropoda; class Malacostraca; order Decapoda; family Coenobitidae; genus Coenobita; species Coenobita brevimanus. Next base: position 1,971,459 of record NC_137069.1, on the reverse strand, counting down.
TCATTCATATGTGGCTGTAAAGAACAAATGTAAAAATGTAAAGCAGAGTGAGTGAGAGGTTCCCCCTTCTTGCCTCCATACGAAGCGATCCCCTCGGACGTAACAACCGTAAGGCTGGGCACCCCACTTAGGCCAGACTTCTTCAGAATGCGGGAAATCTGGAAGCGTAATTAATGTTACACTCGCTACCACCACCACCACCACCATCATCATCATCTTAAACTTACTACCCACTCATAAAAGGGGTGGTGAGGATCCAGAAAAAGGAACATTTAAGCACAGAAGTAGAACTATCAACTGAGTGCCCAATAAAATAGGCCATACATCCATTCACTCATTATTCAAGTGTGTGGCTGGTCGCCAACACCTTCCTATTTCTGTCTACTTCTAAGGTGACTCAACACTGAGTGATAAGACTAATGGTTTCCTGGGTTACAGGAAACCATTCACAATGCTGAGTGATAACCACAATCCAAGTCAACCCCTCCGTGGTCACCGGCGCCGAATGACGTTTAGCCAATAAATGGCCACAGGCATCGTTTGAGCGCAGCCTATAAAAATCGACAAAAATTTCTGGGAAGTGAACAAACATCTGGGACATGAGACTGACCTTCACTTCACGCTCTCACATGAGTCACATCTCATTCGTCAGTTCACCACCTGCTGCCGTGACGAGTAGATGTACGATTTTTTTGCTCGTGGCCATGCCTAAATGCACATAGTTACACCCATTATCTTGACCCAGACAGAAAATATCACCTTTCTCCTCCCTCCCTTGCAAAAGACACACAACCAACCTGTTTACGATTATAAATAAACAGGCATAAACAAAAAAGACATGAAAATAAAAGAAAAATTAATTTTTGTTTGGTATCTTTACCTATTTGCTCAGGTTTGTTGCACTGTTTTGAATCATTTTACACATTCTTTGCCTTTTACAAGCATAACAGGAAAGTGTTCTGTGTTCACGTGATGCTTTCGTGGGTGGAAAGAACTTCCTTCCCTTCCTGCTAATCAGCTTATGCAAGGTGTGAATGGCAGGTCGTTTCACAATTTAACCCTCACTGTCCCGCCTGTACACTCAAGGGATGACATTTATCTCATTTTGATCTGAAAACAGAAACTCTTGCCTCCTTTTTCCAACAAACTCCACCACCCAGACTACAAAAATAAGTTGATACAATCATAAACACAAAAAAATGCAAAATAATTCATAAAATAATTTTTACGCTTAAACCTCGCATATTACAGTATGTACTGAAAAACTTCAACATACATATATATAGTTATTTCACACCTTTTCAGCACCACTGACAATATTTTTTGGTAAAAAAAGAAGTTCGATGTTGCATCACTGCAATACAGTACAAGCTCAATTAACCAGAGTGCATGGGGATTCTTCCATTCCGGATATGGAATTTTCTGGATAACCGAATGTTACTCTTAGAAATTTTCTGGGAGGTCAAAGAAATGAAGTAGGACCAAACTTGGGACTTTATTTCTTAAAGTACATTATTCAGTATTAGATATAGTACAGATACACTAAAATACACAAAAAAGACAGTAAGAGAAATTGTACAGGACTGAACACAAACCAGCAAACATTACAAAAAATTATTTAGAGAAAAATTTAGCACATGTTACACGGCAAAATAATTTTGAAAACTGCATACACAACAACCGGTATCCGGAATATTTTCACCCCCATGCCGGATTGAATTTGCGTTCCGGTTATAAGGATGCGCCGATGCATCAGATGCTGGTTAATCGAGCTTTTACTGTATCTATGTGCGACTAGTATCATCTGCCTAAATTTACGAAACTTCCGCGTTCGACTGCACGCCACAGGATGGGTCTAGGACACTGAAATTTGCACTGCCAGGTGCTTCAGAACTTCCTCTTCAATATGGCAAGGAAATAAAAAATCAATTTTTGAAACTTCAGAAAACGGCCCCGGCCTCAGCCAGGGGCACACGTAAAATTCCAGACCCACGGCCACGGAGAGGTTAACAGGGTGATGTGGAGCCTACTATGGTGCTCTTGTTAACTGGGTGGAAAGAGACAATTGCAGCATCTATCTGGGAACCAAACATCCACATTCTTCCCCGCGCATCACTGTCCACTGCAAAAGGTTAAATGCACAGCAGACCCCTACAGAGGTGACTGCTTGCCTGTGGCTGAGGGGTCTGCTCGGCCAGACAGACAGGAGTTACTATACCGGGTACTACTACTACTACTACTTGTAATTTATACCTCAGGGCTCCATTCTTTCGCCTACACTCTTTAACCTATACATGCATGACCTATACACAGACATATCACACCAATCATGTCTGAAATGTTTATCCTAAGATGAATAAAATCATTAAGACATGGCAAGAACAGAAGTAATAGTAGCTGGAATCCTGGACTGATCTGGATAAAACCCAGTAGACTGTATGCAGAAATCTTCCATTACCTGCAGCCCCACCTTCTCATTTCAGGGGAAAAAGAGGAACCTGTGGGGCATTTGAATTTCCAAGCAGTGGAGCCACCCAGTTACACTAGTGCCACCACAGGCAGACATCCATCCCTAGCATCATGGCAAAAATAAAATGAAAAAGACATTCCCCAGATTCACTGAGTTAACCTACCTGCTCCTTTTCATCTTTCTTGACAGAGACAGATGCGAGTTTGATGCGCGTGGACAGCCGAAGCCCCAGCGTTGCCAACAGCAATGGCGGACTCACCAGTTCAGAGATGAACACCATGTGGGGAATCTGAGGAAACAGACAAATGTATTTCCAAATAACTAAGGTAGGTGGAGGCACCTATCATCCACTCAATTGATGTAGTGCTGCCTTCAGGTTACTCTTTACTGAATAAAAGGCCAAATGGTTTCCTGTAACCCAAGAAACCTCTTACAGCACATGTACTATGCTGGGTGGTAACCATTCAGCCAAATGATACCTGATGGTCTAGTAGGTTAAAACACTCCAACCAGGTAAGTCTGTAAGGGTTTCCACCTAGGGTTGTGGCTGGCTTATTGGTCACATACTGCCATTCTGGGGCAAGTGAAGCTGGTCACCCCTGCCTTAATTGTAGCCTAGCCCCAGGCCCCTACACTCCTCTGGGGCAAAAAACAGCTGGATGACAGATGGATGGATTTCTGAATTATCAATTTTCCCATCTTTAGTCTCCTCCTAATAATATGAAATGAATGACCAGGAAAACTGCTCTGCCCCTTTTGTGTGGTGGCTGATGGTAGAAAGAGAAATGCTTTTTGCCTTCTCCACAATGGTCAAGTGTACAAAGCCTTTCAAAATGAAATGAACAGTACCATATTACCTTCTCATTAAAAGACTAAATAGACCTTATATCCTACTTCACAGAGTACAAAAAAGGGATTAAATCAAATATAACTACAGTGTGTAGGAGGATGCAGGTGGGAGTGATAACACATCAACAAGGGAGATAATTCTATCATACATGGTCACTGCATTGCTGGCACACTGCATCTTTACAATGATAAATACAGGCATGCCAACCCCCATTTAAAGGCACTAAGAAATATTAACAGCGTATTATTACATGTTTACATTATCTGATGCATAATATAGACTTCTATTTACCCATAACTTTACTCAGTGTTTGTCTTGCATATCCAGCTTCCTCACTAGGGTAAAAGACACTCTTCTCTTCATTTTACAGTTCAAATTTTGCATTAAAATGGGCATTACTGTAAGTATGCAAGTGACTGGCTGCACTAACCACTATATCATAACTTCTCTGTTCCTCCCCCCCCCTTTAAAAAATAAAAATAAAAAAATTAAAAAAAGCTCTTTCCCCCCTTAAAAAAAATAAATAAATAAATAAATGAGATATAGTGTACACTTTCCAAGAACATTTTTACCATCCATCCTCCGTGACCTCCCAAGTGCAACTGAGTTGCATAAAAGCAACCTGATGGAGATATAGTAATCACTCGATTATCCGGACACTCCATATCCGAACGTTCGGCCTTGGCTCTATGACATGCATCTCTGGATTTGTTTGTCCGTATCCGACCATAAAATTGCCAACATCACCGGTTCGGTGGCCTACAAATTCAAAAAATCTATTTGACGGCAAGCTGGCCTCACTGGCCAAGCATGGGTAATAGACCCTAACCCACAGGCTGAGTAAATAAGGCCGTCAGGCTCCTTACCGAACGGTCTAAGTCCCCTCACCGCACGGATTGCTTGGAAGCTACCGGCCACGCGTGAGCAATACAGATGCTTACCCAAAAGCTCAGCAAATATGGCCATCCGGCTCCTCACCGAATGGTCAAAGTCCCCCGGCCACCCAGATCACTCGGACGCTACTGGCCAAGTGAGAGTAATACAGACTCTAACCCACAAGCTCAGCAAAAATGGCTGTCCACCTCTTCACCGAACAGTCAAAGTCCCCCGGCCGCCTGGATCACTGGGAACGTACTGGCGTGGACGAGTAATACAGACCCTAACTCACCAAGACAGCAAAAACGCCCATCCGCCTCTTCACCGAATGGTCAAAGTCCCCCAGTCACCCTCGCTTCCCACCCCACCATCCCTCTTCCATCCCCTCCACACTCAGTGCTGCCAGGCATCTCTCTCTCTCCCTGTCCCCCTATCTCTGCGTTGTATGCTGCCTGCCTGGCCTCCCACCTCTTACCTCCCTGCATTGCCATGAACGATTTTTTTTTTTGCGATTTAACTGAACACTATTGGTCGTATTAAAATTCTGAAAACGCCATGTGAAAGCTCGTGAAATTCTGCATCTAGACATATGCTTAGTTCTTGCTCAGTGCTGGCAAAATTTTACGCTAGGATGTCGGGAGGTTATTTGAAGCTATTTTTACTCTTGAATAAGTTTATTCTCACTGCATTTCTGTACTTTTACTCATCAGTTTTGTGTTTTTATTTGCTTTCTTATAGTATAAACACCAGCGAAGATGATAGTATACAATTTATACTAATATAACCAATTTCTGGGGACAAATTTGGCTATGGAAATGTTTTTCTTTGTAAGCAGAGAAGCAACCATAGTTTGGTTCTTGGCTCTGTTGGTGTCCCAGAATCTTACTGAAAGCTTAAGGTTCCCGAGAAGGTTAAAATTCTTTTTGCACCTGTCGTCTTCATTGAATTTTTGGTGGATTTTTTTTGTTTATGCATTGTTTCCTTAGTGTCTAGCATTATACTGGATATTCCCATATGTGTTTTGATGTCTACATAGCTGAAAGACTGAATAACACTGCCACAATCAGGAGGGGTACAGTACATAGAGGTAGGGTATTTGTGGATTTTTGTTGTTTATGCACTGTATTCTAAGTGTCTACCATTATACTGGATATTCCCATGTGTGATGTCTAAATACAGCTGAAAGATCGGAGAACACTGCCACAATTAGAACAGGTTCTGTACATGTAGGTTGGGTATGGGTAGGGTATAGGTGCAGTAGAGGATATTGCTCTGTATCTGGATTCTGTCCTGATCTGGACATGCCTTTGGCTCTATTACGTCGGATAATTGAGAGATTGCTTTATATGGCAAGTATTACCTGGTACATGAATTGCACCAGTCAGACATTATCAAGACAGTTTCAGTATGTGGAAATAACTGGGTGAAAAGATCTATGAACAAGGATGGTAAAGCATCGTGTAGACTAAACTCCTTCAATTTGATGGCATATTTTCAATTTTAATGTACCACAATGAAACAAATATACTGTATCATCTACAACACAAACATCTACAACATCCAGGGTGTAGGGACCTATGACTTGGATACTGTTAACCGAAACATTATGGTAATAAAATCAAAATAATCATTCACATTTTGTACCTTCTATGCTGTATTTATCATCATCATTACTACTATTACTACTACTACTATTATTATTATTATTATGAGTAGTACCGTATTATTATTATTATTATTATTATTATCGTACCTTCTTTTGATTTACAAGGGTCACATTCAGCCAGATGTCCTCAAGAGTCTTTAAGTCTTGAACGGTTGGGATGCGTGATAAGATCTGGTGAGACAACCATGAAAGGACAACAGAGGGTGAGAGGTGTGTGGTGGAGGAGAGGATCACATGTTCCCGGCCAGAAATGCGTCGCTGGTTCTGTCCAATGCTTAGCTTGTCTGTGTGCTGGGCAGGAGGCAGAATGAGCAGTAGTTGTGGGTGACTCCAGCCTTGACGAGCACAGAAGCTGGAAAAAGACAGCTCTCAGTAACTCTCACGTGTATTATAAACATCTAAAGACACCGCTCAGTAACTCTCACTTATATAATGAACAATTTATGTCAGCTCTCAGTAGCTTACATACATTATAAACATTTAAAAACAGCTCCTGGTAACTCTCATGTGTATCATAAACATTTAAAGACATCTCTCAGTAACTCTAAACATCTAAAGACAGTTCTCAGTAACTCTCACCTGCATCATACACAAATGTCTATCTGCAGCCAGAAACCTTGATCCAAGAAAGGATGGCCACAAACATACTGCCTTCACGTCACCCTGTATTCTGCCACCAGACTGCCTTCATTCTAAGTAACACCACTCTCATTCATATACTGTGCCTATCCCTTCATCTCATCACATACATTAAAATGATGCCATGCTTCCTCTTTGAGAAATTCCCATACTGAGGTTGGTCCTGGTACTGTACAGGTGATGTTTTCTATGAACTGGAGGCTAATCTGCATACTATAACCAGTTAATTACTTCCCTTCAGTTACCGCAAGTTGTTGAGAAAATAGAAATCTCAGATACCATTATCTTATAGGATCCGTGGCAATGTGTGGGTGTCAGCTTGTACTTTGGCCCTATTTTAGATCTAGGTAACCCTCTCATGTGTGTCATTGACATCCTTTTCTTATTCTCACCAATAAAAATAAATCCTTAACTGTACAGCGCAATGGCTGCCTGGCTTCACACTGCTACACCTCATCAAGTGAAATAGGGCTGGCTTCAACCGTTTTCATTTTAATCAACTGTTCATCAGGAATGACCTGCAAACACTGAATTTATTAGTCAAGGCATCCTGAAATTCTGATAGAACATATCTTTCCCAAATACTGTACTTAATAGACTGGTGTGAGAAAATTTCCAACAATCAGTTTTCTATACTGCGATTTTTACAGTAATAATAACCGCAAGTAAAATAAAGGCAAGCCTATCCTCTTTACCCCAGAGTCTCTCTCCTAAGCTGAATGTAATCATCTGATGTTTTCATTATATCCTGACCACTTTCCCCATCAAGGTGGGGTACAGTACGATCCAGAAAGCATAACACGATACTAACCAACAACATGCCCAATGAAATGGACCACACTTGTTCACTCGCACAGACATGGTCTTTCACATGTCTGTGTTTCATATTACCTATCAGACAGAATAAATTCCAGAAAAAAAATTACAAAGTATAGTACATCCTTGAGCTGAGAGGAATAATAATAAAAATAATTCTTTGGCCCTTCCAAGTTGTGTACTGACCGTGGATCATGGTGGCACGAGAGGACAGCAGAGGCGAGGCGTAGAGCAGCGAGGCGTGGCCCAAGGGTGTGCCAGGCCCGGTCATCCAGCAGTCTATGGCCTGCATACTGACCCTCACCCGGCACTACCTCAACCACCCACACTTTCTCATCCTCCTCGTATACCTGCACAAACACAAGCTGTATAACAACTTAGGAATTTATTCTTGGTGGCAATGTAGGTTTTGTTGCACCTTTTTCTCTGTAATTTATTTGGCAAATTACGCCTTTATATTCTTTTATATGGTACTTTTATTCTTTTTATATTAACATCATCATCATCATCATTGCCAGACGCCATGTATCCCAAACGGGGTGGCCAACGGCTTAGAGTTAGTTGTTTTTACAGGGAGGGGCACTAATCCTCCACCAACCCCACTTGACACATATAAAAACACACAAGAGAATGCTGTGGCATCATGTGTTGATTAATCACTACAGAAGGTGACATCAGAGGTAAGGCATAAGGCAATGAAGTGTTGGGAGGAATTAAGGCATCATTTTCAAATATGTATGTATGTATGTATATGCACATTGTATGTGCCCAATGCAATGACTATCTCAGCACTACCTATACCATCACCATCTCCTCCTCCTTCTCTTACACCTGCACATAACACTCACAATCAGTTGAACAACTTAATTCCCCTTACTCTGTCCTGAGGTGGTTTGGCCATATGGATTGTGAAGGGGGGATGAGAGACTGTCTACAGGAGTGTACAGTACATGAATGTTACTCCTATCAAAACAAATCTTATTTACACAAGGAAAATTACAGGTATAACAAACCATATTTGTTTTCCGCAGGGAGAATTAGGAGAGGAAAATGCAAAATTTCCCCATTGCTCTTAATTCTTCCTGTGAAAACAAATATGAGTTACTATACAAAATATATTGTAATTATGTTATTGAATCCCACCCCCAGATGTATGAATGTGCAGTCCACTTCACTAAAACATACTGCTTGGATTCTCCTGCTTCGTGGTTATTCCTTGTGTCTGGATTCTACATCACCCCATCACTACCCCTTCAGTTGTAAGTAGGGTTGGGTGTTGATGATGACAATAATAACTACAAAGTGGAACTGGAGTACCGAGGACTCCTCACAAGTCCCATAACAACTTCAGGCACCTCAGTCCCTAAAGCTCAAACACATCAAGGGTCATATTTATAAAAGATTCTTATCAAGTTGCAGAATAAACATGTATCCATGACAGTTAACTGTTTTCACAAACCATTTTGTTTTCTGTACTCCAACATTTGCTGTTAGAGCATGAACTGTCTAGTAATGATGAGACAAAAAAAAAAAATAAATAAATAACATAATAAATTTCTATTTGTGGTACGTGGTGGCGACCATTATCCACTCACTTGATGTAGTGCTGCCTACTTCTTCCTTAGCCTGTATCATTCTTTTTCTGTGCCTACCGTCCTCTCTTCCAATTTCTCCCATCTTTCCTGTCACTTCTTGTTGCTCTTTTTCCTTTACAGATGGCTTTACATTGAGTGACAAGCCAAATGGTTTCTTGTAAGTCAAGGAACCATTTACAACACTGGGTGGTAACCATATAACCAAACCATACGTGCTCCCTACGTGTCAACAAGTGGGTTGGTGGAGGGTTAGTGCCCCTCCCCGTAAAACAACTAACTCAAAGTCAAGTGGCCACCGCTTATGGGATTATGGCGTCTGGCAATAGATAGATAGAAATTTCTATAAACATATTTGAAATAGGAATGGAACTAACAAACTCAAACTAATGCTGCAAAGCAGCCTGCATGACAGACTTTCCTCATATGTGCAAGATATCATTGTAATGAATAAAGTGAATAATTAATTCTCTTGCTAAAGGCAAGTAACAGATAAGATATAATATACTACCTCAGTAGATAAGAAAAGTTCCCTCTGCTCCTCGGCAACACTAAAGGTTATAAACCGCTGATATGATGTTATGATGTGTACAAAAATGTTCACATGTCAATCAGGTGACCAGGAAAGGATGGAAACACACACACACACACACACACACACACACACACACACACACACACACAAATGAAAGGAAGTGATTGATGGAGTTCTTAATGCTTATGATTTTAGGAGTTAGCAATTTATACAGAAATAATTAGTTAAGTTTGTAAATGAATGAACATGTTAACATCCAATATGTCAGAGTGAAGGAAGATGGGAATGCCTGTCATCCCGCAGAGGACAGACTCAGGCTACTGATGATGATGATGATAATGATATAAACACTAGTTATTTACAATGGAAATATGACAGGTAGACAGTTTTAAAAATTCATCAACCTACATATAGTATAAAGAAATACTACTAAGCATGATATTTGTAATATAACAATAACATGACATTTTACTGAAGTTTGCTTACATCTGGGTCTCTGTAAACCCTTCAGTATATCTCTCTCAGTCTGTCTCCATCATGGCATTACATCATGTGATTCTAGCAAGACCAGTCACCTTCATACAGGCTATAAAATCGTTATTCATCAAATGAATAATATGAATATTAACAATTACAAACACAAATAATGAAACTTTAATATAAAATAATTTAAAAATAAACATTTCCTACTGCTATATAAGGTGAACACTTTAAATAAATATGTACACACCTGTTCATAGAAATCCTCTTTTTTAGTTATTTCTACTGGAACTCCTCCCTCAGGACCAACTTCTTTGGCAAACAGTTCACCATACTGCACTGGCCCTGTAAACATATTAAATAAATATGAAACCATCACAAATTTTTCCATTCTGGCTTGTTACAGGTTGTTGTTGTTGGTGGTGGAGTTATGTAATCCTGCTGATACTGATGGACCTCTTCATAAGCAATTTTGTTCAGCCTTGGGGACGCATCCTGTACTGAAGGAGTTTACGAAGGCTGTGCAGTATCTAAATTATCCAGTTTGAAATTTTCTCCTCAGCTATAAAAAAATCATCTTAAGATATAATAATCTGTTTGCACGTGTTGACCTTGATCACCTATTGGCATATACACTAGCATCCCTTTACTTCAACCTCAGTCTCCCTCTCCCCTACTCCCCCTCCACCTCACTTACATACACTGGCACCCCTACACTTGATCCTCAGTCTCCCTCTGCCCTTCTCCTCCTCCACCTCACTCACATACACTGACATCCTTTCACATCATCTTCAATCTACTTCTCCCCTTCACCTCACTTACATACTGACATCATTGTGCTGAAAAAGTTAAATTAAACAGAGATACTGGTACTACTATAAAAATTAACATACCTGACTGCTGAAGAAGACTGACTATTTCTGGTTTCTCAAGCACTGCGGTGTATTGGATCCCTCGCATTTCCAGCAACATACGGATCTGAGAAACTGACAGATTTCTCAGTGGATTCACCACCTGCCAGAGATAAAGTATTTGTGTTAAGGTATAATGAATCAATGTACTGTGATGAAATCTTTATCTTCCCTTGATATATATGTACTGTATTATAACCTTAGATACGGGATAAAGAATATTGCCCTCGTAGCTATTCCCTGGTGCTGCAATACATCTTCACATGATGGCACTGATATAGCCTACTCAGGTGGCTCTACTACTCAGCTATACAAACATCCCTCAGTTCCTTCCCTATTCTCCTACAGATCAGGAAAAGGACAATTTTAGTTTGCTGTTCACTGGGTTCTCATTTCAGATGAACCTGGGGCTATAACTACTACAATACTACTAGTTATTCCCTACAAGTTGTAAAAAGCAATCAAAGGTGGGGAACCTGGTTGGAAACTTCCTATCACTATACAGTACGGTACCAGTATAGCGTATTTATCAGTACCACAAGATTAGGGAACTGGGCTGTATTCTGAGGTAACTTGGCCAGTTTTGCCAAATCCTATGAACTTAAAAGATATAAAATTCAGGACATTTGTTCATTTTATATATAGTACTGGCTACAACATTCACCCAGTGAACAGTGGGGTACTTCATATGACATACACAGCTGATTCATATTGTTTTTTTATTTTCTGCAACCTCATGACATGTGACAGCTTTTCTGTCATTTTAGTCAGTCTTGATGGACCAGTCTGAAAATTTATCTACCTCTGTTAGGTCTCAGAGACAGTCTGGTCTCCAAAATTCCTGTTTATGTCTGTTGCAAAACAGCTGTGGGTTACTGTGAGCCAAATCACTGCCACAGTAAAATGAAAATATCTAGAGGAATGCTCTTGGTGTCTATTTGTATGTACATAAGAAGGTAGAGAGTTTATTATTAAAGTATTTATTTTTTTATTTTTTTACAGCACCCCTTCTATTAGACAGTAGTTAATGGTAAGTGAAAATCTAAATTTTGCCTGCTGCTTAATGTTTAAAAACGGCAAATATACAGTGCTACATTTCAATATTTCAGGTTCCGGATCCTACCTCACCACATCTTTGGGTGGGAGTAATGGTCAGGATGAGAATAATAAATGATTCTCATCATTATTAGTACAGTACAAACTCCCAAATCCAAACATCTGATTTCCAAGAACCTCCACTTCCCAAAATATTATGCAAGAGGGGTGTTGAGATCATGTCCTCACACAGTTAATGCATATTTGAAGACAAAGTTCTTTTCTGAACATGTACTGTATATATCAAAGCAGATGATAAAATTACTAATGCAAGGTACTTCTGTGTACATTATTTTCTGTTCCCAGTACTACCATAGACTATTTATTACATGATTTTCTCATAATTATCATTATGATTCCACTTCTCAAAAATCCAGTACAGTATTCCATTTTCTGTAATGCCTTTGGAACCAAGCACTTTGAGAGTTTGTACTGTACAGTACAGTACTGCTGTAGTATTGTTAGTGTTATTGTTCATGTATCTAAATGTTGATTATCATCCCCTTGTGGCCTATTTCCTGTAGCTCAATAACAGAACATGACAAAACAACAGCTCTATACCCTTTCCACAGCACCTCTTCACAATTAGCACCATATTCTGGGATTAAGCCATTGTTACAACTCAGCATTCTTGACAGAGATGACAGATTTTGACCATGTTAAAGTATCATGAGTACATTATTATTATTATTATCATTATTACTATTTAATGAATAAGGAAAATTTCTACCTCTCACCTGGAATGAAGTATATCCTGTCTCCCACCAGAAGCTGAACTCGAGTATCCATGTCAACGCAACAACCACCAGAAGATAGAGGAAGAGAAGAGCTGGCCGCCGCCACATCCTGATGCTGTTGGTTGCACTCACACTTCCTCACACCTCATCCACAACTAAAAACAAACCCAAAAAAATTATAGCAACAAAAACAATAATAATAATAATAATAATAATAATAATAATAATATTTTTTGTTTCATTTATAAAGGCTCCAACAAAGTTATATGCATTGGCCATTGTCACCTAATGGTGGCTCTCCATGCTGCTCAATCTCTGGCAGCCTCCTTATTCAGTTCCTCATCCCTGAGATCACACTCTATGACCTTGTCTGAGGTCTTTTTCAGTCTGCCTCTCGCAACCCCACCACCGATGTTCACACTTCTCACTTTTTGCACCCAACTGTCATCCCCCATTCCCTCTACATGCCTAAATCATTTCAATTCGCCCCTCCACATCACAACACCAATACACTCCACTCCCATCCTGCTTCTCGACTCTTCCGCCATAAACTTAGCCCCCCCAGACCTCACATTCAAGGACACTCTGCACATCCACCTAATCATTGTCATTTCTGTATGTTTGAGCCTACAAATATCCCCTTCCTTTACTGCCCATTTCTCACTACCATACCTCATTACACTCCTAACACATGCCACATACAAAGATCCCTTAGCACAGAGGGAGTGCCCTCTCAATGTCAAGAGAGGAAACGGCTCCCCACTCCTCACTCTAGTCACAGAGCTAGTTCCAGCACCACCTCCAACTTATACAAATCTTCCATTAACTCAAGAACTAAATGGCAAGTTCACTCCTTTCAGACCTGGCAATCTCCACATGCTCTCCCCGACACTCCACACAAGAAATCAGCATTATCTTGTAGTCTATCTCTAATACCACTAGCTACATCTCTTATGCACCCATTTATCACAAACACTGCACAAGTGTAATTTTCCAAAAGTGTGCTGCATTTTGAACTGATATGAACACAAGGTACAGAGGATGTAAAACATCCTGAAAAAATGGGGGTATTATTTTCATTTCAATCATAACTGATCTGGTTATTTGGGAGACTTCTGTTCTCAGACTTCACCAGTGCAAACACCTTTTCTTCCATAAAACTTCCATTGGAAATCAATAATAATAGGGATACCATATACCGGTAACATTTCTAAATCTAACCAGTTGGCAGACAGGACAAGAACCACAGTGATATGGAACAGGGAAGTGAGCATGGAAATAAAACAGACGCTGCATGACAGTATTGTGATACCAACTCTAACGTATGAAAGTGAAACTTGGACTTTGTTGGAGGGACACAAGTCAAGAGTGAGAGCAGTGGAAATGAGTTATCTGAGAGAAGCATGTTGCGTTACATGGAGAGACAGACTGACAAATAAGGAAGAGAAGGAGTGGTGTGGTATGGATGTGGATGTGACAGAAAAAGTTAAGAGAAACAAACTGAGGTGGTTTGGCCATGTGGAGAGGATGGAGAGCGAAAATCTAACGAGGAGAGTATATGTGAGTGAGGCAGAGGGGTGGAGAGGGAAGGGGAGGCTGCAGATGAGATGGAGGGATGGAGTGGAGAGGTAGTACTGTATATGGGAGAGGGAGGTGTGAGCTGGGAGCAAGGCAGTGAAGTGGCACTGAACAGGGCAACATGGAGGCGATATGTTTGTGGCCACCCCATATGGGAGTGAGGCATCTGGCAATAGATAGAATCATTGCCTGAGTTCCTGGAGGTTCACAACTCAATGTTGCCACAGCCTCTGTGAAAAACAGAAGTTCTCCCGATTCCTTTTTTTTTGTTTTTCCAGAAACATGAAGCTGAAAACTAAGGTAAGGTTGGTATTTTTGTTTAGCAGTGAATTGTTCTGGTTTTGGGTTAGAGGTCAGGGTAGGTTAAAGTCTAAAATGGCTTGTAATTCACTCAGTTCGGTGGAAGGGGGATATCTAAAACACTGGTCACTTTCAATGGAAATTATGGTAAAAATCGCATTAAAAATGAGAAAAAACACAGGTTTATCGCCAAGTTCAGCATAGGCTGAAATGAAAAATTACCAAAATGAATAAGAACTGAAAACACTGGGGTATGAAACTTTTTGCATTATGTACCTAAGCTGGTACAAACTCCTCTTCTCTCACTTGTGAGCTACCTGGTATGTCAAATACACTACATCTGAGTAAGCTTAATTACAAGTACAATCTACAATATGTATAACCTGACAAACTCTGCCAAGTCTTGGCTAAAACTGCAATCCCTCTTGATTCATTTCATTTGAGTAATATCAGTCATTAAATGTGTTTAATACCTGTCATTTAACGTGTAAGGTTACATATGGTATACCTCGACTACCCATGTCTCATCTTTCTTCAAAAGCACTTATTGTAGTCAAATGATGCCAGTATCGGTCAACTTTACACATACACCTCATGCGATTTTTGACTTCGTTAACATTTTCTAGAATATTCGGTTATTCCAAGAATCTTTTCTTCTATGACATTTCTCTCGGAAATTGATAATAAACGAGTTACATGTGAGTTATTTCTGCCAATCACAGACATGCGCTCGTTGCGTCAGCCAATGAAATTCATCCTCAGCAAAGACATGAATACTGATTAAGGTAAGTTTCTAGGTTAGGTTAGGTAATTTTGACAGGTTTGGTTAGGTTAGGTTAGCTGATAATATTGATAGGTTAGGTTAGGTTAATTTCCTTTAGCTATAAAAACAGGACATTTCACGTGGTGACAGGCATCCAACCTGAGTGTTTTCTGCTCTTCATTTATTATCAATTTCCGAGATAAATGTCATAGAAGAAAAGATTCTTAGAATGACTGAATCTACTAGAAAATGTTAACGAAGTCAAAAATCCCATGAGGTGTGTGTAAAAATTGATCCCAGTACCTTTGTTTTTGACATCAATCACTGGAAGGTAATATCAATGTTTCTGATACATGGTTTAAAACTAATATAGAATTATACTGGTGTTTAGGCTATTTCCAGAATGCTGGCAATACTGCAAACTTTGAAGCAGGGCTAACTTATGAGTTGCTGCTAACCTAGTGATGACTGACACACCTTTCACGGCTTCCCAACTTAACTGTTTATCCCTCCTACACTTTATTATCCCCTGACTTACCCTGTTGCCATACAATAATAATCAGATAAGGAAGAAGTTAACATTATTCAGTAACAACCCTGTGGACTTACCTGGCTCCAACAAATTACTGCACGTCCCTGGGTATGACGTGCCTGGCTGCCATTCAGGGCCCACAGACACTCCACCACAGCACAGAGACAGCCAGCCACAGCACCTATCACCACCACAACACAGCTGACACCCAAACACCACTTCAAGGCCGTACAAGTGCTTTTTTCGGCGTAGTACCAGCACGGCTCGGGAAATGTCAAATGTCCTCACAAACCCCTTATTTTGGCTTCTCAAAGTGTTGCAGCAATAAAATAAGGACGCTCACTCATACTTAACTCTATTTATCAAACAGATACATGTTGTATAGACATATAATCCAAGGAAACTCCGAAATGAAAATTAGCTCCCAAACAAACAGCAGACTTTCTCATTTGTTTACTCCATTGATGTCCAGCAAATAAACACACACACACACACACACACACATCACGAAACATCTTTTACTTTATTCACACTACTATTTTATATTCTTATTCAGATTAAAAGGGGGGACTCTCCAGCTCTAACGGTTAAGAAGTTATTAATTCATTCAGAGAAGACAGCAACGCGTGCAACTTTCTCACCATTTTAGTTATGCTTGGAGAAAACTTTGTGGTTACTCGTCATGTCCGTACTGCCCAACTTGCAATACCCATACTCCCAGGGTGTTACCCCCTGCCCTCTCTCTCACCTTCCATCCCAGCCAGTTGCACCCACTTCCCTTCATACGCCCATTTATTTATTTATTTTTTACGATGTGGAAGTATCTCTGACTTAGGTTCCTGGGCTGTCCATCTGTCACCTAATGAGGATTTACAGAACAATGTGCTAATATACAATGCCAGTCTACACAAACTGTAGGTTTACTCATCTCGTTCTGACCCACCACCTACCAATATCTGCTAAGGCCCATCCCACTTCTTATTTCCAGCTCACTCATACTGTCAAGGTGAATGCCACAATAGCATACATTCCCACTACGGTATCATCCTACCCTAATCCCACTTCCTGCTCCTGATAAGGGACATGGACCCATGTCCCTTGGACAAAAGACCTGGCTATTTGGGCTGTCAACCGTGGCTAATGGGTTTACCTTACCCTACTAGGGGACTATTGGCTTAAGAAGCTCATCTGCCCTTTGGCAGGTTTTATATTTCATCCTGATGGGTGTCCTAGTTACCCTCCTTGCTGGGCAGGACCAGTGGGATTGTCAGTTTCGTACTTGACAATCTGTTCATGAAACAGGTAGTACTGGATACCAGTAGCAGATCTATATCTGACCTGACTGCTCACCCCATCCAGTTTGTGGTCACCTACATTTGACTTGCATTTCACTGGCATATTTGCAGCACAAATCTTAACTAGGTATACATCCCTTTGCATGCCACATCACCCACAACTATTCCACTCCATCCCAACATTTCCCTACCCATCCTTTCCATTGCTGCTTTGACACAGTGAATATCATAAGACTACTTCAGCCCAGTGGTGTAGCCAGGCCTTGACAACTGGGGGACTAAGGTGAGGCCAAGCCCTATTTTCAGGTCCAGTGGTACATAGACCACAAATTAACCTAAATTTTCAAATGGGGGTCCAGTGCAGGGGCCTGGGTTCTGCCTGCAGCTACACCATGGTCTCAGCCTCATACAGCACCCTTATTCACAGAGTTTACTCATCCAGCCCTGCTACACCACTCTCCATCTTAGCCCATCCTACTGATTTCTTTCTGCCCACCCCACCTATTGTCTGCTGTCCTATCTTTGACTTGCACATTACCATCCTACCTACAGCACCAGTCTTAACAAGGTACAACATACAGTTCAGTACTTCCCTTCCAATAATTCAATATCCATCACTATCATAGTCCATCCTGCTCACTCCACTCCACCTTCACCCACATCTGCTCTAATGAGATGAATTTCATAAAATAAATACCTTAACTATCAGCTGAACTGAAATACCCATATTCACTGTTTGTAGTTACCCTGTTGTTCCCCACAAACTGCCACCATTCCAATATATCTTGCTTATTCATCTCCACCCACCCTACCCAGTCCTGAAAGACCTGAAATGACTGGAAAAACAACAACAACAACAACAACAACAATATGCTAATTTTCAGTAACCACTTTTATAGACATGACCTGAATTGAATTATACTGACCAAAGCCAATATGACCTGAAGTTACCTGAAAGATCATGAAGTGTCCTAAATTTATCATAATGTACTTGACTTGACCTACCTGGGTCAAAATGGGTACTGGGGAGGGATGCCTTCATGTGGTGGCACTGATATGATAATGCTGCTTCACTGCCTGGTTTTACAAACGTCCCTCTACTCACTTCCTATCCCTCAACGGGATGATTGTGCACTGCAGGAGGAGGGCAACTACAGCTTGCAGTCCACTGGGTTCACATTAGAGATGAACCTGATGCTGCTGGTGCTGTTGCCACTACTTCTGTTACTACTACTACTACTACTACTACTATTTCTACTACTGCTGCTACTACTGCCACTACTACTATTACTACCACTAGTACAGCTATTACTCCTACTACTACTGAATTGAGTCTAAAGAAGGTTGGCCTAAAGTACTGTGAGAATGAGTATGACCTTAGGGATAAGGGACAGAGTAAATTGGCTGTTGGAGACTTAGTAGTGTGAAGAGCCACATTTAGGTGATCAAGGCTGACATATGAAAGCATGTTGGAGTCTTTATAAATGAATAAACAAAGAAATCTGCAAAGACCCAAAGCAACTTCAGTAGATTTAAATTTATATGGTTGGGTCCAATGATGTGAAGACCCTGACTGAACTTGGCTGGACTTGACTGGGTTAATAACTGAATAGCTCTGAACTGACCTACCTGGATTAGAATGGATGTGACTTAACTCTTTCAGTTTGGTGATCTGTTTTGCTAATTTATTCTTGATTCCTTCTGATGATTTTATTCAGCTCTAGAAGGATCTTTTGTAAGAAGGGGGTTAATGAAGGCTATAGCTACCTCTACTTTTCAAAATGGCTCTCCTAATCTCAGCAAAACTGCCTGGAGATAGCAGAAGTAAATTGAAAGTATGTCATTAGACTGAGGGGGTTAAAATGGTTTGACTGGTTTTGAGCTGACCTGAATGGAGAGACCCAATCAGATGATGATAAAAGTCTCCATTAATCCCTTCAGCCTGATAAAATATATATATATATATATATATATATATATATATATATATATATATATATATATATACATATATATATATATATATATATATATATATATATATATATATATATTGGCTTACACTATATGATTTTACTCAGAAAACCCAAACTAAAAGAGATTAAACCTAAGCTTTTTTTTGTTTGTTTATGGGACCTTACCTGATGTTTAAAACAACTGTGTCATCTGTCAGATGGAGATTCTACTGTAGAGGGCTACTTAACACAGCTTTTAACTACTGAAGTGACCCCAAAGCACACAGTGAATAACTTTGGCAAACTGCATCATCGTCTCCTTGGACATTTTTTCACTGGCCTTTTCTAGCTGTTCTTACGCAGATTTATGGTGGCAGTTATCATCTCAATAACTGATACTGTATATTTAGGCATCATCCATCACACCTGCCTATGCCAGCAGATGTTCATAGAAAAACAGCTGGCCAATGCCTTACAGACATCTGTCACATTGCTTCACCCCCAGCAGATAACTCAAACAAGCATACAGCTAATAAATTTTCCTTTAATGGACCCACCTTGATTTTCTGCCTCCAACCACAGGGCAGAAAACAGCATCCCTTAGCAAGAAACAAATAAACTCACTGAGTTTATTACTTTTAATTCACTACCAAAAGACAATTTATTGTACCTTCCTTCCTGGGGCAGACATAGAAACACATGAGTCCACTGCTCTTACTTACTTCCTCTAATCCATTACCTACAAGAGCAATTTGTTTACCTTACCTTCTGCTGCTATGACCTGTTAAACAGCAAACCTTCCTTCTGTTCCTGCTACAGAGACCCACTGTCTAACAGAACCTCCCACCTCTCTTACTGTTCAGATCCATCAGACAAAATGCACTGCACCCACCACTCCACTCATACTTCTAAGGTCTACTACCTATAGCAACTTTGTTTTAACATAACAAAGACACCTAGTTCATTTCAGCCAACTGGTGGCCCAACTGTAGTCAGACTATAGGGTTGATTTGACACATAACATGGAGACTCATTCCCACCTTCATGCAACCACCTCTTGGTATTCAAGTTATGGGAATGGCCCACTTCCATCAGGTGAAAGCAAATGAACTATAGTAACAGGCTCTGCCTTGCTGCTCCTGTCAGGACATATTTTCATCAGCAACTCACTCAGTCAGTCTTGTCAAAGTCTTCCACTTCTTGACAACTTCTGAGTATCCCTTTCTACTGTTAGTCTCCATTGTCCAATAGCTTGCCATCACCATTATCATCTCTGATGCCTTTGATAACTACAGGTGATGGCCATTACAAAACTGTCTCCAGACTACTTGTCCTCACATACCTCTCACTGAGACATTCCTCTTCCTCTTCTTTCTCTGTCATCAGTATACTGCTCCACTTTCTTCCATACCACATCACTTCTCATTTATCTTACTGCAGAGATTCACCTTCTGGGGGTATTTCTCATCATTCCTCCTGTCCAGAAAGCACATGATATTTTTAAATCAACAGAGTAACAGCCTACAGAGGGAACATTTATGGGAGATAAGTTTCTAAAGAACAGCAGCATGAGTAAAATAATAGATGGTGAGAGCAACAGTAAAGTATATGAAAGTTTTGGTACAGTACAGTGCAAAGTACATAATGGTGTGATGGAATGGAGGAAGAAAAATATACCAAGGTGATACAGACATGTGAAAACTGAAGAATGGCTGAAAAAGTGTTTGAAAATGAGGTAATCAGCAGTATTGTGAATGTTCTAGGCGTTTTTATGGGTCAAAGCTCAACTGAATGCGAACCAGGTATACTAAACGTTGATGTTGCCTTTTTCCGGCAGTCCACCATCCTCCTGTTGCGGTTTAAGAGGGAATTGTGTGATGTTTGTATAAATGGAGAGATGAACTGCATCATTATACCAGTGGCAACACGTGAAGGCAACCCACTCCAGCAAATGACAGTGTGTTGCAGAGGAATCTAAGATTGATCACCTTTACTTTAACCATTTCACTCCAATGACATACTTCATTCTTGTTTCCCCAGACACTTTTACTTAGCTTAGGAAATGCCTCTCATACCCAAGAGGTTAATGTTTTATCTAACCTCTCAAGTTTGAAAAGTCTCTCCCTTACCAAATAAGACTGCTTTGGGGTAGCAAGTACAGTATATGCAAAAAAAATACATCAAAGTCAAGGGTTCAAATGCCCGGCCCAAAGAGCCTAGCCCGAGGTCATTACACTCCTTAGGCAATAAAGGACTGCATGATAGATTTTTTTTTTTTAGGGTTATGCTGCTTATTCCAGACACTGGCAATAAAATTAAACTCCTGAGAGGCATCATGTGAGCGAAAACTCCAGCTATTACTTGGATTTAAATAAAGGTCAAATCTGATTGGAGCCTTCTGACTCACTGACACCATATGTCCATTTGTTGACAATGAAGTTACCACCCAGCGTAGTAGATGGTTTCCTGGGTTACAGAAAACCATTTGGCTTGTCACTCAGTGTAGAGTCATCCTAAGATAGCACTACATCGAGTGAGTGGATGGTGAGCGCCCCCACCTACCACCAGTAAGCTGTGTAAATTACAATGAAGAAAGTAATATGACAATACAGAATCATAAAGACAACAGAGATGAGGCCCTGACCTTTATGTTATGCTCTGGCAATAAAATCAACATTTAATCATTGGGATTTTATTGCACAATACAATCTTTTGCATAACCTCCAAAAAATGGTACTGGCAATATACTGTAAACATCTTTTTTTGTAAAAAATACACAAGTTCAAGAGCAGTTAAAATATACATTATTATGTATAACCAACAACACAGTCTTTCTGACAATTCTTACACTATTATTGAAGGCATAGAAAATCATCCCACTACAATATATTCAACAATTACCTCACATATTTCTGGCACTCTCACTAAAACTCACTGAAGTATGATTGCTAAAGAAAAAATCATACACATTATTGCTTAGATATGTTGGAAATGAACTTAAATTAAAAAGTGAGTCATATATGATGCCATTCTTTAAAGCTACAGTTTGACATTTCAAGCATTACCTACAAAATAGTGAAGTTTATATATGAACATAATACTCTGAAGGCAAAATACAGAACTAAGCAAAAATTCATTTATTTTATAAAAAATGTATACTAATACTATCTCCTCAAATATTTACATAGGTTCATATATTGCAGCTGGCTGTCAGTCAAATGGATTAAGAAATCACAGTTTTATACATAAAGACAAATCTTAGGATAAATATTTTATTAAAATACAAGGACATATAGAAAAATAGCAGAAAAAATTATCTGTAGGGATAAAAATATAATTAAAAATTGGCATACTAAATACAAAAGTCCTACACTGTATCAATACATCATAAATCCAATGAGACTGACAAACAGCTTTAGCTAATGTGGCACCAAGACTGGATTTGTAGGTCTCAGGGTCATACTGTAAGTCGACTGGGAGATTTCGTAAAAACTCTTTGTTAGTGATATCTTTTGCACATCACACCTTAAAATTCTCTTGTATGCTATCTGTTGTTTTAATATTGACATAGCTTGCATCAACAAAAATACAACAAGGATACAAAAGTGCAAAGTACAAAGTAAATCGCCAAGGAAGAGCTGTGATGAAATCCACTCTCACCTACAATATGACCCTCAGATATAACACTACTCACGGAACTGTCGCCATCAACATTTACTTAATATAAAACTTGAGTCTGTAAACAACTTTCAATACCATAGTGGAAGCTCAGGTTTATGAAAGTCTCCTCTTAATGCTGATATAGAAAATGGCTTCTTGTGAAATTCTCTCTGTTGTCGCACTTATGCAAATTTATGCCAAGCTGATCAAGCAGGGTATATGTAAAATAGTACTGTACTTTCATATGGAAGAGCAGCTGAGCAATTAACTGAACAGCGCCAGATAGCGTGCACTGTCCACCAATATTCTATACAGTGTGGTTCATATACTGTACCCTCCTTGTTGCTCAGCTGGCTAATGCTAATGTCTTAAGGGTATGACTGAGTCATCATTACCAGCATCTATACTTTATCATTTTCTACTTCCCAAATCATTTTTAAGCTTTACAGTCCTTTTTTTTTTTTTTTTTTTTTTTCTTGTCTGTCTCTCTTTCTTTACATTCACCGATTTCAATGGTTGATTAGTATTCTCCTGAGGCAGCCAGAATATCTGTGTTCATCATGCCAGCAGACTGAGCCATGCCCACAAACACATGGTACCTCCAGTAGGGGGTGCAATAGAAGAACCATCCTGTATAGCGTATAGTCAAAGAACACACGTACCCAACCACATTGAGCATGAACAACTTCACGCACTTTGGAAGATAAAGATTACAACTTCCAAAACATTTTACACATATAAATAAAGCCTGCCATCAACAATCTATCACACTTGGCACAACTTACTTCAATGGTCCATAAGGCAGATTCATGTATACACCTTGTGTTTCACCCTAAAGAAACTTGCGTATTTCCTGTTAATGTAAAAATCTGGCAATGTTCCGATAAAAACATTATTTCTTACTGCCAAAAACAAGGTCATTTACTGTTCTGTCTTGCTTGTTCATGACTATACTGTATTCATTAAAATTATTACTCAAAATCTAATGACAAATGACGACAAAATATATAATTTATTCTTTGCAATTGTTTTTTATATTTCTTTTATGGATAAAAACAACACACTGCATAATACGTATTTCAGCAACACACTTGTCTGCATATTTTACAACAACATACTGTACACTATTTTTATTTCAATCATTAGATTTTTTTGGCATATTTTTCTTGCATGCATGAAAACAATGTATACTTTATGCACTTCAACGACATTGCACATTTTTATTTTTTAAAATCAACCTAACCACAAACTATGATATATCCCTAATTAATTGCTTTTGATGGGGTCATCCATATCAGTTCTGAAAAGTTATGAACTGTAACAAATAATTTTGTTCATGTGAGGTAACGAGCACACCACATAAATACATCAACATTTACTCCACCCATCACGAGAGACATCTGGAAGCGAGGAACATTATGCTCTGAATACAGAGTGGTCGTAATAATGCACAACCCTTGCCATAAGCTAGTGAAACCTCGTATGTTGTGGGGATGGCTATTGTTCTCTACCTCCCACATCCCATCGCATTCTTTACCGTATCAGCCATTTTTGTATTTGTTGATTGCAGAGTTGGTTTCTAATTTCATGAAGCTGCTGAAATGCCTGCACTCCTCATACTAACAGACTGAGCCGTCCCCACAACATACGAGGTGGGCACAATATATGGACCACCCTATATACGCAGTTCTTTATGGCAGTTATCGATACATTGCATCCTTCACTCCAACATATTTTCTCTATGATTCTTGCCACCACCACACACTTTTATCCACCTTTATTCATCTTGCAGTGAAGGGTTAATGAATGCTCTATCATACCCCTCCACTTTAACACTCCTAGGATATGCTTGCTACACGACTCTTGCAACCCGCTATGCATTCTCATTCACCTGTATTCATCCAGCAGTGAAGGGGTTAATGAATAATGAATGCTATCTCCCATCTCTCCAGTTCGAAAAATCTATCGTAAGGTACATAAAATCCTCTGCAGACAGCAAGACCAGAATATACATCATCAGACTGAAGATGTTAAAGAAATTTCACACTTGCAAAATGCCCTTCTTTGATTTGCCAAATAAAGTTTGGTTAACTGAATATAAAATAATTAAAGTACTTACCAATACATCACTAAATTTAAACCTAAGGTACTGAATGTAGTGTATTTAGAGCAACTTAAAAAATGTCTGTTAATTTTGCCATTTTATTTTTCACTACGATACTCATGCCTTTTTTTTAAATATATTGCACATCACCAAATTTCTGGCTGCAGCATGATTTTTTTCTCCCCAAGAAGAATCACACTGTTAGATATGAGACTAGGAAAAACTTCAGACAATGGAAACAAAAGCATCTTCAGCTATAGTTCGTTCACCTTAACTTGGCAAAGCTTTTTGTCCTTACCAGCTCATTTCTCATACCTCAATGGCAGACTAATATAATGTTATGATTCTATATTCTTTCCACAGCACTTCTTTTTTTTTTTTACTTGAGATGATGTCATACAGTGAGACCTCAGGGATAAGGGACTGAACAGAGAGGCTGCTAGAGATCAGGCAGAGTTGAGAGCTGCCATTAGGTGACCATGGCCAACACATGCATGCATGTTGGAGGCTTTCTAAACTAAACAAATGAACGAACAAGCACCATAATCCAGTGTCAATCTCTCGTCACAGCTCAGCAATCAAGTTGGAGAGGTGGCAATATTAGGCCAAGTTAAGGTGGACACAGGAGAGTGGTACTCGAAAAACGCTTCCCGGCTCTCTAGACGAGGTAGTTTTCCCGCTGCTGCACCAGGGGGAGCGGCTGCATCGGTGAGAGGTCATCATCAGAAGAACTTGGTTGCCTGGTCAACATGGTTCGAGCTCGTACTGTGGGGATGATACAGGAACAGTGGTTTTACTTGGGTACAAAACTGACAGTGTGTCTTGATATTACAGCGTCCTGACTTGTTCACATGGAAGACTTATGCCAACACTTGGAAAAGCTGTTTGTTGTTACTGTTGTGGTAGTGGTGGTAGTATTGGTAGTGTTGGTGGAGTATGTTGTCGTTGTTGTTGTTGTTGGTGGTGGTGGTGGTGGTGGTGGTGGCACCGACGGCGGCGGCAGCAGCAGCAGTGGCCCCAAGCTCATCTGAATGCGAACCTGGTGGACTGCAGGATGAAGATGCTCTTCTCCTGCAGTCCACCATCCTCTTCTCAGGGAACAGGGAAGGAACCAAAAATGTCTGCAAAGCCACTTGGTTGTATCAGCCCCAACACATGAAGATGCTGCACCAGGATCAAAAAATTTATTTATCAGGGATATACAGTACAGTACAACAGCGGTGCTAGAGACGGATACCTTCACATGGTGGTATAGACATAACCGGGTGACTCTGTTAACTGGTCATACAAACATCCCTTACTTCCCTCCCCATCACCTAACAGGAGGATGGTGAACTGCTGGAGAAGAGTAAATTCAGCCTGCAGTCCTCTGAGTTCACCTATCTGGGGTTCCAACTATAGTACTACTACTACTACCACTACTACTACTACTACTACTACTACTACTACCCTACTACTACTACTACCCTACTACTGCTACTACTACTACCCTACTACTGCTACTGCTACTACGAGTACTACTACTACTACTACTGCTACTAATACTACTGCTACTACTACTCCTACTACTATAGTCTGACTGACCTGTGCAGCTGAGATGTATGGGGCAAGTAGGGTGTGTTTGTTTCGCGCTGCTGTATGGCCGCCAATGATGTAATTGAAGTAAATGCATTTATTTACTATAGTGTAACATGCGGATGAAGGTGTACACAGTGAGTGGATAATATAGTGGAACATGTGGATGTAGGTGTACACCGCGGGTGGATGTAATGCAACATGAGGATGTGGGTGTACGCCACAGGTGGATAATTTGCTCTGAACATCACTCATCGTTTTATAAAACTTTATAAATCAAGTTTAATTTTCTTTGATAACAGCAAACTTTTAAAGCTAATTTTGACCTCATTTTCAGAAATTATTCCATATTTAATATGGCTGCTTGTATTGAAGGCAATTTTAAAATATAAATATATATGCATTAAAATAAGAAGAGGTGTAGATTCAAATCACCAGTGGCCAATCAGCAGCCGCAATTCAAACACACCTTACTCGCACCATACACCGCAGCTGCTCAGGTCAATCAAACAGGGTATAGTACTGAACAACAGTTTCAGCTCAACATACTTTAGATCTCATACCTGAAGAGGATCCAATTTGAGCTGAAACTGATGCATCTCAATAAACAACTTTTCCAACTGTGAGTATATGTCTTCCAATGGGATAGTACTTTATAACTACAGTATATCTAAACTGGGATACCTTTTTGTAAATCTTAGTGCCATGATATCTTTATGCTTTTATTCCTGCTACTGTCTTAACCCAAGGACTGCAAGTCATAACTCTAGCGGTATTTGTATTTAAAAAGATTTTAAATTATATTGTGTAACACATATATATTATATAAGTGTGTAACACATATTTTAGGAAAAGAGAGAGTAGGTTAATTATGTATGAGTCTGGGGGAAATAGCAGTCAGATAGATTATTTTCTGATTAGGAGGGCTGATAGGAGGTTAGCGAGGGATGTTAAAGTTATAGGAAGTGAGGAGTGTGTGCAGCAGCACAAACTATTGATTTGTGATATGGTGCTTAAAGAGCGAGTGATGAAAAAGAGGACTTATGTACCTAGGAGGAAAATGTGGAAGCTGGAAAACCAAGTAGTAAGGGATGCCTTCTATTGCGAGATGAGAAGAGTGGTGGCTGAACAGAGAGCCGTAGACAGAGGCGTTAATGAACAATACAGAGCCCTCAAGAATAATATCTTGAGAGTTACTGATGTAATATGCAGTTGGACAAAAGGACCACCAAGACATAAAGTAACTTGGTGGTGGGATGAGGGTGTAGAAGCTGTGGTTAAGGAGAAAAGAAGGCTTTTCCAGGAATGGAAGAGGGGTGGTTGCAAGGAGGAATACTTGGCTGCCAAGTGTAGGGCTAGAAGAGAGGTATACAGGGCGAAGTCTGAGTCACAGAGACTTTTACTTGATAACTTAAATCATGGGGAAAGGAAAAATATGATATTTAAGGTGGCAAATCAGATGAAGAGGGATAATCGGGATATTATAGGTGAGCAGTGCGTGAAGAATGATGAAGGAAGGGTAGTGGTGAACAGTGAGGATATTACAGATGCGTGGAGAGAGCATTATAGCCGGTTGTTGAATGAAGAGAGTGACTGGGACAGGGGAGGTTTGGAGCCAGCAGATCCAGTGTTTGGCCCTTAGCCTTTGATGCTGCTACTGTGAGTGAGGCAATAGGCAGGATGAAGGTGGGGAAGGCAGCAGGTGTGTCTGGGTTGACTGCCAAAATGTTGAAGGCCTCAGGAGATACAGAGGTGAGGTTAGTCACTGACCTGATAAATATGATTATTTATGAGTGTGTTGTCCCAGATGATTGGCTGAAGAGTGTAACTGTAAATGTGTATAAAGGGAAGGGTGATGCCCTGGAAAGAGGAAATTAGAGGTATAAAGCTTTTAGATCAAATAATGAAGGTAATGAAGAGCATTTTAGAAGGTATGATTAGGGAAAGAGTGAATACTGATAAGATGAAGTTTGGGTTTATGCCAGGTAGGGGGACCACTGATGCCATATTCATTGTTTGACAGCTTCAGGAAAAATATATTGGTAGGAGATGGGATCTGTGTTTTGTTTTTGTTGATTTGGAAAAGGCCTTTGACAGAGTCCCTAGAGAGGTGGTGAAGTGGGAAATGAGAAAGCTTGGCTTGGAGAAGTGGCTGGTTAGGGTGGTTATGGCTATGTATGTGGGTGCTAGCACCCAGGTAAGAGTGAATGGAAATCTGAGTGATGAGTTTTCCGTGAATGTTGGTTTGCATCAGGGGTCAATTTAGAGACCCATGTTGTTTATCATGGTACTTGAAGCCCTCTCACGTGACTTCAGAAACAGACTCCTATGGGAGATGTTGTATGCTAATGATTTGGTGTTGATTGCTGAGAACAAAAGGGAGGCGGAGGAAAGGTTTAGGAAGTGGAGAGATGGTATGGGGCACAAGGGCTTAAGGGTAAATGCAGATAAAACAAAAGTGATGATATCTAGGGTTGGTGGCGGTACTGTCAAAGATGAGGGAGAGTAGCCAAGTGCAGTTTGCCACAAGGGCGTGGGAAGTAATTCCATCTTGTGCAGTGTTTGTGATAAATGGGTGCACAAGAGATGTAGTGGTATCAGAGATAGACCATGAGATAATGATGATTTTATGTGTATGGTGTGTCAGGGAGAGCAGGGGGAGACTGTCAGGCGTGAAAGGATTGAACTTGCTGGTGAATCTCTTGAGTGTGTGGAAGAGGTCTGTTATTTGGGAGACATGTTGTGTGCTGGAGGTGGGGCTGGAGCTAGCTCTGTGGCTTGGGTGAGAAATGGTTGGAAGAAGTTCAGGGAGCTGTTGCCTCTCCTGACACTGAGAGGACTCTCCCTACGTGCTAAGGGATCTTTGTATGCAGCATGTGTTAGGAGTGTAATGCTGTATGGTAGTGAGACCTGGGCAGTAAAGGAGGAGGATGCAGAAATGACAATGATTAGGTGGATATGTAGTGCATCCCTGCGTGCAAGGTCTGGGGGGGCTGGGTTTACGATGGAAGAGTTGAGAGGTAGGATGGGACTGGAGTGTATTGGTGTTGTGATAAGGAGAGGTAGATTGAGATGGTTTGGGCATGTGGAGAGTAAGGGGGATGATAACTGGGTGAGGAAGGTGAGAAGTGTTAATATTGGGGGTGGGGTTATGAGAGGTAGACCGAGAAAGACATGGGACGAGGTCAGTAGTGTGACCTCAGGGTTAAGGGACTGAACACGGAGGCTGTAATGGATCGTGCAGCATGGACAGCCGCCATTAGGTGACCAAGGCCGATGCATGCAGGCATGCTGGTGCCTTTAAAAATGAAATGAAATGAAACAATTGTCCTGTCTTGAGCACTGCAACTACATAATTTTCTTTTTTTAAGTACGGATATTCTCAGCATTTACCACACTTTTATCTAATTCATTCCACTTAGCTATACTTCTACCGTATTTGGAAAACGATGCTGTATTATCTTACATCACCCGTACACATGTGAGACACTGTCACACTGCTCAGGCCATGCTAAACAAATCTGCACACTGGGCAGACTCCCTGGGTGGGTAATTGTATATACTCCATGGGTTAACATTTGATTCAAATAAGGGGGGAAGTTATGTAATGAAAGGGCAACTGGAGACTGATACCAGCTCTTTCACTATCAGGGATCTTCAAAAAACTGAATAAAACTGCCTGACAGAGGCACTAATTAAATACAATAAACCTAAATGTACATAATGGTTATAATGACTGAATACTCAGATAATAAAAAGTAAAACACAATGCTTAAAGAAATCTAATTTCTAACACTGCTCCAAGATATTAATTCCAAACTTCAAAATAATTACAACATACTATAAGGATTTATTTATGGAGAATTAGGTCAGAAGGCCAATCCTCACATGAACCTGGATCAGGTTGTTGTTGATGCTTAACCCAAGTCTGTTTGACTAAGCAGACACGATGACCACAGCTAAGCAACTGGTTCTGTGGAGCTGTCACAGTACAGTAAGGAACCAGCACCCCCTTGTGGAAGACAGTGTCTCACCAGGGTCAGACTAAGGTCCTTCTCATGGCAAGGTGTGGGAAAATATGAGGTCTGGCTCCTCCTAGGAGGTTATTGCAGCTGCTAAATCCAGGGTGCACAGTACCACCACTTGTAGGCTCCTCCTCAGGACCTCATAATATTGAAAATTAGTATGCCATATTTATTTTCTGTACAAATTTGGAACATCACCACTTAATAACACTGAAGTATAAATGTAAAACTTTTCCGTTCAGCAAAACTTTCATATACACGGTAATAAATTTAGAATGTGGTAACTTGCAAAGGATTATATTACAGGTTTTTACATTACTTTTGTGACCTTAGTTTCTCAGGGTTTGTCTTGTCAAAGATGGCACAGAAATTAATGTACCCCTGGAATACTGCACATTAAATATATACAGTATATATGAAAGTTATAAACAGTACACTGTGACTGATAAAACACCCAGCAAAACATAAACAACAGTAATAAAACATCCTTCTGTGAAGCATTACAAATTATATCTATATACTGATCCTGATTTAAAGTTATAATTCTAATCAAATATCAAAGTACATTTGCATCTCCTGCTTCTGTTTCACTGTT
Source organism: Coenobita brevimanus (assembly GCF_032717465.1). Classification (NCBI taxonomy): domain Eukaryota; kingdom Metazoa; phylum Arthropoda; class Malacostraca; order Decapoda; family Coenobitidae; genus Coenobita; species Coenobita brevimanus. The sequence continues at coordinate 1,940,410 of NC_137069.1, read as the reverse complement.
ACATTCATAGATACTTGAATGTGACACAGTGGACTGAGAGGTATATTATCATTCATCTGTGGGTGATGATATGCACCTTTGCCCACTGTGTCTCAGTCATGCATCTTTGAATCCAGCAAAGAAACGGAGGCAGGGGAGGCAAACACATTTTTGTATTTAACTGTACAAAAGATCTTAATGCATATAAATGTGATTAACTATGTAAAACAGTAGTGGTAGAGTTTGAGAAACTGATAAACACTACTGAGAGAGTGAATTCAGCTGCTCCCTGATATCCAGTATTTCTCTGTATGTGTAATGTTACTAACTGTGTGTGAACAGTAATGCTAATAAGTGGGACAGATTACGAGTCAACGATAAACACCAGTTAGAGAATCAAGACCAATGAGGGTAAGTAACCCATCCTAGACATATGGCACAGTAATGTGCGTGTATTTGTGACAGTGGTAGCAAAACACAAAATAATGACAAACACCAGTGAGAGAGGGTAGGTGGTGGTAACCATCATCCTTTCACTTGATGCAGTGCTGCCTACTTCTTCCTTAACCTTTATCATTCTTTTTTTTGTGTCTGCCCTCCTCTCTTCCTAACTCCCTCATCTTTCTTGACACTTTTTATTACTCTTCTTTCCTTTTCAGGTGGCTTTATACTGAGTGACAAGATTAATGGTTTCCTGTAAGCCAGGAAACCATTTACAACGCTGTGTGCAGTGCAGTGCATTCCCAAATGCAAGGCCTAGGGGGGCTAGGTTTATGATGGGAGAGTTGAGAGGTAGGATGGGACTGGAGTGCATTGGTGCTGTGATGAAGAGAGGTAGATTGAGATGGTTTGGGCATGTGGAGAGGATGGAGGATAATGACTGGGTGCAGAGAGTGAGAAATGTTAATGTCTGTGGTAGGGTTGTGAGAGGCAGACTGAAAAAGACCTGGGACAAGGTCACTGAGTGTGACCTCAGGGATAAGGGCTGAATAGTGAAACTGCCAGAGATTGAGCATCATGGAAAGCTGCCATTAGGTGACCAAGACCAATGCATGCAAGCACGCTGGTGCCTTTACAAATGAAACAAACGAAATGAAATGAACGGAGGTAACCATATAACCAACCCATACATGTTCCCTACATATCAACAAGTGGCCTGGGAGAGGGTTAGTGCCCCTCTTTGTAAAACCACTAACACAAAGATGGCGCAGATTGTTAGTGCCCCTCCCCGTAAAACCACTAACTCAAGGACAAATGGCTACCCTGTACAGGATTATGATGTCTGGCTATACACAGATAAACAGGTAGATAGAAAGGGTCCAAACTGTGTAAGTAGCCCCTCCCAATGATACAGTACGTTCTTGTTATATGTTTGTGTATTAGTAACTTGACTGGCAAAGTATGAAACAATTACTGAATCAAACGAGAGAGAGAGAGAGAGAGAGAGAGTCCAGACCTATAGTGCCAAAGTAAGCACCCCTCCTACAGACCATGTAACTCAGTTCTCATATGTAAATCTATTTGTGAATCTGGTGGCAGAATAATGAAACAATGATAAACACTAGTGACAGTGTCTGAACCCTTGTGTGTAAGTAGCAACTCCCACAAAAAGTGCAAGGCAGCAATCATAATATGCAAATGTGGAGAGGATGGAGGGTGAAAGACTGACAAAGAGAGTGTATGTGAGTGAGGTGGAGGGTGGAAGAGGGAGGGGGAGACCGAGGATGAGATGGAGGGATGGGGTGGAGAGGTATATGAGAGAGGGGGGTGTGAGTTGGGAGCAGGGCAGTGAAATGGCGGGGGACAGGGCGACTTGGAGGCGATTTGTTTGTGGCCACCCCAAACGGGATTGAGGCGTCTGGCAATAGATAGATAGATAGATAGATTTGTAATGATGGGGGCAAAATACAAAACAATGATAAACACCAGAGTGAGAGGGTACGAAACTGTATGTGCACATAGCCCCTGTTGCTGAAAGTGTAGGTCTGTCCTCATAATCTGTCAATGTATTTGTCACTATGGTGGCAGGATATGAAAACAATGATAAACACTAGTGAGACAGGAGGTCCGAGCCTATGTGTATGTAAGTAGACCCTCCTGTAGATAACCCACCCACCTGCTGTCACCTGCCCAGCTACAGGTGCTGCTCCGCTGAGGTGTGCGCTGAAAATGAGGGAAAACAAAAAACATTCAACATGCAACTACAGACTGGCATACTTTCTTAGCCAGAGCTACCATGCAAGTGAGGGTTGTGGCTATTTTAAAAATCATTAAGGATATTAGTTATGATGGCAAAAAGTGTTGCAAAGCTATGGGCATTAATGCAACAGAATCTTGTATCACTTTCCTTGTACAGTATATGCTGCAAGTGCAACAATGATAATAAGCTGTAAGCAGTTCAGTCCAATCAGCATTTGACATCAGCTCTAAAATTTACTTTACAAAATATTACAATAATGATGCTGTGCTAAACATTGCAGTATAATCATTCTATGATTAATTTATACTGAAAGTATAGTACACAAATGCACTGTACTTAATAAACACAGTAAGAATACAAAAACATCCAACACTATGACTTTCATACTACCGGTATGTATTTATATCCTCATATATTTTCATAAGGATAACTACAATATAAACTAGGATACTGTAGTGGTGTAGTCAGTAATCACTATATGTACCACTGGTTAACATAGAAGACAAGTATGCATCAAAGCCTACAGCTTGAATAACTACTCTGTGTATCTTTGCTCTCATTACAACTGCTTCTTCAATTCCCACATAAATATTACACAGTATTTACCAGTTGCACTAAATAAACACATCGTTACTGACAGCACTACACAGCATACACTGTACTGAGTTATCATAAATGAATCATTCTTGAAACTAAATTCCATACACATATGAGTTCTGATTAATCCAATGAAGAACACATATTTTAAAATGCAACATTAAGGCTGACAAGGACAATCAGCCTCTTACACTGTCTTCCTTTGACAGTGCACAGTGATTTCACTCATCCTGTCATAATCATCTTGTGTTGATGCAGTACACCAAGTTACAGTGCTGGAATGGGACACCTTAACATCGTGGCACCAATGTGATTGGGTGGCTCTACTGCCTGGTTATACAAACATCTCTCAACTTACTCCTTATCCCCTAAAGAAGGATTTGGTCTGCAGAAGAAGGATAACTTCAGCCTGCAGTAAGCTGGGTTCACATTCAGATACCATGGTTGCCACTACTATTACTACTACTATAGTAATTATGTTAGGGTTCACATAACTTTTATCACTCTGATCTACCTAATGGTTTTAAAGGTCCTGCATGAGGATATTCAGGACAGAGTTTTGAGAAGGGAAATGTCTCAGGTCTGTAACACACAGTGAGCTGCCATCATGTGAGAAGACCTATACATGGTCTGGTCCACAATCTTTAAAAGCAATTTAACGTATATGCTGAGGACAAACACAAAACACAACTTCATACTCTAAGCAAACTGCAGTAATAATGACTGAGTAATAATGACTGACAGGCCTGTCATAAATTTTCCTCATCCCAATATGTCTGTTTTATGATTATACAGTAATACCTAAGCAAAAAAGGCAAAACCAAACTTCAAATTCACAAAGCAAGCTATAACTAAAATAATACTTATACCAAACTGACGAGTAGTGATACAGATTCTGTCGATCACTGCACTCAAAACTAAGAAACAGCCACTGATATGAGTGAAAGGTCTGACAACACAAAGTTCACTTACAAACAGGTCCTACTTGGTGGCAGAAAAACGAGAAAAGCGGTGTTATTAAATCAGGCTCCTTCAATAAGATGATGTCTTTAATACTGTACTTTATTGTCACTTTCTCCAGATGGGCACATTGAGCTATGAAAACTCCTTTAGTAGTGATGGGATTACTGAAGGCCATGTCTAACCCTTCCGATTCTAAGTCCTACCACAGTTGAATAAAACTGTCTGTTGCTTGCAAGAACATAACCTAAAAAGTATCATTACAGTGAAGGAAACAGTCCTTCAATCATATAACACTGTTCTATATTATTCCTGCTGTCTCCACAGAAAAGTATTCACCTTAGGACAGACTTTTCAGATGAGACAGATAAGATATAGCCTTCATTAATCCTTTCACTACTGGGTCACTCTCCTAAGCTCAATATAAATCACCTGGCAGCAGCAAATACACACTAAAAGAAGACATCACCTGAGTCAATGGATTAAACCAGTCCTCAAAAAGGCTGGCTGTGCTCACTACTCTCAGGCCTGAATTCTAAGTGGCACAAGAGGCTTCTTAACATCTCCTCCTTAGCTTCTTATTTTGCATTTCACACCTGAACATTTTTTTGTATGCAATGTAAATCGCTTAAATATTGACATGGTTTGCTTCTAGAACACATTGTTGTTGTTGTTGCTGTGATCCAAAGCTCATCTGATTTATGAACCCAGTGGACTGCAGACTTAAGCTTCCCTCCTCATACAGGCCACCATCCTCCTCTTGGGGGATAGGGAAGTACTTGAGGGGCATTTGTATAACCAGGAGGCTGAGCCACCCAGTTACATCAGTGCCAACAAGTGAAGGCAGCCCTCTGCAGTCCCTGCTTCTACAGCATACAAGATGATATTTAGGAGCAATATTCAGGTTAAATCACTAAGAAAATGGTGTTAAGATATCTTCCAAGCCACTCAGACTATGTGCCTCAGCCTCTGCACTGACACGGTAGCTCTGGTGGGGTAGTGGCTAAACATAAGTCATGCCATCACATATCAATTAAACAATGATAATGCATATTATCATGCATCAAATTTATTAAAATGAAAGTTAATAAGACTTCAAATTATGCAAATAATAAATGCACTCTTACATGCAACTCAAAAATATGAAGTTTCTGATAACTGTATATAACTTGAAAACTTTAAATCAACAAAGTTATATCCTGAAACCTATCATTACTATAATAAATTGTACAACCACACCTGGCATTAACAAACCACATTAAGAAGTACAGACTCATAGCAAATCACTCATATTCCATCAACTCTTTTAGGCTCCTTTGAATCACTCACAGCTGAATAAAACCATCATGTGTTACCCAGAATATACTACCAGAGTTGTCCTAACTATAAGAGGGTTAATGGTGATAGTATCAAAATTCTCAAGTTCCTTTAATTAATCCTCAGCTGACTACCAGTAATACTGTATTATCAGCCATTAGCTGGTACAAAATACGAGATTTGTCCTAATAATGAGTTAACTGCAAATTTTGATTATATACAGGATGTCAGATGTCTCTGGACTTGATGTACTTCAAAAAGTGATTTTAGAGACAAATCTGAGTTTTAAAAAATGCTACACCAACACAGCTCAATAACCGTTTCATTTCTTTTTGTTTTACTGATTGTAGCTGCATTAATGATTGGAAATTGGACCCACAATGTTTTTTTTTTTTTTTTTTTTTTCCACCATCAGCTCTAGAATCACCCCCTGACATCAGTATATCAAGCCCTAGACACTGTGTAAATCCTCACATAATAGTATAAAGCAACCAAGTAAAGTTCATTCTTATCCAGCTCCCAATTTCATTTTCAATTTTTTATCCACTTGACTCTCTCTCACTGACCTCTTGTTTTTTTTCTATATCTCTTTTACACCTAAAGATTCATTTTTTTTTTTCCTCCCCAGGATAAGATCAGGTTTAGTTTAGCTGGGTTAAACTCTCCTCCTTAATCTTTTCACTGCCATGGATGCATCTGGGAATCCATAAGGGGTGGCCACAAACAAATAGGCTCCATGTTACCCTGTCCACTGCCATTACATTATCTTCCCCCCTACTCACAACCCCCTTTCTCATATCCTCTCCACTACATCCCTCCATCTCATCCTTGGTCTTCCTTCCCTCTCCCAGCCTCTACCTCACTCACATACACTCTCCGCATTAGTCTCTCTATCTTATCTTCATTGATCTTTTCACAGCCATTGATGCATCTAGAAATCTATTCAGGCTAACACCAGACAATTTAGTTCAGCTGAGAGAAATCCTAGCAGCCAAAAGAAGGACTTAATCAGAGGAGTCCAAGGATGTCTTTTATTTTACTCTTGTCCTCCCCTGATGATCTTTTGATTAGGAAAACTCTTCAAACTGGAGGGGTTAGATATAGCACTATTAAACCCTTTCAATTCAAGAAGCCTTTCCTAAGCCGATTAAAATCATCTGGTTGCTGCAAAAATAAAATAAGAAGGACCACCTCGATTCAATGGCTTCACTACAGGAAATGCATGAAATAAAACTCTGTAATATAAATTCATAAACATGTGGAAAACTATTTCATAATATTCAAGAAAACATAACTTCCAAACAAATTCAAAGAGCAAATGTAACAGGCTTAACTGTATCAAATTAAACTGCTTATCCAACTCTTTACTTAAAAGCCACAACACAAAATGGACGAAGACTCAGAAACACGAACACGGGAGCATGAAGCTTGATAAGAGAGACATGCAGCAAAGGGGAGGGTGGTGGTCAAGTGGTTAGAATACTGGTCTGCTGTCTAAGAGGGCATGAGTTCAGTCCAATGCTGCAGCAGGGAACAGTTTGATTATTTTCAGTTCTTTAGAACAGACTTTTACTGATCTGCCACAAAACCCACTGACATGTCATAAAGAACACTTCCACTAATGCCATCACACTAGTCCTGAATAAGACAGTATAAGTATCCATTCATTATGGTCAGTGGGTATTGGCACCAAAATGGGGATATGTGAAGGACTGTGTCATGTAGGAGGACTGCAACCCTCAAGAAATTGGCTGTCAAATTTATGCCTTGAGTCAGTAGAAAAACAAACAAACCTTGCTGTCATACCTGCAACAACTCGGCTCTTCTCCATGACCTGTCGCGCCAAGATCTGGTTGAGTGCCAGGATATGCTCACGCTCCTTCTTCTCGGCTGCCATCTTCGCTTTGAATGCCAATGACCCTCCGGTGCTGGCTGCTTCACTCTGGTCAGCCAAACCATCATCACTGGAGTCGCCTTTTGTCACAGTTGTCTGGGTCTCGGACAGCATCTTACGGATCGCCTCTGCTTTCTGTGCTCTAAGGGCTCGCTCCTCTTGGGTTAGTTCTTTTTCATCATCCTGGTTTCGGTTGGAACAGAGTTAGGTAACTTGTACAGAGGAGCAAAAGTGTGTCATAGAGAAGAACAATCATAAATAATCATCTATGTTAAACAACTTAATGATAATTTCTAAATTTTTAAATCATTATTTTCTAGTACTGTGGTCATGAAAAGAACTTATTTATGACAGAAAATATAATGTCTAAACAGTTTCCAATGCCACAGGTCTCCAGGGCCCAAATGGGGTAATATGGATTGGATGATGCAATACAATATATAGAACTAATAGCAGCAAGCAGCAGGCTTTAAAATAAATACAAATAAATAAATATTAAATGAAAAAAAAAAACAATAAATAAAAATGCATGCAACAATAGTGCAACATTCTACTTCAACTACAGTAGATGCTGGAGTTACCGAACTAATTCAGCCAACCTCCATTCTGTTATCTCGAATTTTCTGTTTAATAGAGTTCCATAACCAAGGCTCAATATATAAGAAAATATTCCAGTATTTCGAGCTATTTTCCACCAAATCCTTGAAGACAACCCAAACCTTACAAATTATGCTAACTCTCAGTGCTACACATAGCAGTCTGAACTCATAATTGATATCCCCAGAAATACATTATTGTGTATGGAATTCCCTTAATGGAATTATGCTCGATTTAATGGAAATTTTCCATGAAAAATGGAAAAAATACCTAGAAAAAATAATTCTGTTATCTCATACCTCTGCTAAATCAGTATTCATTAAATACAGCATCTACTGTATATTAACTGAACTTCTTTCATCTGGAAAAAAAAAATATGCAGACACAGGGCTCCATTTTAATTCAACAATATAGTACCACTCAAACTTACTTCATCTGGCATGTATCTCTCAGGAATATATATCTTGTTTGGAGCACCGAGGATGTTGTCTATAGTGGACTCGTTGAAGCGCAGATCCCGAGTGCTGAGTGTGGACTTGACAACGTCAGGGTGGTTACGCGGCCGCAACGCTCGCACCATATCACAGTCGTCTCGGGATCGCGCACCCTGCACCATAAACAACAAATTTTTACCATCAAATACTGTCCTGCATCATCATCATCATCATCATTATCATCATCCTGACTTTCCTCCCCACCTAAGGATGGGGTGAGGTAGTCCAAAAATGTACACCTGCCAAACAGTTAAATCACTGACTATCAAGTTAAAAGGAGTGCCAAACACCTGTCATGTGCTCCTCTATACAAAATCACTAACTGCACAATGTTAAGTCAGGTGAATGGGACTTCCTGCGTTTGAAGTATGAAGTATCTCAACCTATCCTTAGATGGGAAAGAAAGGTCATGCTGATGATGATGATGGTGACACATAATAAGACCAGCATGTGGAAGAAAAGAAGTACAGGTATCAAAATATATACAGTACATCATCAGTGCTGAACAAATTGGTGGGTTCTGAAAAAAAAATCTCCACTAAAACATAAGTACAACAGATATTATGCATTGTGACCTAGAGGACACTCAGCTCACATCCACACACTCAGCATACAGTACCTCTTACTACTGAACTGATATGACCTACAGATCTGTTCCTAAAATATCTTACATACCTGTTGGTCTTTCAGTATTAGGATAAATTTAAGAAAACAAATTTGGGATAATCCTACCGTACTGTAGTTTAGTAGTACTAGTACAGTAGTTACACCCCCAGGCTCATCTGAATGTGAACCCAGTGGACTGCAGGCTGAAGTGATCCTTCTCCTATGGTCCACCATCCTCCTAGCAGGGGATAGGGAGGGAACTGAGGGATGTTTGCATAACCAGACTGCAAAGCCACTCAGTCAAATCGGTGCCACCACTTACAGGTGTCCCTCTCCAGCTCCATAGTCATGTGTTCCATGAACAAATCAATCAACTTTTATCAGATACCCCATACCAATTTCTACTTCACAGCTGTAATCCTATTCATGTTTTATAAAGTCTGCTTTTAAGGTTGATTACAGCTCTTTTATACTAACTTGGCCCAGATATTTGTCCTGTTGAGACTTATTTCATATAGCTCAGTGGCAGAAAGACAAAACAGTGGCTCTACATCATTACCACAGCACTTCTTCAAGACTAGTAACACACTCTAATGTTATCTATTGGAGTAACTCTGCATTCAGGATGGAGAAATGGCTACTTTATGCCAAGGCAGAGTAAAAGGAGTATAAAAACTCCACAGCAGCCAAAATGTCCAGCTCCTCTCAAATGCACACTTAACCATTCCTGCCACACAAAATACTGGTGGGTGCAATATAAGGGCGATCCTGTATCAAGAACAGATATTACTCCCAAGTACCTGTGCTCTGGATGTTGTGATCATAGTGAAAAATTTTAAAAGGGCAGTCTCACTATGCGGTAGAAAAAATGCTCAATGAATCTGGTGCCACTGCCTCCTGGGTCCACACCTTCATGCAACACATCACACCTCGGCCTCCTTTACTGAATGGACAATTGACGGTGCACTCAAATACTAAAGTCCATCCATTTCTTCTGTCCCTATTTCACTGACGGATTCATAGATGTTTGAATGTGACATAGTGAACTAAGGTGCATATCACCAATTTGCGGATAATATTATGCACCTTTGTCTACTATGTCTCATTTGCATCTATGAATTCAGCAATGAGTAAGACCAGGGAGGTGAACAGACTTTGTATCTGACTGTACAATGACAAGATCAACAACCATAATGACACCTGCTATCAGTCACTTTAAATTAATTATACTGTATACCTTAAAATTCTAAAAACATATGATCTTCTGTGGTACACTATGCATCACTTGGGAAGAAAATTAACTTTACGCTTGAAGACAACATGTGATGATGATGAAGGACCTGAGTGGTGACCAACACTTTTTCATCCGGCTTTGAAAAATACCGCTGATTAGCTTGTAATTTTGGAACAGCACTGTATCTAGAAAATTTTTTAGTCACAGCAACAGCTTTCACACAGGTTACACTAATGCTGTCAGTTATCAAGTGTACATGATGGCACATACAACTTAGAGTAGCAGTTACAAGGTGTTACACTGCTGGAATGAAAAGTCTGTGCCTGCAGTTACAGAAAGAAAAAAAAAAATTGAACAAAGTTCTTGACTATCGTGGTGAAGAAGTGAACCAAGCAGTCTTGTTGAAAATCCCACACACAGATACTAGTTACATAAAATACTGTATTTCATTAGTTTTATGCAGGATCCTACACAGAAAATTAATTATATAAAATGCTTGGTTTATGCCATGTACACCAGATACTATAACTGAGAAATGGAATACATAATGCAGCAATGCATGAGCATCATATTACTGCACATATACCAATACCAAATATAACAAATTGTTTTCATTTATAAAAGCATCTAGCTGCATCTTATTTTATACTTATGTCAAGCAAAGTGAAGTGCAGTGTTTGTAGATGCCACAGCAAAATCTCAAACATCAAAGTTAACCTGATGCAATCATTGTACTGTACTACCAATTATAAATTCAGCCACAGCCATTCATTAAAGTGCACATATTTCAGTAGATACAATACATCCACTGAGGCCAGAAAAGTTAGCTTAGAATAATGACCTGCCACTAGAGTTAGCTTAGCATAATCAATTATACATATTTTGCATAATACCCTGTAAAGAGTTAAGACAAAAATAAAAGACTAAAGTTACAAGCAAGAGCATCACATCACGCACATTCCTGGGTAACAGAAGGGCACTAAGAGCAAACACAGAAAAGACAGAGGCATGGCAGGACAGGAATACAAGGGTGGATGAACTGTACCTCAGGAGTGCCCGCATCCCTCGTCTCCAGCATCATTGGCCGGCTACTTGAAATTGTAAAGTGGCGTCGCTTCTCCTTGGGAACGGCACGGCGGTGTTTCTCCGCCTCTGAGGCCATTTCCTTTATGATCTCCTGAGCTGCGGCACTTTTGAACACAGGGGAAGGAGGGTCCGACTTGGAAGGGGAGGCTGGGGGGGTTTGTTCGGTATCCCGAGAGAAACCAAAAAGCTGTTCATGCGCACTCAGTGGCCGGTCTTTGGGGTTCTCAGTCTACAGGATTAAAATAAAACAAATAAGCCATGCATTACTCATACACAAGTCCTCACCTTATGCTCTCTTTTTTGACATTCATTTTTGCCATAAGTGCCTTAAATCTGATGATGCACTGTTTTATTCTTGTTATCTCTACACAAGTTTATTCACCACAGGACAGACTTTTCAAACTGAAGGAGTTAGATACAGTACAGACTTTGTTAACTAGTTCCCTACTAGATGTCTATCCTAGATTGAAGAAAATCATCAGACAGTAGCACAATAAAGCAAAAAATACATCATCAGATTGAAGGGGCTGTCAACAGAAAATTGGAAAAAAATTGCCCATTAATCCCTGCTGCACTGATACTTTATAAGGCAATTTAACTCCCCTGAGTTGCCATTTTAAAACCAATGTAAACTGTACCTCAAGTGAGGCTTGCAGCATGGCCTGTGCAGACCTTTCCAGTGCCTCATGTGAGATCTACAGCTCAGCAAGGGTTAAGTTTCACTGAAACTCATAAAGCTGATTTCCCAGTTTCCCCCAAGTTATAGTAACAGCTGCAGGGAAAATCAGAGATATTTTCAACAACACTTGTAGCATAAAACAAGGACTCCATGTACAGGACTCACAAAAGAAATACGAAACAAACATGAAAGATTAATTAGAGGATGGAGGAGGAGTTTATCAACTACCATGAACAAACTTCAGATTACAAAAGTATAGGATGTCCTCACTTAAAGCTGTCTCACCAGAGTGGTTTCATCATTAAGTTTCTATTGAAAAAGATTTTTTATCCTCCCTTAAAAGTTGCTCTTTAATCACAATGAAGTCCCTTTTTTTTAAATCCCTGTCATGAACCAAAAATATGGTTCACTAAAATTAGTATTGGTTTAGAGGTTAGAATGCCCAAACTGGAGTAACAGCCATACATGGGTTCAATACCCCAACTGGTGAATGGTTTTACAGTCATGCCGCTTTTGTTGCGTAACCCTGGTATGTCTGACCAGACAGACCCATCAACCACAGATAAGCAACTACTTCTGGGGGGCCATTTTACAAGTACAGTACAGTACAAACACTGTAGGAATCTGGTGCCACTGTGTGATTGACAATGCCTCCCTTTGGTTAGACCAGGGCCCTTCCCATGGCGAGGCACAGGGAAGTATAGGAGGTTTGGCTCTCAGGTGGATGCCACAGCTGTTCCACTCAAGATAGGTTACACAGGGTAGGCTCTTCTTCAATGCATTTCTGATTATGTAATGCCACCACATGAAGTAGGCTGATCATCTACAATGGAGTTGCCTAATTCAAGTATCCGTAAGCCGTGGATTTGTAATCCACAGTACATTGCCCAACCAGTCCCAATTTTTTTTATTCCACAGAAAAAAATCAAAAACGCAGTTCCTAGGTTCCAAAGCGGCTCATTTCCGAGGAGATTTATAATATCCAGGCACCCATGGTGTATTCTGCAGCTGCTAACCAATCACAGACAATCTAGACCCAGCAGCCAATCACAGCCCGGCCCTGGTGGCAAGTGCGCACACTACAGCTGTCATGTTTTTTTTACCTCCTGTCCCGCCAACTGCCAACTACATCTGTTCCCCTGTGAGTTCTGAGTGCTACCTGGACTTTTTTTTTGTTAAGGTTACCTCTCCCTGGGCTCTGCTATGGATGGCCCCAACACCCCAAGGCGACATTCAACCTAGCTGATGTCCAAGAAGAAGGCTCCTTTAAGTTATCAGCAGCGTTTGGATGTTATTCGTCAAGTGAAGGAAGGAGAGAAGTTTGCACACTTGGCCAGGGAGTACGGCCAGAACAAGTCAACAATTCACAGCATTTACAAGAACAAGGCAAACATTTTGAAGTGCATCAAGGCCTATGGAACTGGAGCATTTGATGAATGGGTTCACCGCCGAGACGAGGCATTAATATGGACTGAACGTTGCCTGGCTATGTTTGTGTTAAGGCAGGCCAGGGAAAACGTTCTTGTTGACGGGCCAGTATTGAGGGAGAAGGCTAGAGTGTTTTAAGATTGTCTGTTTGTGTTTGCTGTTGGCTAGTTAGGTGTAGGCAGGGTGCTGTATGGGGATTCCATGAAGGTCCAGACTAAATATCCTTTTTTCCCATTGGTTCTTAACTTTGTAAACCGCGGATTTTGTAAACCGCAGGTAGGTAATAGTCTCTAATTGCCGCGGATTAGGCGACTCCACCGTACTCATAAATGTACTGGGCCACAGCAGCCTACTCTTGGGCCTCTACCACTTGAAGGGGTTAGTATGAGATTGGCTGTTACTGTATTTTACACCCTAAACTATATTCTGCTCCCTTTAACCTGGCGCAAAATGACTATATGTCTTGAATTTTGAACGGTTTCAAGAGATTTACACCAAACTATGGTATTAGTCTTGTGGAAATGCTGTGAAAAAGATGCAGGGTCATAAAATTGTCTTATTCTGGCACTGAGCTACAAGGAACAGGCTGCAAAATGTCAAAAAACCCTAAGTTAAAGAGAATTAACTATATTGCTGGAGAGGGACATTTTCAAAGGGAGACACAGGCAGGACCAGCTTGAGGAACTGCCCAGGTATTTACTCATCCCTCATTCCCCTCCTTATCCCAGAAAAGGAGGATGGGGGAATGCATGAGAAGGGTATACTCAGCCTGCAGTCCACCGGGTCCACATTTAGAAGAGCCTAAATTTGCAACTACTACTATTATTGCATTCTAAACTTTAAGTGAGGACAGTTTATACGCTACGAAGAAAACCAGTCAAATAATGCTATGAGAACGGGGTACACGAAAGAAGCTAATATGAATGTAGTATGACAAACATGCACACACACTTATCACACTAATAATAATAATGATAATTATAAAAAAAAAGGAATCATAAACTAAAAGGGATCCTGTGAAATCAGGGGTCACACACTTCACAGTATGCACAGTTATATATATATCATCATCATCATCATCATCATCACCACCACCCTCATCATCATTTTTTACTCCTGTTATTGTTAATTCTGTTCAGCACTGGAGAGACTCTTAGTGGTGAAGAGGGTAACAAGGCTACATCCAACCCCTCCTGCTCAGAAAATCTCTCTCAAGCTGAATAAAACTGTCCAGAGAGAGAAAAAACAAAATAAGGATACAACATCGTGATGATATTCTAGTGAAGATACAGAACAAAGACGAGTGACTACAGTATTACTTTAGCTAACTGTACATATGAAACACTATATATTATATTACCAGCTCAGCCTCAAACTGACATCTCTCTGTCTTAAATACTAAGCTGTAAAATGGGATCAACATTGGAAAACGCTGCTAGTCATGAATACTGGCAATGGTAACGATATTATTATTTTTTTTAATTGTTTTTGTTGTTGGTGTGTTGCAGTCCCAGGCTTATCTGACTGTGAACACAGTAGACTGAAGGTGAAGTTGTTCTCCTCCTGCAGTTCACCAGCCCTCTTTCAAATGATAAGCTGAGCTGAGGGATATCTTCATAACCAGGCAGGAAAATATCCACTTATATCAATGCCACCACATGAAGGTATCCCCCAAAAGCACCAAAAAGGATGTAGAGCTGGGGCACTGTCAAATTCCATCACTGCACCAGGGAAAACAAGCTGCAAAGAGAAAAGAAACGTCTACCAAGTTAAGGTGGATGAACACAAATGGCAGCCCCACCCACCTTTGATTTCCAGTTAGTTGACTTTTTGAGGGAGAGGTTGCTGGGTCGGGTCATGGTGCCGGAGTTGCCAATGCTGGTCCTCATCATGGCCGCCATCATGCTAACACGCTCACCTGGCCTGTTGCCTCCGTAGTTGCGTGGCAGAGAGGCAGACCTTTAAAATGAGGGTGAAATTTATTATTACAGTACTCTTTTCACTTTAACCTGGGCTAAACTTGCTATCTCTCTATCCTGATTACTATACTGCCTTCACTTTGGCTTGGATTAAAATCTGCCATCTCTCTAATATTACTGATGTACTCTTCACACTTTAATCTGGCCTAAAATAGCCATATCTCTATCCTGAATACTCAGCTGTATAGCAGTAACAAATTAACACAACAATACAGTCATGCATTGCTAGTTACAAAGAAGTGCTAAGAAATGGATGCTGAGCCACAGTATTGTCCATTTCTGCCACTGAGGTAACTGAAATCAGCTGTGACAGGATGAGAGTCTTAGCCAAGTTAATATGAAAGTTATTGCCATTGTGATATTAAACAGCGAACAAACAAACCTTGATGCAAATGAAGGCAGAGGAGGGTCATTCTCAGCATCGGACAGTCCATCACTTTCGGCTTCATCTTCGAGGAGGTGAGTCAGGCTGGAGTCTCCAATGGTCACTCGCTTCCCACCAGACCGATCCTTCCGTCGCTCGGTTGACTCTCGCTTTACAATTCGCACTGTTTTAATTTCTAGAGGCTTTTCTTTCGGAAGAATACCTGAGATGAAAAGTAATAAAATGGTATACAGTATTTACTACTGTACAGTATTTTACGGGAAGAAATTAGAGAATACTGACATATAAACATGTGCATATACATGCACAAATGCATTCACACACATGCACATACATACAAATGTATTCATCATTACCATCATCATCATCATCATCATCATTGTAATCATGACCATTTTTACATATAACATATGCTTCTAGTAAAAAATTCTAGTGTAACGTATCCCAGATGAATGATACTCCAAAATATGCACAACATTAATATCAATAAAAGAATCCAGATACTGAGGCACAAAACAGGTAAGAAGGTACCTGTACTGGTAAAATATATGGTAAGCACATTATACTATATTCCTTTTCACCATCAACACCCTATACTAAAAAGAAATAAAGGAATGTAAGTAAGCAAGTAATAAACAGTAAATATCTCAAAAAAAAAAAAAAAAAAAAAACTTGCACATCACTCACAGATGCACCACAATATCTTTCCTCCTGTCATCAGCAGGTTGAAGTTGCCCTTCTCCTGCAGTATATCCTTCTTTTGGGAGGATGCATAAAGCATCTCTCTCAGGCACCAAGGGAAAACATTCATTTATTTTCATTCATCATCCAATCCCATATAAAAATAACTAATCCTAGTAAGGAAACTACAGTACAATGATACTCATCACCATCATTAGCCTGAGTCAGTCCACTGCAGGAGCAGGACCCTTCTCATCTTGTACTCTTGCCATTTTGTTCACTGTCTACCTCCTTCTCTCACTCCACCTCTGGGTTAAATAAGGAGTTCAGTGAGGACTAACTGTACTTCTCATAAAAACCAATCTCTTCCACAATAAACACAGACTCACCATAATATCTTTTCATCCTGTCATCAGCATCATTGATATCCAGGTGACTAGAGGAATGCTGCTGCTCCTCCCCATCTGGCTTGTTGTCCGCAGCATCACGGTCCAGGGTCAGCATTGAATTCCCACCCATATCACCATTGAATAATGACTGCAGAAAGACACAAATCATCACAATCATTAACAATATCACTGACTGAAAACACACACACACACACACACACACACACACACACACACACACACACACACACACACACACACACACCATCATCATCACCATCACCACTGGCTGCAAAAAGACCCAAAGCATCATCATCATCATCATCACTAACATTATGATTGTGGTCAAAACAAAAGTGATGATATCTAAGGCTGATGGCAGTACTGTCAAAGCAGAGAGAGTGTGGCTATGTGTACTTTGCCACAAGAGTGTGGGAAGTAACACCATATTGTGCAGTGTTTGTGATAAGTTGATGCATAAGAGATGTAGTGGTATTATAAACAGACTGCAAAATAATGCCAATTTTGTGTGTGCAGTGAGTCTTTTGGGTGTGTGGAAGAGTTTTGTTATTTGGGGAACATGTTGTGTGCTGGAGATGAGGCTGAAGCTAAGGTAAAGAGTGGATGGAGGAGGTTCAAGAGCTGTTACGTCTCCTGACACTGAGAGGGCTTTCTCTCCATACTAAAGGATCTTTGTATGTGTCAGGAGCGTAATGCTACATGGTAGTGAGACCTGGGCAGTAAAGAAAGAGGATATTCATAGGCATAAACATACAGAAATGACAATGATTAGATGGATGTGTAGTGTATCCTTCAATGCACAGCCTGGAGGGGCTAGGATTATGACTGAAGAGTTGAGAGGATGGATGAGACTGGTGTAATAACTGAAATGAAACTTAACAAATTAATCTCTGGTCTGGATGAGATTCGATCCCTGGCCCATGCACTCCAAATGCACGCACATTACGACTGAGCCAGAGGATCCACGCTTTGGCTATGAACAATGCGGGCATTTATAGACCCCATTACACCCCTTCTTTTCTCCCCTTGGTGATTAATCAATTTGGTGTGGTAGCATAGGACTGGAGGCCACCACTGGGGATGCTGCAGACCACACTGACCACTTCATCTCCAGGATTTAAGGGCAAGAATGCTGTCAGCTCACCAAGGAACAACATCCAATTGCCAACAAAGCCTCGTCTCACATCCCACACCACTGCCAACCAATGTAATAACTGAAATGAAACTTTACAAATTAACCTCACTGTCCTGGCAGGGATTTGATCTCAGGCCTCCGTGCTCCACATGCACGCATATTACAACTAAGCCAAACAGAAGATTCCTGCTTTGGCTATGAGCAACACAGGCATTTATAGACCCCAATACACTGGAATGTACTGGTGCTGTGATAAAGAGGAGTAGATTGTGATGGTCTACGAATGTTGAGAAGATGGAGAATGACAACTGGGTGTGGAAGGTGATACATTTGAATGTCGGAGGTGGGACTGAGAGGCAGACTGAAAAAGACCTGGAATGAGGTCACAGAGAGTGACCTCAGTAATAAGGGACTGAATTGGGAGGCTGCCAGAGATTGAGCAGCATGGAGAGCTGCCATTAGGTGACCAAGGCTGACACATGCAAACATGTTGGAGCCTTTATGAACGATACAATGCAACCTTTCAGTAATTCTTGCTCTTTCCAAACAATAATACAATACTCTGCTTTGGGCAACTTTTTGAACTGAAAAGGTTAGAAATAACTGTTATTTATCTCTTCAGCAGGTGGTGGAGAGGGAAGCTTTCACAAGGCAGCACATATATGACCCAATGGCTCCACTGACTGACCATACAAATATCCCTCAATTCCCTCCCTAACCCCCAAATGGTGGATGGTGGACTGCAGAAGGGTAACATTTCAGCCTTCAGTCCACTGAGCACAAAATTCAGATGAGCTGGGGCTGCAACTACTAACAATATTACATCTTTAGCAAGACACTTCTCCTAAGCCTCATAAAACTATCAAGTACATGCAAGAATAATAGAAAAAAAATGTCATCACAGCGAGAGCTAAGAGAAACATTTATTAAAATGAATGGGATAGATACAGCCTTCATCACCCTCTTCACTGTAACCAATTCACCTCAACCTGGCCCAAATTTTTACCTTTTGCAGCTTGTTTCACTTAGGACAATGGCAGAAAATGACACTACCATAGTTCTACTTCCTTTCCATAGCACACCTGCATGACTAGCATCACAACTTAGTGTTAATCAATTGTTAAAACTCACCACTCAAGATGGAGAGAAGGTAATTTCAGGCCAAGTTAAAGTGAAAAAGAGTACTGTATAGATCACCAAAATGCACAAGGTTGGTGACAGTGGTGATAACGATGATGATGACGATGATGATGATGATGATGATGATGATGATGATGATGATGATGAATGATGACAATGATGTTATTATAATACTTATGATAATTACCCAGCCTACCTTAGAGTCAGCTAAAGACTGGGACTGAAGATAGACCATTTCATCCCTGGTCGGGTCCAAGGGTGAGGGGCGCTGGGCGAGGTGGTGGGTGTAGGAGCGCATGTGTTCTGGGGGTGGGGGTGGTGGGGGGTAGTCCGAGTCTGTGTAGTCGGGGCTCTCAGAAAAGTCATTGGGGCTTACCTGGAATAGGGTAAAGGGTGAATGGAGAAAGGAAGACTGACTGGGAGAGTGTATGTGAGTGAGGTGGAGGGGACGAGAGGGAGAGATGAAACTGATGATGGCATGGGGGGATACAGTGAAGAGGTGTATGAGACAAGGAGATATGGGCTGAAGAGAGGGAAGCCTGTTGGTAGAGAATATGGTAACATGGAGGCAACTCATTTGTGGCCACCCCTTACAGGATTAAGGCAGCTGGAAATAGACAGATGGATGAATCAACCCACTCTATTAAAACTACAGATTCATTTCAACACAGAACTTCAGAAAACTATTTACCAGCAGCTGTCAACTCACCTCATTCATAGAACCACTGGTATTAATACATACAAGAGGGATGGATAAATGGAGTCAATCTATCAAAACTATAGATTCGATTAAGACTACACATTCATTTTTACAGAGAACTTCAGAAAAATATGAGAATCAACCAACCTCATCCACATAACCAGTGGCATTAACATAGACAGGAGGGTTTGAGGTCCTTGGGTCATCGGGCTGGTCAAGGCCGCGGTCCCGGGTCACCATGGCATCCAGGTCCGTCTCCAGCCACGTGCTGTGAGTGCGTCGCCGTGCTGGCACGCGACCCGCACCCACAACACCTGTCGGGGAAGGACGCACCTCTATCCCAGGGTTCGATGATGTTAACTTCTGTATCTGTGAGGAAGAGTACAGATGTTAGCAACCTTATACTGTATATCCTTCTACACTGTCACTTTGGGTTATATTCGTGAAAGGGAGTATGAATGTTAGTGATCTCATACACCCTTCAATATTAATGTATGTTACTTTCGGACATATCTGTAGGGAGGAGAAAGAGGAGTACGGACCACAGCAACCTCACATATCCTTTCATATTACATTACTTTGGGTCATGTCTGTGAGGGGGAGCGTGAATGTTAGGGATCTTGTCTACATTTCCATACTATGTTACTCTGGGTTGTTCTGTAAGAAGTATGGATGTTAGGAACCTCATACACACTCCCAAAATATGCCAGTTTGATATGTATTCTAAATAACTTTGGATATTCTTAACAATCTCTTTCTAAGCTATTTTTTCCACATATTACACCTCAGTATCTTCTTGAATGGTACTGGTGCAAGCTATACCAATATTTGAAACAAATAATTAAAAAAAAAGTGTACTGGGTATTATAAATGAGTAAAAAACATGTTATGAAGCCTACAATGCCACTTACAATATGGTTCATAATTTACGGGGAAACAGGAAATATCAGCTTAGTCTACTGTATATGTCTAAATCTCATGCAACACTGTTATTCATCAATACATGGAATCAAAATTTACACCTGATGGAGTTTGCCATTAGTAATTTTCAAATACCTGCTGCCATAGTTATCATTTTCCCTTGAAGAAAGGCAAGGGAGGCAAGGAGCTTTTTCATATACTGCTGGGACTCTATCCCTCTGTGTTACTCTTAATGTCATGAGTTGAAAGTATGCTTCAAAATTTTATGATACTTATGGAACCATATCTATTATGGAACAATAATAATGATCTAGATTGCCTACTCAGCCACCAGAAACTTATGCTTTAACTATATATACAAAATTACACATTTATAAGATACTTCTCTGAACAGCTTTAGTTCAAAGCTAATGAGCAGTGTACAGCATCAGAAACAGGTTAAAAGTGAAAACATCTCACTATAAAAAATTTACGCATTAAAAATAACAAATTTATAAATGAAGACAAAAAATTTTTGTAGCCTTGTAAAGAGCTACTGGGATATGGTAATTGTATAGAACAGTATATACTATACTGCCATATGCCTTCACAGCTGTGGCACCAACATATACTGTATACAGGTATATAAAGGAGAATATTGCACAATTTGGTACCTGGCAGTCCGTTTCCCAACTTCTCATTAAATGATGGTGGCCCGTGGCAACTTAATATTAACTGAACACAATGAATATCAATTTTGCAACCTCAATTTCCATACTGCCTTAATTGTAATACATATACAACAGAGTGGAGTACACACCTGATGACTAAGTTCAATTCTTCGCCTCTGGAGGTCCTCCAGAAGCGTCTGAACCCGTACCATTTCTGATTCAATATGACGAGTTTCAGCCGAACTGCCACTTTCTCGGTGAGAATTGCGGGCCATCGTCATTTGAATTTTTTGCCTCAGCATCATCATCTCATGTTCCAGTCGGCTATTTTCAGCCGCTGTTTCTTCAAGTTTCTGTTAATTTTGGAGTAAGGTTATCAGATGAAACTGCCATGGGAGAACACAGATTAGAATTTTACAAATCATACCTTTGATCTTTCTGAAACTGGGCATAATGTGATCAATTGTTAGATTAATTCGATATTAATTTTCTAAGAGTTACTTGATTACTTGAATTGATGAGTAAACATCATTACAGCTACAGAATCTAACATGCATTAGTTCTATTAAGATACTTGTTCATTACTCAAAATCAGCATGACTTGGGTTGCAAAGTTATCACCTACATCACTAATACTGTAATCAATCAACTACATGAGTCACAGCAAGTACTGACAGCAACACTAGGAATCTTTAACAGTCTCCATTAAACACTGGAGAAGGAATATCAATCATTATATTCCAGTTGTCCCTTGATAATTTTATTCAGCTTGGGGGTGACATCTACCTCTACAGGATTAAATGGTACACCTGCATTACTTGTGATAAATGCCTCTTTTACTGCATCGTCTGCCTGCATGATGAATGAGCAAAGATCTAACAACATAATTCATGGCAAATTTTTTTTTTTTCCCTTTTTCCCCAATCCAGTTACATAAAAGATAGTCCATTCACTGCAGCCCAGCTGACCTACATGTCACAAAGCTTCACATGTTACTGCTTGGGTGTTACTGTCCACCATCCCACTGAATACATGTTTGGGCAGTCTCACTCTGATGTAATGAAACTGTAATATTTTGGATGTTTATTCCTTGAGATGTTGGATTCATGGTGTCCTTTGAATGCCAAAACTGGTTCACAACAACAAGAACTATATCATTCTATCCATTTGCTTTCTTCTTCATGCAGTTGTACATTTAAATTTAGGATGTGGTTCACTGATGTTTACAACTTTGAAAGTAATAATTTACATGACATGGCAGACTCATCTTTCCCTCTTTCTTCTCTCTCCATGCATAGAAATTAGTCAATATTTTTATTCTTCATAACAAAGGGACAACTGAAGCCGTGAAAACTTCAATTGCACAGAAAAGATTTGCAGTAAAGAAAAGTCTTATGCACTACATAGCAAGGAACAATGACATTACAAATTAGTCTTATGTTTGGAGCTTGACTTTAAAAGGATTCCTAGTGTTAGCTTCAACAATATGTCTTATCCCAGACAGAAGCTACTACATATGATTCTTCTCTATGAATATATAATGCATGACTTCAGGAAAATCTGTACTAATCCATCACCACACAAACTATTCATTCTGATACAAGACTCTACTTCATCTCCACTACCAATTTCACCTTCATAAAACATCAGGTATAGGCACAATATAAGTGTAAGCTAACTGCAAGCTAGTTTTCTCCAGTCATGTCATCTTTTAGCTGGGAATATGTTAACCCTTTCACTGCCATGGACACATGTGAGTATTTTATTCAAGCTAAATCCAGACCACTATGCAGCTAAGGTACAGTAATTTCTAGTCAATTCTGCTGCTGTAATCCCTCATCTGAATGTGAACCCAGTGGACTGCAGGCTGAAACTGCCCATCTCCTGCAGTCCACCATCCTCCTTTTGGGAGATATGATGGAAGCAGAGGGACATTTGTATACCAGGCAGCATATCAGTGCCACCCTCTGTATGCATCCCTCTCCAACACCAGTTTCTTTTTTTCCTTTTACTCTAACTTGGCCCAGATTTTTGTTCTTTTGCAGCTTATTTCACCTTGCTCAGTGGGAGAAAAAAAAAAAAAAAATCCTAAGGCTCTACATCCTTTCCATAGTACAGCACTTCTTCTTGGCCAGCACCATGTTCTAGTGTTAACCTATTGTTACACCTCTGCATTAAAGATAGAAAGATGTCAATTTCTGGCCAAGTTAGAGTAAAACAAGTACATTAGTCTAAGGGTCATCAAGTGTTTTCAACCTTTAGACTATCAGAATTTCCCATGGCTGTATAAAATGGTCTCAAGGTATGCGAATAAAATAACTAAATGCATCCACAGAATGTGAAAGGGTAAATTCCTTCAGTCTACTGATGCCTTTTTCATTATATTCTTGCTAAGAGGATGATTTTATTCAGTTTAGGAGAGCACCCAACAACTGAATGAATTAATGGAGGCTTT
Organism: Coenobita brevimanus; assembly: GCF_032717465.1. Lineage (NCBI taxonomy): Eukaryota > Metazoa > Arthropoda > Malacostraca > Decapoda > Coenobitidae > Coenobita > Coenobita brevimanus. Next base: position 1,916,883 of record NC_137069.1, on the reverse strand, counting down.
ATCTTACTCCTCCACTTCAAAAATAAATAAATAAGCAAAAAATTAAATTAATAATAATAATCATCATCTATCTATCTATCTAGTGCCAGACGCCTTAATCCCGTAAGGAGTGGCCACAAACAAATCGCCTCCATGTTGCCCTGTCCCCCGCCATTTCATTACCCTACTCCCAGCTCACACCCCCCTCTCTCGTATACCTCTCCACTCCATCCCTCCATCTCATCCTTGGTCTCCCCCTCCCTCTTCCCCCCTCCACCTCACTCACATACACTCTCCTCATCAATCTCTCTCTCTCCATCCTCTCCACATGGCCATAATTATTATTTATTATTATTATGTAATATTATATAAATAAATAAAATACCTCCCAAACTGTCTAAAATCATCCACAGATAACAAGGTACCAAATGCAATAAACATCACTTGACTGAAGGAATTATAAGTTGATTATCTATACAAACAGCTCTCGTGTAAACAATGAAGTTTTGTAAATAAGTCAAATGTTAATGGGACTTGATATGTAAGTCCTGACATGGCCTGTGAGTGGCTGTTATTATATGCTGCTGCAGTTAACCCAGTGAGCCTGGGGATTGTCTCTTCTCACTTTATTCTTGTCATCTCCTGACAATATTATGCAGCTTAGGAGATGCCTTTCGAACTGGAGGAGTTAGATATAGCCCACGTAAACCCCTTTCATATGGAGGTCTTTCCTAAGCTGAATAAAACTGTGTGGTCGCAGCAGGAGTAAACTAAAGGGTCTCTCAAGAGAAGTGTAGAGATTTCAGTTTGGTATGAGAGACATAAAGGATACCAGTAGGACTCTGATAAACTTCAACACAGTTTGGGAGTATTGTATTTAGATTCTTAAATATAAATATAAATTTTCCATAACTGTGCTTAAGCTATTCTAGGCTTTACGTTTAAGCCCCTCACACAAAACTGAAATCCGTTTTATACTTGCTGCAGACCCTTCAGTATACTCTTGCTACTAACAGATTTTACTCAACTCAGGAAAGCCCTCTCATACTGAAGTTGACTATAGTTCTTTCACCATAACTTGGCTTATATTTTTGTCCATTTGCAGCTTATTTCACATAGCTCAGTGGTAGAAAAAGACAACACTACGGCTCTACAGAAGGCTCTCAATCTTTGATCGGTTTTGGAACTGAAAAAAAAACGATTGAAATGTGATTTATCGAAGTGCAAATTGATAAACTTATGGAAAATAAATAAATGGGATGGGCGTGTTGCCAACAAACCTACATCAACTTTTATGTATACACTTATACCCACCCAAGATCATGACACAACCACATATCTGCTTGTATTTAGTACATATTTACTTACTATTAGCACTAAAAGCAAGAAATACAGGTTGCACACACTTTAATATACAGTAAAAGTCCAATTCTTCGGCATCCAATTCCCCGGCAAATCTGTCATTTCGGCAGTTTTGAGAAATAGTCCCATTTACGAAAATCCCTGATCATTCAGCAGATTTTCCAATTTTTTTCGTCAGTCTTGAAATTCTCCATGAGGACCCTCTACTGCTGGGGACTTCTTCCAGCAGTAGCAGACTCCAATCAACCTCTTCTATTGTACATATGTAAATAAGGAACCTACTGTAAGTTTAGGTAAGTGCATGTGAACTTGTAGGCCTACTGTACCATTACATTTATATACAGTACGTTCACTAATTTCTTTATTTTTCATATTCATGTATAGTACTGTATTCATTACAGTATTGTACAGTATCAAACAGTATACAGTACTCTCTCCAAACACATTTGTAATGATATGAGTAGTGATGATAGTGTTCACCGAAACATATAAGGTATTGAGTGGGTAGGGTTTTTGACAATTCGGCAATTTTGATTTTTCGGCACTAGCCTGGTCCCATAGATGCTGAAAAATCGGACTTCTACTGTAGAAAGAATGAAACTCATGTAGTAGAGTGTTGGGTTTCGAGACAATTCACCGTCAAGTCAATGCACCATCAGACAATTCATCATCAAAACATGGACGGTTCCCCATCAGGACAGTTCGCACCCAGGACAATTCCCGTCATTCTATAAATATACTTATTACTAATTAATCAATACTTTAATAACTATATTTCAGGGGGATCCATCAGAGTCTATGTTCAATAGCATAGGCTTTGGATATCATTTATATGTTCCACTTTTAGTCAATAATCAACTTGCTTCTTCTTCGCTGTAGTTGCCTTTGAATTATATGCTAGCGTCACCCATAGCTGTCTTCATTAATGACAGTGAACTGTCTTGTTATTCTTATGACGGTGAATTGATTTGACTTCGAATTGTCTCGACCGGTTCCGAGGCAATGGTTGAGTCACTGTTGCCAGCCACCACTGCCACCCTCGCTGCCATCACTCGTGCTCGACCCAACCCCGCTTGAGTGAACACCTGCTTCCTTGTCCTTGTCCCAATCACCATGGCCACTGCTGTTGATGCTTTCACTGCCGCCGTCATCACAAAAAAGATTTCAAACGTTTGAATGAGGGCAAGCTTCACCAAGTGGCCGGTAGGTGGCATGACAGATGAACAGATGAGCATCGACTTGCGCTCGCAACCCGGCCTGAGTGATCGAAGCTCGACTTTTGATATCGAAGCACGAATTTTGAACGAGCAAGAGAGTCTGATCGAAATACAAAATATCGAAGTAAGATTAATCGAAGATCGAGAGCCTACTGTACATCCTTTGTATAACACTTCTTTCTAACTAGTACCAAATTCTAGTGTAAAGTTGTTCTTACAACTCAGTATTCAATATAGATATAGTAGATGGCAATTTTAGGCCAAGTTAGAGTAAAAAGGTTACAGTGCTACATCTAACCCCTCCAGTTTAAAAAATCTATCTTAAACTGAATAAAATGGTCTGGTAGTGGCAAGAGTAATATACGAAGGACATCACCCAGAGTGGAGAGGTCAGACTCACCCTTGCAGAGACAGCAAGGTGAGCACGGAGTTTGGAAAGCTCATGTTCCAAGTGACGTCTCTGTTTCTTTCTGCGTTCAAGCTCTACCGGTCCCTCGTTTGCCCCGTGTGACTTGGTGTGGAGGTTAACTAGGGTGTGCTCCAGCATCTCCTAGGGTGGAGAGGCAGGAGGCTTAAGACAAGCTCGAGCAACTCCACTGATGGCTAAAAAGATACTCTCATTCCACTGTCCAAATTTTAAGTTAAACAAAGATAGTCAGTCATTCAATTTTAAAAATAATATAGTATTTCACTGTCGAAAGGTAGTCTCTCATTTTGCTGTCAAAATTTTAAGTAAAAAAAAAAAAAAAAAAAAAGGCAGTTGGTCTTTTCATTGTCCAAATTATATATGTCACTGTCAAAAGGTAGTCTCTCATTCTGTTGTCCAACATTAATGGGGACTGCAACGTGTTTAGATTAAACAGTATATATAATCGGGGATGTACATTTACAGTGAAAGTGTCACAGTCAAAAAATAATTTCACATATCAGTCCAAATTTTAAGCCTTAAATTAATCCACACTATACTGTGCACAAAATATATATACTAAAGGACATGTAGTTTAGGGCATGTATCATGGTCAAAAAGGTAATTCTGTCCTCATTTCATGTTCAATATTAATGCCTTTACATTCTGTTTACATTATATACATATCCATGGATATGTATTTGAATTGCATACATCTCACTCACGATCTGTCATGTCAATTAAATATTAAAGTGTATAAGTCTTAAGTTTCAATCTGTCATCTCAACTAAATATTAAAGTTTATACAGTACATTTTAGTTAGTCTGTCATGCCTGTTAAATGTTCATGTCTTATTCACAGTCTGTCATGTTAGCTAAAGAACATGTCTTAGTCATAATCTTCTGTCATTTCAGTTAAAAATTATTTCAAAAATCAGTGCAATATCTTTTTAGCTCATCAGTTTTATCTCAATTATCCTATATTCTGGGTACTGAGGCTTCTCTATGACGAAGAACCTGTTATCTTGCAACTAAAAAGAATGATGCATTGCCAGAACTAGACTTAGTGCAAAAAGCAACATACCAGTATGTTGCACTGGTATATGTATTTTACAGCTTTACAATAATATCCTGCACTGCAACCTATGAAACTCATATTATATGAAACAAATATTTTTACAAACAATACTGTTGGTTACATTTCTCAGCAGTGGCATAAAATAATCTAAAAAAATCAAAGCAAATACTGTACAAGAAGCCACAAACAGAGGAGAGATGCAAAGCTAAATGTAACACCATTTGACAGGCAAAAAAAATATCTCGGAATCGTAAGATTTAACTGACACAATAATCAAACAATGCTCCATTTCCACGCCACAGCAACCCAAGTCCATGCAATGATGTACAGTTACAATACACACATTACAAAATACAGCAAGTCCTTGTTATATGGTAGCAATGTGCTCCAAACCAAAACAGTTTCAGCTGAGGGAATCTTGCAAATCAAGAAAAGTGGCAAGAGAGATTTGTTAAACAGCATCATCATTACCATCCAATCGTTTTTTGCCCCATCAGGAGTGATGGAGCCATGGGTCAGGTTACTCGGTGATATTTAAGGCAAGGATGGCAGCCTCACTCTCCCTTGAATGGCATCATTTAAGCAATAAACGCCAACCACCTCTTGGATATAAACACATACAGGCTTAATCCAGTCACAGTGCCTTAACCCAGAAGACCACCAGGCATTATTTGGTTATATGGTTACAAACACATGTAGTAAATGACTTCCTGGTTTACAGGAAACCATTTAACTTGCCACTAAGTATATTTACCCAAAGACAACACTACATGAAATAAGAGGACTGTAAACTAGCAGGAACTAGCAAACTGACATTACAAGTAGCGACTGAGGTCTGACATATACAATTTTTATTAATTAAAAGTTGACTATAATTTTGGGTTGCCTAGCAAATCAGCATTTGTGGCATGGGAGGCTTAATGAGAGGTTTTATTACCATAAATTCATTGTGAGCTTCATATCAAAAAAGAGCATCAGAAAATGATGACATTATAACAAGAACTTTCTGCATACAGTACTGTACAATACATAAAATAACAATTCACACTAACAAACAATTACCAGCATGCACCCAAACAATGGTACAGTCACAGATAAGAGTTTGTTTACTGTTCCACTGCATCTACTTTGTACATTGGACATGTCTGTCACTTTCCCTCCTGCTGCATCATATCACGGAGAATCATCCATGGGCAAGGGAACATACTAGGCCTCCTTCAGCTTAGGAATACCAGCCAGCAGAGGAATGTGACAAGTGGAAGCAGTGAAATAATAAGCTAACTTTTATTCTTAACTGCACCAACAAGAAAACAACTCGTGCACCAAGACAACATACACTTTCAACCTCTTCAAACCAGTGACACATTTTCTTTTTTAATTCTTGCTGTCTCCTGATAATTTTATTTAGCCTATAAAAGGCCTCTTGTACTGAAGGGGTTAATGAAGGGTATATATAACCCTTCCAATGCAAAAGAAATCTCTCAGGCTGAATAAAAGCCTCTGAAATTAGTAAGAATTAAAAAAACATACATCACTGGAAAGAAGGGGTAAAAAAAAAAAAAAAAAAAAAAAAAAAAAAAAAAAAATCCACTTGCTTTCATGGAAGAACATATGGTGAAATTATATGACTTATTCCCCTGAATCCATGTACATTTTTTTTTCTACTTAATTCAAGCTACCATCAAACAATTTTACTCAACCTGGGAGAGTCTCAATAGGGGAAGGGAAGCTGAATGGGGAAAAGGGGAGTTCACAGAGACTACCTTAATCTCATCCCTACCAAAGGTCCTTCCTAGCTCAGGTAAATCTGTCTGCAGGTAGCAAGAATAAGCCAATAAAACATGTCATCAGATTCATGAGGCTAAAAAATATGTTGTTAGTAACTGTAATGTAACAAATAAACAATACTATAAAAAAGATAGGATAGAAATTGAGATCCTGTGCACTGTCCACCATTCATGAGCCTATCCATTACATAGAAGTAAAAAGAGAGAAACAAGAACAGTCAGTCTTCATTACAAGCCATGGGTGTACAAAAAATAAATACTGTAAATAAGTAAAAAATCCATAAAAATTGTATAATAAAATGGATGAAATGGTATAACAACTTTACAAGTAGAAATACAACTTTAATAATAAGAATTCTTCTCTAATTTAACATGGATATAAGATGGAAATTAAAAAGAAAGAAAGAAAAAGCACAATATAATGAGGACTTACTGTAGTGTAATACTGTACAATAATGTACAAAATTTTCAAATACTCAAAAGTTATAATGAGAGTTGAATATCAAACTTTCACACACACATCATTCTGTATGTACAAATTCCATGTACTCTAGACAAAGGACAGACATGTAACCACTTCAGCATGATCACCTCCTTTTCTTTATATTCTGGCTTCCAACTAATGTGGCTAGCTTAGGAGAGACCCTCATAGTGAAGGAGTTTGAAACAATCACTGTTGTTGTTGTTGTTGTTTAACCCCAGTCTGCCTGGTCAAGCAGACCCATCAACCACAGATAAGCAACTGCCCTTATGAGGTCATCCCATAGGTTTCCCACATCAGTGATGTGTCTGTGTTAGTGTGGCATGTGCTGTGCTGTGCTCCATTATGTGTTACGTTGTGTGGAACTATTCTATAAGCAGGGCACATGCAATCTATGATTCCAGCCAAACCAAACCTAAGCTGGTTGCTGAGGAGAGCTGGGTGATGTCCTGATCTAAGCCTAGTTAGGTGAACTCAATCAGCCTCATTTAGTGATGTATCAGATAGGTGAATATCAGAAGGGGGCTTGTTGTATAGTGTTCTGATCGAGATGTTGTACTGCCCTGCATGTGAAGTGAGCATACAGTATTAGTGTTTCTTCACCAATAGTGTAGGAATGTCTGGAGGTGGGATGTTGTCAAAGCTAATATCACTGTTCACCCCTTCAATATGGAGATATTCTTTAAATCTTGTCATACAGTGAAATGATTTTATTAAATTTAGGAGAGAGATGTCATAGTGAAGGGCTCCAAGTTGTATTCTCGTAGGTTTAGCAGCCTTTGTAGCACCTCTTCCTGACTTGATTACTTTTGGATATGCTGGATTGATGGGTGGAAAACATTAAAAGGAAGTAGAAAGGGGGAGAAAGAGATGATTTACACATGAGATGATGAGCATGGGAAATTTGGTGAGAGGTACCAGGCTGTCTAGAAAGGAGGAGAACAAAATGGTATGGACATGAGAGGATGAAGCAAGGGATTTGGGTGAGAGGTACCAAGCCATCTGCAGAGAAGTAGAGTGAGGAATCCTTGGAACGAGGTGGTGTGTGCTGACCTTAGAGATTGAGGTAATACTAGAGCAAGGCAGAGGGATGCTACTACGTGAATCTGTCTGACCCATGCTTTGTGGAAAACACACACAAAACTGAAAATAATGATGATGATGATGATGATGATGATGATGATGATGATATTTATGCAAATTGTGTACACCCACTAAAAATAATTATTCACCATCATTGTGGCATCATATTTACAACACACACACCACGGATTTTGAATAAACAACACAACCAGATGAACAAGGTTTCACTTCTAATCACTTCAAAACTATATTACACCCAGGGGGTGCCAAATAATTTTTTAAAGGGTGTATATAACATGAGAGAATATTAAGGTATATTATTCAAATAAATCACTAACTAACAGGTTTCTAGTAAGGTTCCTAAGCCCACAAGAATATGCCTGTAAGAGACACTGACACCTGTAACAAACCATGCAATAGGGATGTAGTGCCAGGTGTTTCATAAATAGCACTCCACTAGCAACTCATTAGGCAGTATCTTATGTGTTGCAAGATGGCTCGATCTGCTAGTGTGGGTGTGGAAAGTGGCAGTTGGACTGGGAAATCAATAAAAATCCAGAACAGACATTAACAATGCTGACAGAGCCGTCCCCACAACACACAAGAAACCGACTGATGGACAAAAAGACGAGTGTTATTATGACCACCCTGTATTTTATCCTTGCTGCCACCTGACAATTTTATTAACCTTTGGAGAATTTTTCATGGTGGAGAAATTTAATGGCAGCTTACTTCTACCCTCTCAGAGCAGGAAGTTCCCCTAATGTTACATAAAATTGTATGGAGGTAGCACGAACAAATTAAGATGCTCCTGAACATCATCTGAGCAAAGATGTTTGAAAAAATCAAAGATAAGGGTTGAATCCATGAGTGTTAGAGTCGGAAAATATAAATACATAAATCAATCATCCACTATCAGCTGAAAATAATGCATCAAATGACATTCTATAAAGAGTTTAAAGGGTTCTGTAAAAATATACAGTGAATTAATGTAGTAATTTAAGATTTTACCCTTATTTATTTTCATGCAAGTGATGCAGAGCCAGCAGCAACCATTATAATATAGTTACACATTCTTTTAAAGTCTGAGCCATCAGAAACCTGGCCTGTTCAGTAAGTTACAGTCAAAACAGTTTAAAAATCATATTTAATAAATATTGCTTAAAACAGGTTTTGACAATATACTGTTGCAGAATTATTAGCTTGCAAGCAACACACTTCCAGAAGAAAGACTGGCAAAGTGTGCAAAATGTAACTGTAAAAAACTGTAACATGGGAGGTAAATTTCACAGATGTCTGCGTAGTATCAAAAAAGATAATTAGAATCCAATATGGAAGGTTATGTGACAGTAATGGTGTCATGTTTAACATTTTCAAACAAACTTAATATTCTGTGCTTCAAAAAAACACATACACATTGCATAAGTTAAGGCAAAATCTAAAGTTATATACAATTCAGTTAGTCCAAGGCATAGTGTGAGGGGTGAGGCACACAGCTAGCTACTGGTGTTGTCATGTGCAGCGGCAGACCAGCACCTCCAGGTTATTACAAGGCTTTCTTTTCTATAAACCAAGTGTTAGGTTCTAATTCTTGTCAGCTTAGGAAACTGCATGACACCTCTTTCTTACTGATTTATCCTGAATATTATAGTTCTAAAATCTCTTTCATGCTATTTGCCCATGAACCTCAGCATTAGGAAATCCAGACCATCCCATGCTGTGCAAAAAAACATTGGTTTTCAAAATAATTTTACTTCCTTGATATGAAATTACATGTTGGACATGTATGCCTAACATAAAGTCAGTATCTGTAGTAGTTTAATCATTATGCTGTTAAGTTCAAGGGCTTTTGTCCGATAACAAAAATATGCAAAATTTTTCTTTCCCTCACATACACTTTTTAGCATAATGAGATGAAAGGTCATATTTTAAAGCACAGGCACACCAATTTTTAGGTCAATATCGGCAACAGTTTGCTCAGGGTAAGCATGTTAATATCTGCATTTCACGAGGGACTGCATAAAAAAATTAAACATGAAAAGGTGGGGAGCGATGAATGAAGAAAGTCAAATAAAGCTCCAGATGCCATCATATGATCAATATAAAGTCATACACCATCTGTTGGCCTCAAAGAAAAGTGTGGAAAATTACTAATGAATGATGCTGGTGCCAGACAGCCATTTAATGATGTAAGTCGCAGCTCCCAGGCTAGTGTTCGGTGGTTGTCGACACGGACTGTATAAATAACATGCAAGAGAATATAACAGACAAAAATAAATTGATTGGGAAGAGATGCAAGACAGTCTCCTAAACTCATAAGAATACAGGTCTTAACCCCTTCAGTCCAATGACATATTTTATATTTCAATCTTACTATCTCCAAACAATTATCGACAACTTGGGATAGACTTCTGGAAGTGGAAGGCTTAGATATAACCTTTATTAGCCCATTCAGCACGAGTAAACTTTCCTAAGCTGACAAAAATATCCAGAGGTAGTAAAAATAAACTACTAAATGATGTCACCCTATTGAAGGGGCCAAACCTTCTACAAAACCCTTCTGGTGCTGGGACTGCCTTGAAACCTTGCTTGTTATCACAAAGAAGCACCAAAGAGGCCCCAGACTGTAACAGAACACCATATTTATACCCAAAAAGAGAGGAAACAGTATTATAAAAGTCCTGTCACTCTAAAACTGAAAGATACACAATGTTCGAACCTTCTCTCTCTGCAAGCTCTGAATGGTCAGTGACTCTTGGTGTAGGTTCTTGTCCAACTTATACAATTGCATCACTTTTCCCTGCAAGTTTAATGTTACTGGGTCATATCAACTTCATTAGCAGATAATGGAATAAATATTTAGTTATCAGTAGTTTATTTAAATTAATTACTTTCAATGGCAATGAAAATTAAAGGGTAATGAAAAGATGTAAGCTGAATATGACAAACTTCTGCAATAGTGAGGCTAAATTAACGACTAAAATATAACAAATTAAAAACACAACAAAATCTGTCAATCAGCTGATGTACTTCATTCATACTATGGATTATCATTTAAAATTCACTCAAAAAGAAACACTGAATACACAATCTACTGAAACATAAGGTACACTACAACACACAAGGGGATCTGTGACACATGACACTCACATTGCTGTTGTTGTGGCCCAAGGCTCATATGAATGTGAACTGGGTGGACTGCAGGCTGAGTTTTCCCTCTGCCTGCAGTTCATCATTCTTACTGTGGCATGGGGAGGGAGCTGAAGGGCATTTGTATAACCAGCTAGCACAGCCATCCAGTTATTTTGGCACCACCACATGAAGGCATCCCTCTTAACATCATGACACCATTACACGAAACTCCAGTAAACTCTTGCTATACCGAACTAACTCGGGGGAAAGGCTGATGAAACAGTCGACAGCCTGATACAGATGCCTGATAAGGGCCTACTATATACAGTAGAACCCAGAGTTGATATATATTAAAGATGGTTCAGAAGATACCCATATTAACCCAAGAAACTAAAAATTTCTTTACATTATTCAAACCATAAAAAATTTTCATTATATGCTTTACTGCCCTTACATGGAGTCCTCCTGATGTGTGTCTCATCTTTCCCACCTCTGGACGATGTCAACCCTCTCCATGTCATCACATCCTTTTTACTTTGTTCTTAACACTGGCAGATGATTTTACTCAGCTTACGGGAGACTCTTTGAACTTGAAGGGTTAGACAAAGCCTTCAATAACTCTTTCAATGCAAGAGATCTCCCCTGAACTACAGTCAGTCCTTACCAAATATCCAGGGAAAATTCTACTATGAATGAAATGCCTTTAACTGAAACATGATTTTGTTTCCATGACTGACAGATAAAAACATAAAAATAACTTCATTTCTGACTTCAAAACTTGATGGTGAGTCATGAATAACTTTAAATAAAAAATAAACGTTAACATCAGCAGCTTCACAGTGTAATGAAACATATCTAAGTGAAACAACTTTACATGATGAGTTATCAGTACAGATATACTGTGTGTGTCAACCTCATGTGAAACAACTTTACATGAGGACTATCTGTACACCAAATCATCTGTTTCATAGTAAGAACAAAATAAAATGACGTACTAGGTTATGGTAATCACGGGAATCAAAGTGAGTGCTCTTGTAACCATCCCACCATCCCTACCTATCCACAGTACCTTGAACTTACCTCCAGGTCAGTTTGGTCTGCTGCTCCCAGCTCCTGCTCCTGCAACTGTAGGTCCTCAGCCACGATCCTCCTCTCCTGAACTCGCCGTGAGAACTGCAGGGAGTCGAACCCATTTGTCTGGGGAGGGGGGGGGGGATCAGTTCAGTAATGGTAATGGTAACTATCAATCCTTTATCACCTCTTTTGGACTGTATGAAGGCCGGAGGCTGGGTTACTGTAATTCAGATCATTTAAGCCCTGCAACATTGCTGTACATCTCTGGCAGTGTTTATAAGACAAAAAAAAACTTCTGACCATCTCTAGCATTTGAACCGTGGAGTGATGACACACATCTAACTTCCATCTGAGACCTCCACCATAACATCTTTTGGTTGAAAATGGGTCAGGATGATGATAGGGAATTAGCTTAGGATTCTACATTTCACAGAAGGTAATATGTGACAACTGCTGTGTTAAATAATAACACTTTGAAGAACATGATAAGCTACTACTAAAATATCAGAGCAAAATTTGTTTATTCATTTAAAAAATCCACAAATGATGACTAACTGTATTTTTATATGTCTGAATCCTGAATATTCCAAAATAAAAAATAACAGTTACATATTTCCAACAGACATGCAGTGCTGACCCACTTCTCATTCAGTAAGACAACAAAGATGGATCAGCTATGTGAAATTCAAAAAAAATCTCTAGAGCATAAATGTGAAAGAGATGGTCAGTTATTGCTCTTTATATCACAATACCCACTGACAAGTTATACAGTGACAAAATGATGATGACGATGATGACAATGACACTGGTAATGACAATGATGATGACAATCACAATGACAACAATAATGACAACGATGATGATGAGGATGAGGAGAAAGATGATAACGATGATTATGATTATTATATATGAATGAATGCATGAATAAATGATGATGGTGAACGAACAGCCTGCATGTGAATGTTGATGACACCAATGATGATGGTGAATGAACAAATAAACGATGATGCCAATTATGAATAAGATTTTGATTCCCATGATGACAATAAAAATAATGACAGATTTAGCACAGCCTTACAGGGTAGTATGATCGTGGTCGCCTGGGGTCGTGTGGGGGCAGCAGCCTGGAGTCGGCACCGCGGTACAAGGATCCCAGCTTCACCATGTTGTCCACCAGGTTGATAAGTGGCTTACCCATCTCATACTGCACACAAGGATATATTAAGCACTCATTATAAATCACACTTTTTCATGTTCATTTTATTGTTCAGTACCACCATGCTTAAAAATGAGACATGTTTCTGGTTCATGGCTGAGGAGAAAAAGAATCTCTGTCCCTAAAATAGCTTTAAAGTGGAGCATAAGCAACATGAAGTGAAGAATAAGTGTTGCTTCATCAGCAACTTAGTAAATGTACTGAAACAACTTTAAATAAGAACAAACTGAATACCATTTCATGGTATCAAACATATCTGTACTATAAGGCTGAGTTCACATCTACTACAATTCAACAGCTCACTGTCTAAAGCATTTCAGGAATTGTTAATACTGTCAGACACACACACACACACACACACAAATCAGAGGCCTATTCATCTGAGCTCCTTTCACTATCACTTTCATCTATGCTCAAGCATTATTATTTTTTTTTTAATGTAATTTTATATAATAGATGATGTCATGCAGTTTAATTTTTAACACTCCAATGAGGATTATATATAGTATAATGTACAAATAAAAGTAGGTTTTCCCTGGGAATATGCCAAAAAAAATACTACTGTGCCCCTTCACTATGATGGTTATGTCTTCTATTTTTGGGATTTCCAAGTGATTTAATCTAAATCTGGATGAACTTTTGAACTGAAAGGGTGAGGTGCAAGCCTACATTGAAAAAAAAAAAATAAATAAATAAAGATAAATAAAATAACTAACAGCAGCAAATGTACACTGTACAATAAATGGCATCACCACAATGAGGGAGTTATGTGTTCCCTGCATCAAAAAAAGGTGACTGAAAGGAGTGGGAGTGAGGAGACTGACACTCTCTTTCTTCTTGCTGCCTCAGGGATGTGATGACTATAATGCCCACCTTAAATGCTGTATGCCTCCTACAGTTCAGAAAACGGGGATATTGTTCATAGAGTTTCCTATAGAGACCACAGTGTATTTACCTGCTTGTCGAGATCATGGAGATGGTTGTTAAGGCTTGCCAGGCGACGCAGATGCTCCTCTCGGTGCTCCTCATCCAGCTGTGCCAGACGACCCTGAGCCACACACACACACATAGTTACCACCACCATCACACAAAGGTTATACAGTACTCCCAAGAGCTTAGGAGGTCTCTTAGTACAGCACTTCTCCCTTACCAGTTTATTTTTGTATCTGGTATGTTAACATATTCTTGTATGGTTTTATGCAATCCATGTTGATAAGAAGGATACATAAACAACATAATAGAATAATAAACTGTAATTATGCAAAATGAACCACTAAGAATGCTAGAAAAAAGTCTCCCAAGCTGACGACAATACAGGTCTAGGGGTTATGTTGTTGTGGGGCTGCCAGACTTTCTATACCCTCTTTCTTGTAATTTGTTTACCATGTTACATATTGTTTTTTGTCCATCCATCCATCCAGCATCCAATCCTATGTTGCCCCATGAGGAGCATAGGAGCCCGGGGCTAGGCAGCTGGTCCTGATATTTAAGATGAGAGTGACCAACCTCACTCATCCCTGAGTGGCATTACGTGAGCAATAAACCCCAATCACCCCTTGGATCTGTTTAAATCTTTTTTGTACTGACACTGACAGCATAAACTTTATTTAATAAACAAAAAGAAAATACTAATGCACCAGATACAGAAAGTTATAAGGCAGAAGTGGTAGACCATGTCCTAAGCTGACAATAATATGGACCTGGACGACTCTAACCTGGTTGTGTTTTTACCTCAGGAATCTCGTTGTTCTAGCCAGTTATGATAACATGTTTATCATACTACAGTCATAAGTTAGAGCTCTGTCATATATTGTCATTATAGTTCAAGATCTTAAAATGAATGCTGCATACACTGTCAAACTTGGAACTATACACTGCCATTAAAATACAGTATCTGATATTACAGTACAATGAAAAATGTATATTTTATGTTGATAACTGGAACTATGGAACTACTTGATGGCACAGCTATACTCTTTGTGCCATTATCCAGGGTGAAAATACAAATCAAAACAGTCTTTGAAGCAGTTCCCAACAAACTTCGACAGTCAGTCACTGAAACAATAATGGTAATGAGTCAGTCAGTTACCTTTGTGGCTCTGAAATTTGAATCAGTGATAAATCTGCAAGAACAAAAATCTTAACTACAACCAAGCATTGCAACAGATCAAACTATATTAGCTATAAAGCAAATAAATGGAATTAATACACTAAACTATGGCGCAGTGCAAAGCAGTAACTGCCAGAAAATCATGCACAAGCATAGCAGCATGCAGTTATCTAAGAAAAGCACAATAACAGAGAAAATCAGTGAGATCAACAAAACAAAACAAAAAAAAAACAAAAAAAGCAATCTTCAAAATCTAAAGCAGTTAATCAATGGTTTAACAGCATACATAAGATAAAGCTTTAAACTACAAATTTAGGTTACAAATGTTCAAAATCAGCACACAAAAATAAAGCTTTAAACTACAAATTTATGTCACAAATGTTAAAGAGAAGCAGCAAATGTGAGACAGTTGTGTGGTCCACTAGCCTGGCTACCCGAGCGTCACATGGTGGGTTACAGTGATGGACGCGGCACTACCAGCTGTGGTTGTACGAAGTGGTCTATATACGGCACATCTCAATTCTTGTGCCTTGTGGGGATGGTTCAGTCAGCATTATTAGTGTTTACCCTGTATCATTTTCTACTACCCATAACCATTTTCTGTTTACTGTGTCAGCGTTTTTACATCCACTGACTGTATGGCAGATTAGTACCTGTAACATCAAAAGGCTCTGCACTCCCCACACCAGCAAACTGAACCATCCTTACAATATACAAGATTCTGGGGTGCAATATACACACCACTCTGTACTATCAGCATGACCTGCACTGCCTTAGTCAAGTTAATCTGGCACCTGCTCCTGCCGTGCCACACAGCAATGGGCATGTGTTGCAATTACCTAGCTGTAGTATACAAAATTTGAGCTAAGCTCAAATCCTCAAATCCTGTATATTACAACTAGCCAGCACATGGCTGGCCGTACCTGGGAGTCTCTCTCCAGGCGGGAGTGGTGACGGGCAGATTGTAGTGCAGAGTGGTGCCGTCGCAACTGGATAAGCAGCAGCACCAGCTCCTCGTGAGTCTTGCCCAGCAGCTCACCAGCACTCAGCCCCTGCAGACCTCGCACGTCCACTCCATTGTCCTGGCTGGCTGCAGCTGCTGCCGCCGCTGCTGCTGCTGCTGCTGCCTGTTGTTGCTGGTGGTGGAGGTGGTGGTGGAGGTGATGGTGGTGGTGGTGGTAGTGCGGCACGGTGTTAGTAGAAGCAGAGGAGAAGGTGTGCTGAGGAGTGGTGTGGAGGGAGGCAGGCCGCCAACCCCCACCAGCCCGCCCACTGAGGGCGCGGCGTGCCCGGCGCTGCACAGACACAGCCCGTCAGTCCCTCACACACACACACACTCATTCATGCATGCAGACACAAATGCACCCAGATATTAGTAACAGTTTGTCTCAATCATACAAACAAAACCCAACCAAATGCTGGACAGTACAACCCATCAATCAGTCAACCAATAAACATACTGTGGTAACAAAACTTTCGTGTCAAATACGCAGATCACTCACAGCCACATCCTTCTGTCACAGACCATTACATCTTCAATGACGGCTGGACTGACGTACAGTTAGCCTCAGATTCAGTACTAATGATACAGAATATCAGCTCTATATGACTTTATCTTTTGCTTCAGTTGTTGTTAAAATTAAATTAGCCAGTGCTCTGAACTCTTTGATATATGGTGTTTTCAGTCTAAAAATTATTCTTGTTCATCCTGACAGGTTAAGTTCACACTCGAACATATCCACCATAATACTACGAACAATACTGTGTTACTGATCCATGTCTAATTCCTCTTCAAAATGATTTTTAATACTTTTTTTTTGGGGGGCAGGAGGGGGGAAGGGGGGAAGGGGAGGGGCTGCGAAGCAACTGCAAACAGTGTGGGTGTGAATGCAGCTACTTTCACTCTGGGTAATTCAGCAAATGGTTCAATGAATTGAAAATCAACAATACTACTGGAAAAGATAAATCTCCTGAAGAGTCTTGAACTACAAAAGTATGCTTTCTTTCTGTTGAATACAAGCTTGACCTATGAGGACAATGCCAGTGAGCCACAGATGTCTCTTGTCTCATCTAAAAAGGACAAACTGTAGTCAGACATAACTAACAGAACTGCTCTGAATTCTCTGCCCCCAACAAATTCATGCCACTATGACCATAATTTGGATAAAAGATGAAACTGCACATCATGGCACAAAACCCAAAGATGTTCTGGAGGCTACATCTGTGACCACTGATGTTTACTTAATCAGTGCGTGCACAGAATATGCATTAAGGTGAACACGTGGCCCATTATTACAAAACAGTACAAGAGACAATGCACATCTGATACGAAGACTACAGATCAGAGGCCAACACCACAGTAGCTAAATATGAGTGTAGCCCTGCATTCATGCTATTATCTGTTGGTCAAATATGAATATGCATTAATCTGTTTTCTGTGCAAGTATTTATCTAGCTATTTGTAACTTTACCTATGTACTCTATGTTTGCAATCCATACATTAATTATTAATGCAGAAATGTAAAAAGTACAGTAGTATACTGTATACTGTATTTCAAATTTGCTTAGCCACTGACATTCGCAAAAAGAATATACAGCAGTACTGTACTGGAAACTTATCATTTATGCAGATATGTTGGAGTATACTGTATATTACTTCCATAACACAGTAATCTCAATGGCCAGTACTAAATATCCACAGGTTAATAATCATTAGTAATCTGGCAGTGACCACAGAATTTCATTCACTGTTCATTTCTAATGACTCAAACATGCTTGCATGGATCGGCCTTGGTCACCTAATGGCAGATCTTCACGCTGCTCAATTTCTACCAGCCTCTCTATTCAGTCCTTTATCCCTGAGGTCACACTCTATGATTATCAATGATTAAAACCAAACTGATGAGATCAGCATTTCAACAATGATTCTTTGTTCTTACAAAAAGTCACAAAACAAATATTAAACACTGTAAATGCTTTGGCCCAAGGACATAGTTTGTATTTTATTATAGCTATCTACCGACATTTTAATTCAGCTTAGTACAGCCATCTGGTACTGAGCCAGTAAATATAACCTTTCAAGCTTGAAAGCATTCTTAAATGCAAATATGTTCAGAGACAGCTTTGTAATGCAGAAATTACATCTTAGGTAAGATGGGCTTCAATTAATGCTCACTCAGCATTCAGATTTATCCATCACAAAGTTACAGACTAAATTAATGCTCACCCAACTTTCAGGCCTCTCTATTGTGGCATTTCATGGAGGACAACAAAAACCAGCCAACTGCACTGCTTGTATCGAGCTAAACCTCTAACAATGCTCAGTTGCAGCAAAGCAATTAGAAATGCAGCCAAAACCTTAAACCTTTCAGTATGATGACACCTTATTACAGTTCATTCTTGTTGCCCCCAGATTATTCTGCTCGGCTTAGAAAAGATCTTAATAAAACTATACATAAAACCCTGTGGCTCAAGAATCTCCTTCCCAGCAGAATTAATATTTCTGGAAAGTCAGAATCAACAAAAGGGGTGTCATCAGAGTGAATGGGCTAAAACATAACTACAGTACATCAATACCTGCGTAGCTATGAGCAAACCACTCTACGTACCTCAACCAAATTGCTGAAAGCCATACTGTACTTCCAAGGCCTCAGAACTAAAAACACAAAATTTCATGCAAGACACTGATAGTACTTATGCCAACTTAACAGAGCCTTCATTGCCAACAGCCTTCATCTCCAAACTTGCTTCCTCAGGCAAACTATTCAATGGATATTCAACAACCAGGTCACAAGCCACTAAGACATATTCAAATAATATCACCCGAGATGTCGTGGTCATATTCAGTTCTGTAACAGCTTTAGTACTAGCATAAAATCAAACCACTATCACAGAAATAAAGTTGTGTGTAGAAAATTACTCTCTCTCTCTCTCTCTCTCTCTCTCTCTCTCTCTCTCTCATACACATGAAAACCAAGAGTCCAAGTTCTTCCTCTGCTACTACAACAAAAAACAAAAATCGGCAAAGTACACATGACACAGTGAATACACCACCATGACACTCAGCAAACCCACACAATAGGGGACAGACGGGTTAATAACAGTGTTGGGCAGGGCTACCTTGGTGTCAAGAGAGGAAAATGGAGAAACTCACTAGAAAATGTGGCTTAATATAATTACTCGGTATAATGTATTCTGAATATACAGGGTGGTCCACAGATAATGCTCCCCTTCCACTCCACCGGGTAATATTTTGTGTGATGCAGGAATGGCTCATAGTTGTTATCAATGCCTAACCTGCATCATTTATTCATTTTCAATTCCCACTGCCACACCCATGCCCAAACCAGCAGTCTCAGCCATTCCTGGAAACACATAAGTTATCCCCAGGTGAGTTTCTTGTGGGATGATATTTACAGACCATCCTGTACAGTACTGTCTCATATGTGAAGAAACACAGGAAATTGTACTTGAAGACTGATATATAGAGAGCTCTTATGATTTAAATGTATAAATTACTGGTGGCTATTGTATAGGACCAACCCTTCTGTGTGCTATATTTTACACGGCAGTTCTTGTATCCACATGAACAATGCAGATGGACTTCAGTCACACACAGTAAATGTAATATGCTGTATTTTCCTAACTAATTAAATTCTGCTGTGGCAAAATAATTCATTCAGTATGATAATCTCCCTTTACTTTATTCTTGCAAACATTCAGAGATTTTCCTTATCTTTGGAGAGCAATATGGTACTAAAGGACTTAGTGAAGGCTGTCTCCCCTTCCACATGATGATGCCTTTTCTCCTACTGTATACTGTTGCTGTTTCTAGTCAAATTTGTTCACCTCAGGATATACTTTTTAGATGCTGCCTTCATTAACCACTTCACTGCAATATGCCTCCTCTAAGCATGATAAAAAACTGGCTGGAGGTAGCAACATTAAATAACAAGAACACGACATTAGACCGAAGGGAATAGCTAACCTCTCAAATTGGACGTCTTTCCACTGCTAACTACATCGCTTGGGGAGGGCAAGAATAAAGTAAAACAGGCTTCATCACACTCAATAGATTAAGGTGCATTATGGAAGAACAAGGAAGATAAAGGCCAAAATAGTCCGGAGGGTGTGCCTCATATTGACGAACTCTCAAAATTATCTTGCAGTAAAAAACACAGACATCTTCACTCTAACATAAAACAACTAACTGCGATCATGTACTGTGGAAAAATAGTTCAATTAAATTCTGCAAGCAACCATATTTTTAAAAGATGATTGTTTTATATGTTCCTTATTTACTGCAGCTTGCTATTTTATCTGCATGCCACGAATAAACTTTCAAACTACAATACTATTAAAGATTGACTCCACATGCTCTAATGAGTTGCTACATTCTAGTATCATTCAATGTGCGATGGAAAGCAAAACTTCATGAGCACATACTAATATTCAAAACAGCCATTATAGTCTGTCCACTTTAATTTGGCATAGATTTTTGTCATTTTGTAGCATATTTCTGTACCTCAATGGAAGGATAAGACAAAACCATGGCTCTACCTCCTTTCTATAGTAACTTCTTCATGACCAGCACCATATTCTACTGCTAATCCTCTTGTTACAGCTCAACGACAAAAAATTATGGTTCCAAATCCTTTCTTTATTACTTTTCCCTGGCTAGCACCATACTCAGTTGTTGATTTCTTGTTACAGCTCAGCATTAATGATGGAGAGATGGCAATTTTGGGTCAAGTTAAAGTGGACAGAGTATGGGCACATTAGCAAAGAACCTCTATTTATTGTCTACAGCTTCTAGCATGAACACAATCATGCCCCCATGAATGATGCCAATAAATTGTATTCCTGTTGGCATAAGAGATTTCACAGCATCTTTTCCTTAGTGATTAATTTTTGCATAATCCATCCACCAATCCTTTACAGCCCTATCAGGAGCATAGGCACCTGGGGCTGGGTTACTCAGTCTAGGTATTTAAGACATGAACATTCAGGTGCTTGCCCTGTTATGGCCTTAAGTGAGCAATAAATTCCACTGACACCTCAGACATAAGCCTTTGTGGGCCACATCTGATCGAAGCACCTTAACCCTCTGGACCACCAGGCATCCATTAGTTAGCTGTATGATTACCACCTAGTGTAGTATGCTGTTTTCTGGGCTACAGGAAACCAGATTCAGTACTGAGTGACAAGCACATTACACTTGATGTAGTGTTACTGACGATAGCACTACATCCTGTGATAAGCAAAGCTCAGTACTGTAAATCTTTAACAAAAAGGTGCTACAAATTCTCACAGGCCAAAGAGAATACAGACCTACATCTGAATCAATTTGTATTAACTAAACTTGCACACCCACATGGACCACATCAAGTACATCAATTAAGCACCCAGCTGCCATGTATGTAGTCATTCCGTACATTGAAGGCGAGATTCATATAAGCTGACCTAATCATGTTTCACCCTGATGCTGCTTTCATAGCTCTTCTAAACGCAACCCACGCTAAGCACGAGGCTTGAGGCCACATTCTTGTACACTTACAAGACTTTCTAGCACTTCTTTCTTGAGTTTGTTTTGGCATTTGGCACATTAACCTTTTCCATCGGACAATGTACTGTATTCTCTTTCATTCTTGCCATCTCCAGATGATTTATTTCAAATTATGAGAGACTCAGAAGCAGTGTGTTAGATACTGCTTTCACTAATCCCTTCATTAAAGAAAAAAAAAAGAAAGTCTCAATATTAATAAAATCATTTGGAGGCAACAAAACTAAAACAAATTACATCATCTTATTCAAAGGGCTGATAATCTCTTGCAAGTTATTTGTGTAAGCTAGGTTGATATTAAAAAAAAAACATCAATAACATACAAGAGAACACTAATGTGCCATATACAGAAAGAAACCGGTAAGGAAGAGGTGACAGAAAGCCTCCAAAGTGCACAAAAATACAGCCCTCGGACACCAACTCTTACACCCACCACCAATCAAGAAAAAGCAACTTACTTTGGACACGGTGAGCTCTGAGTCTGAAAACTGCTGCTGGTGAATGTCGCTGGGAAGACGGCCATTGTTCATACGCTGGTCATGGTGTCGTGGGTGCTTTCCGTATGTCCCATAGTCTGGCTGGTGATTCTGGTAGTCCTAGGGTAGTATGGTAAAAACAGTAAGTCAGCATTCAGTAAGCTGAATTTCTATAACACAATTTTGATTATTCTGATGCATAAAGTAAACGTCATGCTGAATCACCAACTAAGCCTCTGTCACCTACTACAATGATGATGGAAGTTTCAGTCCTTACTTGCACTGCTGGTAGGTTTTACTCAGTCAAAATTAGCAGTCACCTTTACAACCTTATGGGTCAACAATGATGCTGTAACTATAATGTACAGTAACCTGACTGTGGTAAGAAGCAAATGAGGGAAAGCTACCACTACAACTAAAAATTTTGATGTCAGAAAGGTTAGAGACCCATCATTTCAGTTTATCAGTTTTGCTGTGTACATAAAGGTTCTAAACCAATTTCCATAATAAACAAGTCTCCATAACGGTTAACTACAGTTTCACCACAGAGCATTTTCAGTATTTAACCATTTTCATATTCACTATAACCTCAATGGAAAGTGCTTGGTTACTGTATACAGTAAGTGAAGATAAATGTAGCAGCAAAGAAATTTCTACATAAATTAACTACTGGACAGCACTATCAGAGATCATTTTTAATATTTCATCACTTCAATTACTATCATTTCATTGAGGAGTGTTTGGTTATTGTTCAAGAGAAGATAAATGTATAAACAAAAAATCTTATACAGTACACAGATTAACCTTAAGGGAATTTACAAAATACTGCCCTTGGGGTGGTATTTATGAAGGCTCTTAGCCTATTTCTATGACAAGTAAGTCTCCAAGCAAGTTCATTGTCTTCACATCATTGTGTTTGGTTGTTGCTTTTTTTCTTCCACTTTAATATCCACCTCTATTTGGTTGAGAAGTGCTTGGTAGGTACATCCAATAAAGTTGTAAAAAAGCAATCATACACAATTTGTATTTTGCCCCTTCAATGCAATCATGTAATTTTCAGATGTTCTTAATAACACCAGATGATTTTATTCAGGTTAGAAAGGAGAGGGATGTGTTTATGCAGTGACATTGAACTGTGCTGCACAACTCAACTCTCTCCCCATCCCTCAAAAGGAAGATGGTGAACTGTATAAAGAGGAAAACTTTCCTCTGCTGTCCACCTGGTTCATATCCAAATGAGCTTGTGTTGTACCACCACCATCACCATCAACAACAGACAGAACCTCTCATACTGAATATGGTCATGAAAGATACATATAACACCCTGAGTTCAAGAAGTCTATCCTGAGCCAAATCAAACAGTCTAAGAAATAGCAAGAGTAGTAATGTAGCAGTAGTAGCAGTAGTAGTGGCTGCAAATCTGGGCTTATCTGGCTGTGAACCCAGTGGACTGCAGACCATGGCTGCCCTACTTTCACAGTCCACCATCTACCTTTCAGAGAATGGAAAGTAGAGCAGCTAGAGTAAAATAGAAATTACATTGCCAGACTAAAGGGGTTAATAGAGTTTATAAATACAGCACCTGGTGATGTTTGTAGTCATCAGGGTGAATCTTGTAGTCCTGCTGGTGGTTCTTGTAGTTGTGGTAGTCTTGGAAGTCGTAGTGGGAAGCTCGATAGGTCCCATTCGCCCTCCCACGCTGGTTGTTCAAGGTTGTGTTGTAATCAGGTAGTGTCTGCGACTGTTGCTGCTGCACATCGTGATAGTTGGGGCGGTTGGGGGCGCCCGGCTTATAGTTATTTGAGTACCCAGCATGGTCATCGGGGTAGTACGAGGTATGGTAGTTGTTATACGGCCCATTGCTCTGGTAGGTTCGGCCTGGATACATTTGGTGGTAGGGGTGTAAGTCATCGCTTTTGTAGTGGTGGTATTGGTTCTGTGAGTGTGGGTGAGGGTGGTGCTGGTAGCTCTGGTGGTGCTGGTGGTGCTGGTAGTGGGGGTGGCCATGTGCCGATGACCCCTGAGGAACTGAAGTGTTGGGGTTGTTGGGATCAGAGCGGCGAGGTAGACTCTCCCCGAGTTTGACTTCTGCAATGCAAGAATATAAATATATTAGCACACAAAATCTAAAAGAATGATCCTTTTATTAAAAAACACACAGAACACAAATATGTTATGGATAATTTGCCACAAATTCTAGCCAAGGTGGACATCTGCACTACAGGTAAATATGTGTTGGCAAAGCACAGGAATACACAAGACTACAACTATACACAAATACACAAACATATACAGAACACATAAACATCATCATCATCATCATCCTAAGCCCTCCTTCCCATTAGTAAACAGGGTGGGAGGACTCAAGAAACTGGAACAGGAAAGTAGCAAATATGGTGAACTATCACAATGAGCCTGTTGTGTAAGAGACCATGCAAACTTTAACTAATTATTTAAGTGTTCTAAATTCTTAGTCATCTCAGAGGCTGCTTTGTTTAGAAAGGCTCTAATATACTTGTATGCATCAACCTTGGTTACCTAATGCTGCTTGATCTCTAGCAGCCTCTCTATTCAGTACCTTAGCATACAGGTCACACTCAATGACCAGAAAATAATAATTAAAGCAATACAGATTCATCTTCATTAGTACCAAGCAACACCAACTGGAACCCTCTGAGCGAAGTGCATGGTTTACAAATCAGGTTACTTGCTCATGGGATGTATCATAGTTACAGGTAATAAGTAGTCTGATTTATTTATTTTTTTACCTTCATTAAAATCCCAAACTTCCTGACTTCGTTCCTGGTGTTCTACTTCAATTCAACAGAACTCATGCTGATTCTTTCCAGCATTTCTATGTCTGGAGTGGACAGTATTCATACAGTCATTTTACAAACTCTGAGTTAGCACTTAGGCACCTATCCTTCCTAATCAATTAATGATTTCTTTCTCTTACACCTCTTACACACACACACACACACAATCAGCCTTTTGGTCAGTCACACAACAAATGACACCTCCAACTCTTGAGAAACCTGTCATGGTAAAATCTGAATTGGTGTTGTAGGTTAACACCCCAAGAACTGCTTTCAACTTTCTGGTGAGGTGGTCAGAAAGTTGGAGATTTATACGGCTGCTAATGTGATTTTGCAAAAATTTTATCCCACCAAGTTTAAACTGACAAACTTTCAATGTGGGTATGGCATTTTTTGTCTTCTTTCATCTCTCTCTCTCTCTGATGATGAGATGCTGGAGAGGGGGGCCTTCAAGTGGCTGCACTGATAGAACTGGTTGGCTTCATTACCCGGTTATACAAACATCCCTCAGCTCCCTCCATCCCCCAAATGGAAGAGGTTTACAAAATTTACCAAAGCCATTTTGAATATGCTCCTTGGAAATATAGACTGACATCCCAATGAAATGGACCATGAGTTTATATCAATTCAGTCATCATTCAATACTGTACTGTATGTCCAAACATCAACTTCACCTCACACGTCACACGATCTCCACAAACATGAAGGGATGGAGACTTACATTAACTAGGAAAGTGCATGTGAATGAGGTGGAGAGAAAGAGGGGGGGACACAGAAGATGAGATGGAGGGATGAGGTGGAGAAGTATATAAGGGAGGCAGGGCATGAGTTGGAGAGAGGGGAGCCAGATAGCAGAAGACAGGTTGACACGGAGATGACTTGTTTTGGGCCTCCCCTCACGAGATTAAGGTGCCTGGCGATAGGTGGACAGATATAAAAGATAGATAGGTATACTGACATAGACAGACAGGTACAGGGTCAATGCCTGAAGATACTGTAGAAAGATACAGATAATGACAGATTATGGATTACACCATCTGGCATTTTGACAGATGGATATATAGCTAGACAAAGACAGACAGATAGACTGACTGAGATACAGACAGACAGACAGACAGACATCAACTATCTATCTATTGCCAGACATCCCAATCCCGTATGGGGTGGCCACAAACAAATCGCCTCCACATCGCCCTGTCCCCCGCCACATCACACAAACAAATATTAAGAAACAGAATATTCCTCCTTCCTCCAGATGCGCACTCACCACCCTCCCCCAGCTCTCCCAATGCCAGCACCGACTTGATACCCCCACTTTTTCCCATCACTAACTTGTAAACTTTGTTCGGACTCTCGTATACCTCTGTGCCAATGTCTCTGCTGTGTGGGTGGCTCTGGCTCTCCTGACACATGCCACACGGCCAAACTTCACACCAAATTTGATGAATAATATACGCGTGGGAATTTCAAACGGCTCTTAAGGTTTGCTGATTTTGAACTTTGATGAGTGGAAATTTGAAACAGGTCTTAGTGTTTTGTCTCACAGGAGGATTCATAATGCCTTTTTGTAACTGATTTATTCTGGATGTTGAACCTCGGTATCCTCTTGCATATTACTGATGCAAAAATGTGTCGATAAGCGATATAAATAACACACAAGAGAATGGTGTGGTGTAATGAGCAAAATGAGCTGCTTAGGGACAGATGCTAAGAATCTTGACTAGAACCCTCGGAGATCCAGCTTAGGCAATTACGACGGGAGACTGTGGTTTAATTTCAATCTCATCCCTCTTGATTCACTCGTCTTTTGTTCCCTGCTCTGATTTGTCGTTTGTCCCCCCGCCCACCGCCCATCAGGGATAGTTATCGGCTCTTCGGATTCGCCCTCAGTGTTGGTGTCGTTGCCAATCTTGGTCCTCTGATGGTTGGTCTGTTCGGAATAATCTTACTATTATTACTACTACTACTACTGCTAGTCTACCAGTACTACTATGACGACGACCACTACTACTACTACTACTACTAATCCATCCATCCATCATCCAATCCTATGTTGCCCCATGTGGAGCATAGAAGCCCTGCACTAGGCAAGTTGGTCCTGACATTTAAGATGTGAGTGACCAGCCTCACTCATCCCTGAGTGGCATTACTTGAGCAATAAACCCCAACCATCCCTTGGATATAAACCTGCACTGGTTCAATCTGATTGGAGTGCCTTAATTACCCATTAAACCACCAGGTGCCATAAGTTGGTTATATGGTTACCACCCAGTGTAGTAAATGGTTTCTTGGTGTACAGTAAACCATCTGGCTTGTCACTCAGTGTAGAGTCACCCATAGGCAGAAGGAAGAGGAAAGAATGAAGGAAAGAAAGACCGAGGAGGGAGTTTAAAGTCACCTGTAGGCAGAAGGAAGAAGAAAGAATGAAAGAAAGAAAGACAGAAGAGGAAGGAAGGAAGAGAGGAAAAGCCAGACACTCAAAGCAGCACTACATTGAGTGAGTGGATGGTAAGCACACCCAGCTACCACCACCACCACCAATAATAATAATAATAATAATAATAATAATAATAATAGTAATAATAATAATAATAATAATAATAATAATAGTAATAATAATAATAATAATAATAATAATAATAATAATATCTCACATTAATAACAAAAAAATAATCTTCTTTTAAGGAATAAATAAAAACATCACATATAAACATTATCTAAATTAAAGTCTTAAAAGATAACGACCGATATGAGTGATAATAGCTGCAAGTGATGATAACTGGCCAACCAGCCTAAGTAATTATAACTGCAGTATTTCAATTTTATTACCCTATAATTAGTGAGGTTTACAATAAGCCCTAATGGACGATAATATATTTGCTGACACGATAATAATTTACCCATTCAGTACGAGGCAATTTACCTCTGTCAATGAAACTGATGGAAGTTATGTATTTCTCTCTCTCTCTCTCTCTCTCTCTCTTTCTCTCTTTTGTTATCGGATTTCAATGACATCTGGTGGATAGGTGGGTGAAGGGTCAAGGAAGAGTTGATTAGATTTTGAGATGGATCCGAATATGGACACAGGAATAACTCATAAATTTTAGTTGGCGGAGGTATGCACTCCCTGAAACTGTACCAAGGCAGACTAGGACCGTAGAGTTACTCATCTGGTAGGAAAGAGGAATTACAGTATCAGCTCTTATATTTTATTGACACCAGCGAAGGTATGCGCTCTCTGAAGACTTTATTTATTTATTTATTGTCCAACTGCAGGTCACAGATTTGATAGTCCGTTCCCTCTGGCTCATCAGTCTTCCCACGTACCAAAACCTTCACATGACACCACTTCAAGACTACCATGGTGGTAATGGGAGGGGGGTTATGACAAGCCCATCTTAACCTGGTATATACTGTCATTTTCCAGAATACAACATTATGACTACATCGTCTTTCATAGCACTTCTTCGTGACTAGCAGGGGAATGCGTTGATCTCTTGTTACAACCAAGCATTCCAGGATAAACTGAAAGAAGTGTGGAAATTTATGATGAGGTTGCGTCGCGGTTGGGTTAGCTCCGTTGGGTTCGAGTTGAAGTTGTGGATTTGGCGCTGCGTTCGTATGTCAAAAAAAAAAAAAAAAAAAAAAAAAAAATGCCGAAAATATATGCCTCAATGATTCCCGTGGCATCGAAAGGCATTAACACTATCGATAGTTGAAGGAAAGTATCAAGAGTTTGAGTTTCGCAGCCAAAGGATTAATATGTTTTTCCATTTTCCCTCCTTTCTTCTCATTCACAGATCCGGCACCTCAAAAGCCTCAAAAATCGAAAGTATATGCCTCTATGATTCTCTTGGTATCGACAGGCGTTACTCCAAGGCTTTTTCCTCCTCCTGCTTCCCCTCCTGCTCCTCCACGTCCCGGCAGCAGGCCACCAGCAGGAGTTTGCCGCCCAAGTTGTACGATAACCAAGATATTGTATTACCAAACTTCCCTAGCACATCACAGAGTTTTGGAGGATGGCAAGAGGGGACAGGTGGGCTGGCAGGTAAGTAGGTAAGTAGGTAGGTAGGTGGGTAGATGGTTGGTTGGTTGGTTGGTTGATGGATGGATGGATGGTAAGTAGGTCGGTGGGTAGGCAGAAGGATGGATGGATGGATGGATGCCGACGAGAAATGTTAGTTGGAAGGTAGGCAGAGAGACAGTGAAGAAGTGGGTTGGTGCGAAGGAAGGAAGGAAGGAAGGAAGGATGGTAGGAACGAAGGATGGAAGGAAGGTTGAGAGAACAGAAGAAAGAAGGGAAGGTGGTTGGTGGGAAGGTGGGTCGGTAGATATGCATGCAAAATGGTAGGTAAACAGGTAGATAAGACTGCAGATAGGTAGGTAGGTAAGTAGGTAGGCAGGTAAGTAGGTGGTAGGTAGGTAGGTAGGTAGGTGGGTAGGTAGGTAGGTAGGCAGGCAGGCAGGTAGGCAGGCAGGCAAGGAGGTAGGCAGATGGATATGTAAACAAGTAGGTAGTCGGGTATGTAGGTAGGTAGGTTGACAGAAGGATATGTAAGTAGGTAGGTAATCAGGTAGGTAGGTAGGCATAATCCATCCGTTTCAGCACTACAGGATTCAAACGTGTTAGCTATTTTTCAGGCAGGGAGATGACGGTCTGGTTACGCCTTTATAGTTAGCGATTTATTTTTTTCAGAACTAGAGACGGTTCAGTAAAATTTCCTCTACTTTCTAACTTTTCATAACATTTAACATTTATTCTGTGGGACGAATAATTCTGTTAGGGGTTACTGGACACTGTGGTCATCTCGTACCGTTAAAATCTCGGCCCTCTTCCACCGCGTCTAATTCACGTTTACGGCATGTCCGTCACTTTCCTCCCCGGCGCTGCGTATCAAAGTGAATCCCCCACCGGCCGAGAAACATACCAAGCCTCTCTCAGCTTAGAAATTGTAGCCTGCAATGAAGAAAAGAAGTAGAAGAAGCGAAATACAAGAGACGCAGAAGGAGCGAAATACAAGAGAAGAAACGAAATACAAGAGAAGTAGAAGAAGCGAATTACGAGGAAACTTTCGTCTCCAGGTGCATATATATCTGTAAGTGCAGTCCAGTTTGCCACACAGGGATGGCCCAAGTTCAAATGATGTCAAGCCTGCGCACCACAACACTCTTCAAGCCCAGATATAGCGCATAAAAAATGAAAAGCATGGCGAAGTCAGAGTGGCAAACCTTGTGTTTTGGCGCCAATTTGAAACGACATAAACCAGGGTACAGTCCTCCTCCATGCCGTATAGTTTCGTCTGGTTACAATTTACGAGTACTTCCTACAACTCACTGCCAGAGTACTGTATTACTACATCCTATTCAAGTGCAAAGCTACTAGCAATGCCTCGCTAACCTTTAAGGGAGTCCAGAATTCACCGCGCAAAAATATCGATTTTGTTCGTCGCCACATTTCTTTCTTTCCCTCTTTCTTCCTTTCTTCATCAGCTACTCATCCTGAAGAGGAGTGCCTTGGCGCGGTGATATTGACATGGCTGGGCGACTCCCCTGCCTGGTTATGCAAACGGCCCTCATCCCCCTCCATATACCCTGAAAAAGGGGATGGTGGACTGCAGCAAGAGGGGGAAATTTCAGTCTGCATTTTACCGGGTTCACAGCCTGACGAACATGAGGTTACAAAAACAAATAGCCTACTACTACTTCACTCACAACTCAGAACGGAAAGGCGGACACGAGCATGTTACGCACCACAACGCTCCCTAACAACTGGGGGATGTGTCTTTCATATTTAAAGCAGCGTTTGATATACAGCACACGAGTTACTGCCCAAAAATTCTCTACCACTCAGATCTCTTCTCAAAACATGTGAAACTCTGCGGATTCGTGCTGCCCCATTCCACTTAAACATTTTAAACACACACACACTGATTCCGGCAGCGTTTATCATATAGTTAAAAGTGTTATTGTAAAGCCAACGTGTTTTTGGTGGATACCTTTCACAAAAAGATCATAAACTTGAAAAAAAAAAATCTAAAATGACTGAAGATGTAAGGATGGAAAAAATGCAGAAGAAGTGAGGAAAAGAAGCCCAGAAACAAGAGAGTATTTGTGATGGGAGGATATTCTGACTATTATATCCACTCCACACTGTACTCACAAAACGTATATAGCCTGTGGAATGTGTGTGTGTGTGTGTGTGTGTGTGTCTTGGTTTCATCCCTACAACTTTTTTCTCTACTACACACTCACTCCCCATCCTCCCTCCCTCCTCCCTTCACCATCATCCCTCCCTCCTTCCCTTCCCCATCATGCCACCCTCCCTCCCTTCCGCCCACACCTGTCCCTCCTCCCCTCCCCCATCATCCCTCTTTTCTCCCCTCTTCCCCTTCCCTCCCTCCCCTCCCTTCCACCCACACCTCTCGTCTCCATCCTCGCTAAATCTCACCAGGTAAATTGGGTCATTAATGCAGAGAGAGAGAGAGAGAGAGAGAGAGAGAGAGAGAGAGAGAGAGAGAGAGGCTAGCCCCACAAATATTAAGCACACGGCCGTTCTTTTTCCGCCAGTGCTCCGATGGGATGGGACTTTTTTTTATTTTTTTTTATTTTTGATTTTTCCATGGAGATAAGAATTTTTTCAGGGGTGAGATACTTTTTCGGGAGACTGCTTATATATTTAGTTGTTGTTGTTGTTGTTGTTATTATTATTATTATTATTATTATTACTACTATACCATTACTGCTGCTGCTGCTACTACTACTATTATTAATATTATTACTGCTACTACTACCACTACTACTACTATAACTACTACTACTACTACTACTACTACTACTACTACTACCACCACCACCATCTCCACCAATATACTGTAACTACTACTACTACTATTATTATTATTATTATTATTATTACCTCATTCAATTTTACGTAAAGAAAGAACAGAATCCGTCGCCTTGTGCCCCAGGAGACGCAGGAGAGGGCGACCCAGACCTTAATATTTGTTGACAGGGCTGTAATATTTCCTCTCTCTCTCTCTCTCTCTCTCTCTCTCTCTCTCTCTCTCTCTCTGTGGTAGTCACATATATACCTAAACACATATACACGCGCACGTCTATCTATATATCTAATTCTCTCTCTCTCTCTCTCTCTCTCTCTCTCTCTCTCTCTCTCTCTCTCTCTCTAACACACACACACACACACACACACACACACACATCCCTCGCCTGGCTTCCCCGTTTTTTAAAATGTACACAGAAAAAAGCACCTCGTATACGGAAGGAATTTCTCTCTCTCTCTCTCTCTCTACGTTCGAGATTTTTCCTGGGTGTGACGTCTTTACTATTTTCTTTAGTAGTAGTAGTAGTAGTAGTAGTAGTAGTAGTAGTGGTGGTGGTGGTGGTGGTGGTGGTAGTATTAGTAGTAGTAGTAGTTGCAACCCCTGAAGCTCCCCTCCTCCTGCAGCCACCATCCTCCTTTCAACAGATAGGGGGTGAACTGAGGGACGTTTGTATTACCGGGCAGTGGAGCAGCTCGGTTATATCAGTGCCACCACACGAAGGCGTCCCTCTAAGCACCATTACCGACGTTTAAAAATAATATTCGGTTTGTCGCCCCCCTTCCCGCCTTTCCCCTTCCCGCCTTTCCCCTTCCCGCCTTTCCCCTTCCTGCCTTTCCCCCTTCCCTGCCTTTCCCCCTTCCCTGCCTTTCCCCCTTCCCCGCCTTCCCCCCTGAGACAACGACTGCCGTGAACATTTGAACGAGGAAACATTTCAAAATTTCTCGGCTGTTTCGTCTCCTTCCACAGCGCCGTAGTGACTAAAATTGTGTTTATTGTGGCGATATTGTGACGTATAGTGAGGATATAGTGTCGTATGATTAACTGTGTGGTTACTGTGACGATATAGTGCCGTGCTGTGAGGATATAGTGTCGTATGATTAGTAGTGTGGTTACTGTGACGATATAGTGCCGTGCTGTGAGGATATAGTGTCGTATGATTAGTAGTGTGGTTACTGTGACGATATAGTGCCGTGCTGTGAGGATATAGTGCCGTATGATTAGTAGTGTGGTTACTGTGACGATATAGTGCCGTGCTGTGAGGATATAGTGCCGTATGATTAGTAGTGTGGTTACTGTGACGATATAGTGCCGTGCTGTGAGGCTATGGTGCCGTAATGACTAAAATGGTGTATATTTCCGACTTAATTTTCAACTGGGCCTCCTTTCAATATGGCTTGTTAACAATCCCACCTGCATACACTCAACTCTAAGAAAATAAATAAATAAATAAATAAATAAATAAATAAACAATCTACTATACAAACACACCAATAAACAACAAACAAACACGCGAAATTGGCATATGGAAAAAAGTGATATAAAAAATGAAATATAATTAAGAAAGGCTGTCTAAAGTACAAATAGGAATGAAAATAAAAATATAATTAAAACAAATAAAATTCAGAAAAACAACGAAACCAAAATAATTGAAATATGAGAAAGTCACATTCAAAAATAATGCAAATCAAAAATAAAAATAATCTGAAGTAAGAATCAACGGTCACTTTCAAAAACCACAACAGAAACAGATACATAAATATAACTCGAAAAAAACACAGAAAAAACAGTCGGACTTAAAAATAACAATAACAAATCACATGTAAAAAAATCCGTCACATTCGAAAATAGCAGTTACATTTTTCTCAATAATTTCCCATCACCAGGCTGGACTAAACATATATATACTGTTTTCATTTTTTCCCGAAATCAACAGACCTAATCTATATATAAAAAAAAAAAAGACAATTTAATTATTCAGACAACTAACACAATATATTTCGAGACAAAAATAGTTAGTTTTTCACTTTTTTTATATTGTAAAGTGTATTTCTTTCAGTATATACAATTTCGTCCTATTATTTTATTGTTGCTCTCATCCAACGACTTAATGCACAGTATCGTATCATTTCGTTTCGTTTACATAGGCTCCAAAATACCTGCATTCGTCGAC
Organism: Coenobita brevimanus; assembly: GCF_032717465.1. Lineage (NCBI taxonomy): Eukaryota > Metazoa > Arthropoda > Malacostraca > Decapoda > Coenobitidae > Coenobita > Coenobita brevimanus. The sequence goes on along the minus strand of NC_137069.1, from coordinate 1,883,093 downwards.
TTTAATCACCTAATGACGGTTCTCTACGCTACTCGATCTCTGGCAGCCTCCCTATTCTGTCCTTATCCCTGAGGTTACATTATGACCTCGTTCTAGGTCTACTGTATTACGGTCTGCCTCTCGAACCCAACCCTCGACGTTCACACTATTCACTTTCTGCACCTAGTTGTCACCCTCCATCCTGTCCACATGCCCAAACCATCTCAATCTACTCCTCACCAAAACACGAATACACTCCAGTCCCATCCTTCCTCTCATCTCTACAATCCCAATCCTAGCCCCCCCCCCCCCCAGGCCTCGCATTCATGGACGCACTACACATCCAACTAATTGCTGTCATTTCTGTACGTCTGACCCTACGAATATCCTCTTCCTTTACAGCCTAGGTCTCAGCACCACGCAGCATTACACTCCAAAAAACATGCCGCGTACAAACCCTTAGCACGGAGGGAGAGCCCTCTCGATGACAGGAGAGGCAACAGCTCCCTGAACTTCTTCCAAACAAATACTCCTTACCCATGCCACAGAGCTTGCTCCAGCCCTACCTCCAGCACATAACATGTACCCCAGATAACAAAACTCTTCCACACACT